>NC_134145.1:27645000-27959500 GCF_033958435.1 Carettochelys insculpta | reverse complement strand
AATATTAAAAGAGTATTAAGGTTGTAATGTCAACTAGTCAAAAGCTGGGAAATGCCAGGATTAATTTTGCTTTTGCAACCTTAATGCAGCACCCCCTCTGGAATGAAATATGATACACTCTAAGCAGTGTTGTGTACCAAATGAGAATATTGTGTGTAGGACTCTTCCCTTGTTTGTTTGCAGAAGTTGTAATTTTTTTTTTTTTTTTTTTTTTAAATTGCAGGTACGGAGATTGCTGGGTCTAGACCCACCAAAAACTAAGTCACCCTCTGAACTGAAAGGAAGGAAGTATTAGGTCCAATCCACAAGTGAGTGTATGGCTCAATGGAGAAAATAGGACCAGGAATGAGGCCAAAGGTGAAAACTCAGGGATCCGGGGGTAGACATGGAGCAGAGCACCCCTGACAGCATTCACTGTGCTTTAAAGTCATCTGAGTGGACACTGTCCCATGTAATCTTGCCCTAATCCATAAATGAACAAGGGAACAGAAAAAGGTCCTCCGGATGCAGAGACTCCAGTCCAGCTTCCTCCTCCTGCTGGAGTGATGGATGACTATCCTGACCAATGCCAGGAGGTGGTTGGCAAGGAGGTCCTACGATTGCACCAAATATGATGTGTGCATAGATCAGAAGGTGTGCTGAAAAGTGCAGCTAGAATATCAGTAAGATGTTCCGAAGGATCTTGTGGGGCAGGATCTTGATGCTGAGCTCTGGAAGACCAGAGATGAAGGGTGGGCAGGGCCAGCTACCCATAGAACCTGCTTGAGGAAAGAGAGAAACAGGAGGCAAAGTTGCCCTCATCTCTTGGAGCACACAAGAAGGGATGTTCTAAGATGCTAGAATATGTGTACCTAAGTTGGTTGCCTGGACATGGTAGATCCAAGTCTGCTCAAAGCAGGAGGGCTATTGAACACAGGCCACAAGTAACTATAGGGGACAAAAAATTAAAAAGCGGGAACTGGAATGAAAGTCATAAGGTGAAAATGAGGGATCCACAGAGGAACAGGAAGCACCCACAGCACCTACTGTTCCTCAAAGGCATCTAAAGAGTCAGGGGACACCAGAGATGTGACAGCAGTATAGATCAGAATAGGCCCCACAGAGCACCACCCTGTCTAGTTTCCCCTTGTCTTAGCTAACACAAGAAGGGGGCTAATGAGGGCATCTTGCAGCTTAGTGGGCCCTCCCTGGATGGGGGTCTAAGAAAGTCAGGAGGTGCAGGACTTGATTGGGGGTTATGGAGAAGCTGGTCAGAAAGTGAGTAGTGAATATGGCAGGGAATTTCTGAAAGAGAAGTAATGGTCTTATGATTAAGATGTTTACACACACTGCACTTGGCAGGTAAAGATTGTACAGCAACTTTAATTCCAGCATTTCCTGTTTTTTCCCCGCCTTTCAACCTTAGCTTTCTCTTACTGTTCTCTTACTGTAGGTTTTTTTGGATGTATTATATACCAGATTGGAAATAGGCTAGGCAAAGCCAGTTCTAAGTGCCCTGCATTTGGGGCATATTTTAATCCAGATCTAGATCTGTATTTTGCAAATTAGCTTCTTGCTTATAATACACCTAATAAAACCTAGCTGATTTGAGCATATTCAAAATCCAGGTCAAGATCCAATATTTTTGACTAGTACTATCTTTGATAAAATAGTGTTCTACTGACATGATTAATGAGATAGTTGTTTACTTTCTCATGAGCATAATTATTTTGTATCATCATAATGAGAAAAAAGCAGGTGCCCTTCAGGGCACTGTTCTTTGTCTTCCTCTGGTGATTCTATTTTCAATCTGTGCTGCTTTTCTTAAAAAGTAGCTGTTTCTTCATTTGGTGCTTGGTCTGTCTTTTTGCCTCTGCATTTTACCTCTACGTTTTCCAATCTTGCTTCCTAAACAGCGGGGGCCGTGTGTGTTTTCCTGTGTGCTGTAGAACATAGTACTAGACATGTCCTCTCTAGAGGGCTCTGCTGTATACCATCCTGCTTGCACTCCCTAAGGTAGTACAGAAATTATGTGTCCCCTCCCCTGTGGCCCTTTTTCAAGCAAAATTCCCATTGACT
Source organism: Carettochelys insculpta (assembly GCF_033958435.1). Lineage (NCBI taxonomy): Eukaryota > Metazoa > Chordata > Testudines > Carettochelyidae > Carettochelys > Carettochelys insculpta. Next base: position 27,957,442 of record NC_134145.1, on the reverse strand, counting down.
TGCGTGGCAAATATGGGGAGCCATCTATACCTCCACTGATTTCACTGGACAATTACATTTGCATGTGTGACTAGAACCAGACCTACACTCTTCCATGTCTTTCACTGCAGGGCTCAGTCAGGTTCCTTTAAATTATTTAATAATATATTGGGTCATATCCAAAATTCACTGATGTCAGTGGAAAGACTCATAGTGATTTCAGTGGGGCTTGAATTAATCCCTCTGACAACAGGTTGATAGTCATAGTTGCTACAATATACTGTAGACTAAATACATTTCTAGTTATGTTCAATCTTTTGAACAAAATTCAGTGGGCGTTTTGCTGCAGTGAGGACCATAATATCAAGACTTCTAATAGGATAGCCATTATCCATCTTGTCTGCTTAAAAAACATCACATTATCTAACTTGTCCACTTCTTTCCATGAGGCTCAATATAGCTAAAAAGCATTTGTAGCCTAAAATCAATTGTTATAGAAAAGCTTGTCTTCTAAACATACCTTTTGAATACTTCAAAGTTAAATGCTTAAAAACTGAAATAATAGGCATTCTTTTTCATGATTCTGATATTGTGAGTAAGAAATCTATTTTTGCTCAGAAACATGGCTGCTATACTTGTCCCGCTTTTAAAGATTTGTTCATCTCATGAGACAGTTTGCATGCTGTAAACTCAAAAAGATATACAATTAAAACTTGTTAAAGATAATTAAACTGAAGTGAAGGGGAAAAAAGCCCTGCTTCACTGCTTTGTTCATAATAATAGGTTCTGAACTATAATTAAATTCTTCCTTCCAATAATTGTATACATACAAAGGAATTTTTCCAGATAGCAAAACAATACAGTGATTAAAAATGATTAAGAAGTTGATTCCAAAAGCAAGATGAGCCAGAGGGGGCTGGAAGGATTTTAGACATCTCTAAATATGCTGTACCAGCTGGGTACCAGATGGTGTTTGGCTACCTGCACCCACCAACTGAAATATCATAGGATCAATTATACATTTGCCAGAATTGGGTTCCCCTCCCTCATCTAAAAGTGGGACTCAAGGGAATGACTTGGCAACATAAAAATATTCCTGTCAGTGAGATCTATTAGGTTGTGGCGTAATCTCCCAGAGGTAGAAGTAGAAGCCAAATTGCTTGGCACATTCAAAACAAGAATGGACAAAACACTAGAAAATGTGCTATAGGGAATTATCCTACAATGGCTGGGGGAGGGGCATTAGAAGACCTTATTTGGTCTTATCCATACCTAATTTCTGTAACTTTATCATTGCAATAACATTGTTGCTTTCTGGGCTGTTATTTTTGTAGAATGAATTGTTTGTGTTCACCTGTTGTGGTGGGAGGAAGAAAGGACTTGAGGGTACTGCTGGCTGATGAGTCTCTCATCAAAAAAACTGTACCAAGCATTCTGCAAATGTAGTTTATCTGATAATTATTTTTACTCAAGTCACTTTATCCAGAAAAAAATATATACTTTCCTGCAAAATCTCATCAGCCTACCTCATAGAAATAGTAAACATTACCAGTGTTGTAGCAGACATGTGGACGATAACAACAAGTTATTCAGATAATGAAAAAACGCTAGTAATGTATTCCACTTATCTGTGATCAAAAGATAATTAAAAAGAAAGAAAAGATCATTAAAAAGAAATTAGCTTAACTTCAAACTCCCTTTTTTGCTGACTGGATGAGAGGTAAGTCAGAAATGAGAACCATATCGCTATATGTAACAGTTTGCTGCCAAGACATTTTGTGTAAAGTGTTACAACCATGATACATTAATTCTGTCCAAAATGAAAGCTTAGAGATTTCAGTAGAAGCAGTGTGTTATGGTATACAGAAAGGAAGTGAGCTGATTGGAATGAGGATTCCAGCCCCCACTAACATGATTGCAACTCATTCGTCAGCTAAGAATCTGTGAATCAATGCACCTAAGGAAACAGTAAGCAGAGAAAAAAAAGTTATTTGTTCCCTTTGGTGATATTTGTTCTTATTTATTCATTAAAGTGAATAGAAAGCATTGGTGATTTAAAACATCCAGCATCATTTGAAAGTTCCATTATCAGTTTGAGTCCCAGCTGTAGTCTTTGTCTTTTGAACTAAATACAGGTGTGGCTGAAGCTGCCCTTGGCAGAGAAAAAACAGTTGTCTCAAAAACTAGGCTTTAATTCTATTTCAAACTAATTGCATCCATCAATGCTCTGGTCTCTCTGCACTGAAAGCTGTATACTTGGATGCTGAGTAGGGAAGAGATACCACAGCCTTCTCCACGGATGCTCCAGTCTTTTGAAACCTTAGAAGTATACCCATGGGAGCTCTTCTCAGTATGGACAAACCTGGGGTTTTGAAAACTAAGCTTTAAGTCATAGAATCATAGAATACTAGGACTGGAAGGGACCTCGAGAGGCCATCGAGTCCAGCCCCCTGCCCTAATGGCAGGACCAAGTACTGTCTAAACCATCCCTGATAGACATCTATCTAACCTGCTCTGTAAGTCAGCTTATAGTCAAGCATTGGTTTATACTGTCGGACAGGAAGCAAGGAGAATTAGTCTACTTCTTTAAAGTATTCCTATTCTTTCTCTACTAACATGTCATCAGCATCATAATCATTTAGCTCAAAGACAGGAATGCTGAATATAAAATTATCATTTTAATCAGGCCCTGGAAATTTTAGTGTCCAAAGAATCACAGGATGGCTGAGAGTTTGTTTGTTTTTTAAAAAAATGGTTTTTTTAAATCTCTTTAGTAGTAAGGACTAATTTTTTAAACTGTGATATTATTTTAAATACTACTTAAAATATCCATCTTCCTAGCAGAGCAATGAAGCCTGAAGATGTTGTAGGCTCCTGACACGCTTGTAAAATTGTGAAGGAAAAAAAATCAAGAGCTAATTGTAAGAATTTAGTTTAATTGCACAATTTTTGTTCTTTTCATTGCAAAAATAAACCCTTTGATAATATCAATGCATTATTGCCCTGTTATAATCTGGCCATGGGAAAAATTATCACTAGCCAATGTGAATTGTTCTCTTCTGCCTGCTTTCCACTCCTAGTGCTTCAATTAAAGTATTGACAAAACTTTGTTAGGACCTTATGCAACAACTGCAATTTAAGGAATAAACCTTTAGCAAGAACCAGATCTTAGTTCCTGTTAACTTGGCCTTGCATGGCTTCATAACACAAAGCAGATGTATACCTGGCCACATGAGGCATGCGCTTTCACAGGAGAATGCCTGTGTAACCTGTAGCTGGCAGAGCCAGCTGTACATTAACATTCCTCCATACCCCAAACTACTGTTTTCAGGGGCTAGGGTAAGAGAAAAGGTGATTAGCTAAAGAACTGTAATGATCTGGTGAGTCTGAACTGTTAGAATGTCCTTAGGGCCATGGACAACTGCACACTATTTAGAGTAGTCCTGAAGCTGCTCTGACTTAAGTCAAGGCCAAAGACACTCCTGGCCATGCCTAAGCTTGGGAAGCTACAAACAATGGCATTTGTCACCATTTGCCAACAAATCCCATGGGATTCTGTTTTGCTCTGTAAACACAAATATCAGAGCATGTGGGCACAAACCCTGCCTGGCTTCAGGGACCTCAGTGAGTTGCCTTGCAAAATGGGTGTGCACCAGGGCACATGGGTATGTTTGGCTACTCATTCTTCAAAGTCAGACTTGGTCATTCTGTACAGGGCAAAAAGAAATGACTGGTATTTCCCGTCTCCCTATTTTATACTTGGGACATTGGCTTTCTGGGGGGTTTTTGTTTGTTTGTTTTGTTTTGTTTTTTGTCTAGCTGCAGCACAAATGTTTGGAAGATGTTAAAAGAGTCACAAGGCCTGAACCTCATCCATGGTCTACTAATTTCAGTGAAGGCTGAATTTGCCACTGGATTTAGTAGGGTTATATCAGGGAGACGTTTGTTGCTTCACTCTTCTTTCTACAGGTTCTGTGAACTTTTGTAAGATACTGTCCATTTTGAATCTTCTGAGTCCATATATCCCATTTTACTGCCTGAAAGGCTGCAGGTTTGTTGTTGTTGTTGTTACTTTTGTTTTCCTGACCTGATTTTTTACCTGTGGATATCTGTTTATGCCATTTTAAAGAGAAATCAACCCCATTACAATTTTATTTACTGGAATTATTATTTTTGTACATACTAAGAGTATTGATAAACTTGTTTTAGGAATATAAAAGAATTAGTTTGGGATTATTTACTTTAAATTAATTTGATTGGAATAATCTCACTCTAAATTTTAACACAGTGTGTTCATCATCTTGTTCTCCAGTCCCTGAATGTATACGGATTAGTGGCCAATGTTGACAATGTTTTCATTTAATACTGGAGCAATGATCTTCATTACACTTTTTATTTCTATCATTAGCAGACATAATGCATATGAAATAGTGCAGATAATCCTAAATGCAGGAAACAAAGCTGATCCATTTGGCTGAACAGCTTTCCTCTTTTGCGCTTGTGTGCAGCATACATCCTTTCGGAACACAGTCCCAAATCGCAGTGATGTCCCAAATCACAGGATTAATGTGTCTATGAACAGACCTCTTATGCCTTCAGAATGAAGTACTCCTTGCTAATTTCTCTTCAAGACACCAGCTTAATTGCATTTTAAACAAATGGGCTGCTTTGCTGGCCAACTTTTAAATGAGATAACAGCAATGTTCACTCTCCAGCAGTGATGAGTGCCTTGCAGTAGATTCAAAACTCTGTTCAATAACAGGTTTAATCTCACACCAGCAGATTTACTGCAGAATAAACTGCCACTGAGCTCATAATTAGTAAAACAAAAAAAATCCAACCTACTTAATATTATTTTCAAAATCAGCAGGCTATGTGTAGTGGAAATTTTCAGTCCTATTCTTTGTGTGTTTTATTGATTTTATGTATGATATTGGGAATTCATGCCATGATTTAAGATAATGGTCTGTATCGATCACTTAAGCAGTTGTTTAGCTATGCAGTCACAAAATGATGCTCCCATTCACAGAATGTGAACCAGACAGCGGGGAGACCACAGTGCATTCCTCCTTAATGTTTATTTCTTTTTTCCAAAAGCATATTCGCTGCTGGAAAACAACACAAGCAAACATTTGTGCTTCAGAAACAATGTTCTCATCATTTTCTTTGTTGCAGCTATTAGTGGCCAATTGTGATTCAGTGAAACCCAGATCAGCAAACAGATGTTCTAAAGTATATTTTCTGTAGCATAAAAACAAATATTAATGAGATAACTGTAACTAAAGAAAGGAAAATGGTCAACACATTTTCTAATGTTTGAGGTCATGCCTTTCAGAATTTTCTAGTGTTCACTGACAATGTTATAAAATAGTATCTGGCTGTGTTTATATAGTGTACTTAATTTTTAAGAGTCCACATGTGTTAACATAGAAAACATGCTACTGATACAGAATTTTGAATCTGTTTATGTATATGGTATTTGGGTCCAAATAATTAAAAAACAAATCATAAAATTATTCTGGTTATTTATAAAAATACAGTGACTCTTTAAAGTGCTCTCAATTTTACAGATAGTTTTATCCCCCTGGTTGATGTCTACAACTTACCCATCATTTAAGACACACATTAGGACAAAATGAGTACAATATCTTCACTTTAATATAGTTGATTTTCATTAGATATAGTAATATGCATCCTATATAATGCTGATATATAATTAAGGTTCAATTTATAAATAGAATAGAGTGACAAGCACAAAGCTCTTACATGACAGTACATCCCAAAAGCCATAAAATCACCATATACCTGTTTATGGCTGCCTGCCTATAGCAATTCTTCTGAAAAGCAAAGCTTTTATGCCAGAATTATTTTATTTTTGCTTTATTTTTATTTATTTAATGCCAACAAAGCCTTGAAGGGCTTGATAAGCTAGAAAATATCATACAAAGTCAGGGAGAAAATCTGGAGGGACTGAAGTCAGCTTATATGTGCTGCCATCTTATTTCTTTAAAAATATTAAATGTGTCTTTGTTTAGCACTTGGCTGAGGTGGATACTATGAAGAAAAGCCATTAGGAAGCAGTCAGGGTTAAAAGTAAGGACTTTTAAAGGAAGCAGAAGTGTGGTAGATGGGTTGCGGAGAGCATTTCAGGCATCTGGAAAAGCATAGAAAAAAACTGAGACAGACATTGGACAGTGTAGCAGGGCAGTCTGCCCTTTTATGGGCTTGCAGAGCTTAGGAGTCGTGAACCCTAAGGAGAGGCAGAGCAGGCAGGTATTGAGGACTAGTTGATCCAGGTAATTTGTGGCCCTGATTCCCAGCTTGAAGAAGGAAATAAGGGCCCAGTTCTGTAAACAGAGGGGAGGACTGTCAGGAGAGACAAATACTTCTCTGAGCAGTAGTGGTAGAATTTGCTGGATAGTCCCCTTGCCTTGTGGTCCTCCTGAGGCAAGAGAGAGTTCTACACTAGGAGGCATAGTCCAACTAAGGTACGCAATGCCAGCTACATAAATAGTATATCTGGAGTAGATGTACCTTAGAGTTACTGCAGCACCTCTAATGCAGGGCTTGCGGGGTGTCAATGGGAGAAACTCTCTCGTCAGTTCCCTTTATACTTCTCATTCTGGAAGAGTGCTGGATTTGATTAGAGTATGGTCATCAGTTGATACAGCATGCCCTTAATAGGCCTTCTACGTCGACCAGCTGGGGGATAGATCCCCACAGCACTGATCTTGCAGTACGTTTAGACGAGGCCTAAGAAAGAGTCATAACCTTTCAACTATAGGGGCAGAAAAAGAGGAATTTGCACTTTCAGTCCAGGGGAAGACTATATCCTCTGTTCCTTTTTCAGATATTTTTTCCATTTCTGCAAGAGAGGAATAAAAGAGCTTGCCTCAAAGGCTAAAATAGCATTGGATGCTTCTAGCTGCTTTGTTTCCCAAGCTGATAGACAAACCCACCAGACTCTGATTCTGAGAACCCACCGAGACACAGTTACAACCTATGAAGGGAGCTTGAGACTATTCAGATGGATAAAATAAATGGCACTTACTTTGAATGGGAATCCATAGGGAAGGTCACAGTTGATTCCAGGAAGCCAAAAAATAGGAGAACTAATCAAGGGCATAGAAAGGTTTCCATAATGGGAATTGTGGAAAAATAGATGTATTCTGGAAATATAGAGCTGAAAGGGTGTATCAATGGTGTCAAATACATGACAAGAAGGAGAGAAAGTGAAGAAGGTAGGCCTGGTCTTAGGGCAAGGTGATCAAGGCAGTTGCTTTGGGCCCTGCACCTGCAGATCCCTGTATTCCAGCTGGCTGTGCCCCATGGCCAGCATGCTGCCTTGGGCCCCGCAAACTCTTTGGCTGGACTTGGAAAAAGGCATTAAGGTTGTAAGACTGATAGACAGCAAAAATAGTTCAGGTATCAGTAGTGACAGAGAGGAGAGGAAAAGAGGCAAAGAGTTCACAAGACCTAAAGTGTATTGTGCTACACAAAACACCAAACTTCAGCATACAATAGATACCTTGCTTTATAAAGCTCAAACCATTCTACACAACATACACTCTGATGCTGTAGTAAACTTTTCTTGAATAAAGTTGGCTGTAGGATAAGGATTGTTTTATGGGAGTTGTAGATATCTTTCAGTAGCCAATTCTCCTCATCTTTCTTCTTCTACTCATATTGTCTTGTTTGAATATCTGGAGAATGAGCATCACAAAATTTAGTTACATTCAGCTTATTAATCCTTTCACTCTAGCCTAACTGTAAATGATCATCCTACATTTGCTTTTACCCATCTGAAATCTTTACCTGCAAGTTGCAACTAAGAGTAAGTGAGCAATTGAACTACTAGATCATGAGTGACAAGTATCAGAGAGGTAGTCCAGTTAGCCTGTATCTTCAAAAACAACAAGAAGTCCTGTGGCGCTGGCATCTGACGAAGCGGGTCTTTGCCCATGAAAGCTTATGCTCCAAAGTATCTGTTAGTCTGTAAAGTGCCACAGGACTTCTTGTGATATGTCATGAATATCTGTCCTCATTGGCTCAAAACAAATCTGCATCATAAATATTTACTTCTCCAGCATAGCATAAAAATGTTAAAAATACTGTGTATATTTTACTTTAAAAATACTTTAAGCTAAAATCAATTTATTACAAGACAACACTGCATACTGGTTATCAAAAAAAACCCCATTCAACTTATTTATTTCAAAGTAAATGCTCTTATTTCAGCCTAAAGGGAAAAACATGGTAAGTGTTTTATAGTGACAAAATGTGTTTTTATGCGGGAAAAGTGGATCGTGCTGAGATTTTTATGATATTTATGAGCCTTCAATTATTCTCTTGCACAGTTTCCAGAGAGCATGAAAGAGGTGGAAAGCTGCATAGTTTAGTTTGAATTAGTCTTGCATTTTTGTGAAGCAGCACCTTTTAGAATGCTGTTGTTGTATGAGTTTGGGGGAGAGAAACTTTGTTTGACTTTGGCTGAAATTTTTTGATTCTGGAAACGTTTTTTGGTTTTTCTGCCTTTGTACATTTGCCATGTAGCTTTTTTTCCATGTTTTCTACTCCATTCTCAGACTTGCTTGGAACAGCTCAAGTGGGATGTTACTAGTGGTAATGGAAGAAGGCCAGTTTATTTTGTGCAAAAAAAATACTGTATTGGGTGGCCACTGAACCTGAACAATAAATCTACTGTCCTGTGTTATTTTCCAGCTTCTCTAACACACCTGGGCTATGTCTACACGTGCAGCCAACATCGAAATAGTCTATTTCGATGAATAACGTCTACACGTCCTCCAGGGCCGGCAACGTCGATGTTCAACTTCGACGTTGCTCAGCCCAACATCGAAATAGGCGCAGCAAGGGAACATCTACACATCAAAGTAGCACACATCGAAATAGGGATGCCAGGCACAGCTGCAGACAGGGTCACAGGGCGGACTCAACAGCCAGCTGCTCCCTTAAAGGGCCCCTCCCAGACACAGTTGCACTAAACAACACAAGATACACAGAGCTGACAACTGGTTGCAGACCCTGTGCCTGCAGCATAGATCCCCAGCTGCCGCAGAAGCAGCCAGAAGCCCTGGGCTAAGGGCTGCTGCCCACAGTGACCATAGAGCCCCGCAGGGGCTGGAGAGAGAGCATCTCTCAACCCCCCAGCTGATGGCCGCCATGGAGGACCCAGCAATTTCGACGTTGCGGGACGCGGATCGTCTACACGGTCCCTACTTCGACGTTGAACGTCGAAGTAGGGCGCTATTCCTATCTCCTCATGAGGTTAGCGACTTCGACGTCTCGCCGCCTAATGTCGAAGTTAACTTCGAAATAGCGCCCGACGCGTGTAGACGCGACGGGCGCTATTTCGAAGTTGGTGCCGCTACTTCGAAGTAGCGTGCACATGTAGACGCAGCTCTGGTGAAGAGTATTTGGCAGAAGATAAGGTGTGATTGACAAGACAAAAAGGTGTTGATAGATACAGAAAACAAATTGTCATTGCAGAAGGAAAATTAAACGATTACAGTGGAGTTGAGTAAATGGTTCAAGAAATTCATAATAAAATACGAAGTCTTTTTACCCCTAGGTCATCAGTTCATATTCTGCTCAAGTTGATAATAACCCAAAACTGTTACCATTTCATAAGTGTTTTGTGAAATGTGATGGTGATATCTGTCTAGTTCCTGCTGAGTAGGTGTTTGCATCTGGTCATCATGACAATAAGGTCAAGGACTGAAAAGACGTGAAAATGAACACTCACTCTGAGATGTCTGATTAGTAGGGAGATGGGTTTGGTTAGGAAAGTGTGACCGTCTGATTTTCATTTCATAGCTGATATGTGACTAGGAATATTTATTCTGTCAATATGGTACCTTCCTCAAACTCTATATTCACTTATTCAGGATCAGAGGGGGAAAATGGTTTTAAGAAAAAAGATACAATGTGATTTACTTTCTCATCATTTGGGTCAGAGGTTATGCTACAATTTTCAAAGGAAGAGAGATTCTCTAGTGGGAAACTGAGAACAACAGGTTCATAGTCTAGAAAATGTCTTGCATTTTCATGTTTCCCTCCTAAATTTTGGAAATTCAGAAGCCAGTAATATACCAACCATTTATTTTTTGTTAGAACTAACTCTACTCATACACTTAAAAGCTGGTTTATAAATGAGGCTTATAGAAAGCAAAAAAAAAAAAAACCCAAAAAACAAAAAACACAAACACATTTAATTAAAAATACGCAAGGAAAGCTTGTGATTATAAAAAAGCAAACTAATGCAATATACAGTATACTCCCTTTTCGCTGGCTGCTCATAATGCAACTATTTAACTGTAGTAGTTACAAATGCCAGATATGAATGCCAGCTTCACTCTATCGTTACCACTGCTTAAAAAGAAAAATACTTGTTGGATTCCACTGCATTCTTGCTCCCAAATCCTGTTTTCCATACCCATCCAAAATGTTGGGTGGCCTCCCACTATTGCCTAATCCCATCACTTTTCCAGACAGAAGACACAGAATCATAGTAATATAGGGCTGGAAGAGGGATCTCAAGAGGTCATCTAGTCCAATCCACTGATTGAGCAATTCTCTGTCAGTGTCGTGTCCCCCAATGTGTTTGCAGATTGGTGTCACTTATAAATTTTGTAAGCATATTCTCCATTATCCAAGGCATTAATGAAGCTATTTATGAACACTGAACCCTAGACAGATTTTTGTAAGGTCCTACCAGATACATCCTCTCTATCTGAGAGAAAATCACTGATAGCCAGGTTTGGTTTTTCAACCTGTTGTACATGCACAGGAATACAGGAACAGAGACATCTAAGAAGGGGCACAGATTTCTTTGCTGTATACCCTCTTCTTCCTGGAACCTTCTTGTAGCTTTCCATTTCTATTCTAAAATTCCATACTTCTGTCATGGTCACTTTTTAAATATTTACCAGTGGGCTTTTGTCACCTGTTTCTTGAAACCTAGTTTAAGGTACTCCTCATGCAGCTGATAAATAGGTATCTGGTTGTGCTGCAGAGCATGGTCTAGCTAGCAAATAAAGTTTGGGTCTGGGAATCAGGGCATGATCAGTACTGAGTCTGGTGGTGGTCTCATATGTGATGATTAAATGTGACTTTTGTTCCATCTGTAAAAATGGGGGTAATACATCATGGGTGGGGGGAGTCGAGAGTAATATTTGCAAAATGGTTTGAAGAGATAAAGTTCAAAACATATTCTCTGGCTGAAACACTGAATTTTTCATAAATAAGAAGCAGTCCCATGGCACCTTGGAGACTAACAAATTTATTAATTCAGGAGATCTCATGGGTAAAACTTACTGTATAAAGCCTCCACTCAGTCCAGTTCAATGCAGATGTTAGTTTTGTAACTTTCAGTCATCACTGGTTTTAAGTCCTGTAAGTTTCTGGAAACTTTGATTTGTAGCAGCTGCTAGTTGTATATTAAGTATTATAAGTTAATAAGGAATTGTTTATAGCTATTGTAAATATGTGAGAAACCCTGACTGATCCTTTGTAAAAGAATTTTTTCTCTGAAGTGAGATTTCTTTTGTGTGACTTCGAAAAGTGTGAATGTGGGTGTGTGTGCAATGGAATCAGCCACTAAGGCCAGCCTGGGACAACCAGCTGCCGCCATCACCTTGCTGGCCAGAAAATAATGGGAGCTGAGCCCTGCAGAAGAATCTATCAGAAAAGGAGGCCCCATCAGGAGTCCCATCTGCTGTTAGTTGATGACTCATGGTCATACTGCATCCTGGGGCAGTGGGACAGGACAAGAGCTATGGACAAAAACATATAAAAATATGGGTGTAAAGATATAGGGGAGTACTGCAGGCCATCACCACTCCGCAGAAGTTAGTCACAGCTGGCTTGGGAGGAGGCCAAGGCCCCTGGCCCCTTCCGTCTCCCAAGGTGGATAGTAGTGACTGCTCCTGAGAATTACACAGCCAAGAGAGCAAGCTGAGAATGTTGCGGGTGAGAAGGTCATACAATTAGCTCAATGCCCTGGATTCAGGGCTGCAGATAGACACACTGGACTGTCTATGCCTTTGCTTCCTCTGCCATCCTTATGCAACTCTTCACCTGTGTGAGTTTAGCTGTGTCAGTGTAGGAGCGCAGGGGGATATGAGTGTGTACGCGTGTGTGCTTGAAAGCTAATCCCCTTTGTTTTATTCCAACAGTAGCAGTTAAAAAAATACATATGAGTGTAACCCTTGGGTGGGCTCTAGCGTGAAATAAGGAAACCAAACCCACGTCCTCAGATGAAAATTCATGACCTAATAAATTGGTTAGTCTCCAAGGTGCCACAGGACTGCTTGTTATTTGTGAAGCTACAAACTAACATGGCTTCACCTCTGAATTTGTCACATATTCCGTCCTCCAACTTAATGCTGGCCCTCCCCATCCAAAATATGAACAGTTCCCCACATTACCACTCCCTTTTTATTTCAGTGGCTGCATTCCTGTGTTGTCTTTGACTGCCAGCCCCTTACTCTCTGCTCATTTTACCCTTTGGTGAAGATGATGAATTGTCTCCCTAAACTAAGAATCTCCCCTTCAACACTCCTAGCTATTGCTTTCCCCCTCCAGATAAAGAGAATCACTGGATGTTCCCAGTTCCCATTGCCTATTTCACCATCCCAGCCATAAAGAATGAACGTCAACAGTGACCAAGTAATCAGGTGATGTACAGCCTGTTCATTCTTAATGGCTGCCTTTCTTATTAAATTAGATAGGGCCCATTTGTCCAATTTAAAACTGAAGAATACTACTACTACTGCAGGACCCACAAGCATCATTATAGTATAGCTTGTGTCTATGTTTACGTTGTCAGTCTCTTATATCAAAGGTTTACAACTCAGCTGGGAAAATTCCTTGGCAGTCAAATTTGGTAGAAAACTTCTAACTCACTCAAGTTTTCTCCCCATCTCTCAATTTTCTCTTAAAGAGAATTCACATTAAGCTGTTTTTTAAGTAACATAAAAGATGGGGCAACTTGGACTTACAAGGTTTAAACATTTTAGATTTCATTTAATGCCAACTTTGTTTCTTATAATAAAAATGTTTCTAGCACAAGTTAGATTGACATTGGCTTTGGATTTTATGGAAAAGCTTTTTAAAAATTTTAGAGGCATTGTACATGTGGAGGAACTCATCTTTACCCAAAATTGTCTAAGAATTGTTAGTAGGTGAAATGATTGAGCATGCAAGCCTCTGCGGATGAAAAGCTCCCTAAGTATGCATTGATGGGGATAACCAGAGTTGTTACTGTTTGTTGTGTCAATGATTTGCAAATAATGGGTCTCTGGGAGACTTTTAAATTGCAGCTTTCACTCCAGGCCACAGAGCTTTTTAGGATGAGCTGAGTTGCTGTGAGGTTTGGCACTCTTAAATGCACCTTAGGCAGAGGCTCTTATACTTCCACTGAGATTATAACAGCTGGCTATTACAATTAATCAAGTGATGTATTTTTTTTAGTATTTCTTCAATATTAATGCAACGTGTACCAGGGAAAGTTAGGGAACTCATAGTATAACCTTACACTTTATGAATTACACCATCACATGATGTCTATAAATCACAAACCAATCATGTTCTGCTCTCCATCTGAGGTACATAATGGGGTGATCTAGATTTACTTTTTAATGTATGAGAGTTGTAAAATTCCCATCAATATAAATTTTGGGTATCTTTATATCATTACAAGTTATTAGGGGTTAGATGCACTATACATGCTTTCACTTCTAGAGACCTGGTTTTCCACTACTTCTTTAGGTGGTGGGAATTTCTCTAGCCATTTCTATAAACCTCTTTATGGTTTCATGTATTTGCTTTGCCTCTGAAGCAAGCCCCAAAGGCAAGACTAAAAGCTGTATAGAACAGAATAGAATTGGAAAAGAAACCTTGAGGGGTCATGAAGTCCAGTCTCCTGCACTTATATCAGGACCAAACACCTTTTAGACCATCACTGAAGGGTGTTGGTCTAATCTGTTCTTAAAAAAAAAACTATTAACGATGGAGATTCCACTACCTCCATGGATAATTTATTCCAGTGTGTAACCACCCTGACCATTAGAAAGATTTTCCTAATATCCAATGTAAACTTCTCTTCCTGCAATTGAAGCCCATTGATTCTTGTACTATCATCAGGGATTAAGGAGAATAATTTTTCTCCCTCCTTGTAACAACCTTTTTAGATAGTTGAAAGCTGTAATGTTCTCTCTGTCTTTTTTCTCCAGACTAAACAAACCCAAGTCTTTCATTCTTCCCTAATAGGCATGGGTGGGCAATAATTTTTGATGGGGAGCCACTCCAAAATGTGGAAAGTAGTCAAGGGCTGCACTCTTTCATGATATTAATGGAAGATGTGCTGGGTCTGGGATGAAGTTTGGGGTCAGGGACTGAGGTGCAGGAGGGTGTGTGAGAGCTAGGAGGGAGTGTGGGTGAAAGAGAGGGTTGTGAGCTGAGGTTGGGGATTGGGATGCAGGGTCTCAAATGGGGTGTGGGTACAGGATGGAGTTGAGTTATATAGGGTAGGGATGGCGAGTGGGGGTACAGCAGGTTTGTGGGTGGGAGGGACTGGGATGCAGAGGCAGGCTCTGGTCAGGATACACTTACCTGGACAAATTCCCAGCCAGTAGCACACCAGGTTTCCTGCCTTACATGCCACAGCAGGCTGCTCAGAACAGCCACTACAGGGCCACGTGAGTGAAGCTACAACCTAGAGAGGATGGGAGAGGAGTACTTCAAGTACTGGCTGTTCTTCAGACAGGCTGCTCCCATTGGCTGGATGCTGGCCAATGGGAACTGCAAGATCTGGTGGGGCACAGGGCTAAGCACAAAGCCTCTCCCGCTCATCCCCCAGGTTTGCAGCTCTTCAGACAAACAGGACCCCCACAGACGGCCTTTCTGAGTGGTGTGTGGGGATGGGGCAGGCAGGGAGTCTGATAAGCTCCTGCTGTGCCTCTGGACCAGATTCAGTGGCTTAGCAGATTGGATCCAGACGAAGGACCATATTAGACCTGATCCTGCTCGTAGGTCTTGCTTACTAGCCCTTTAATCATCTTTGTTTTTCTTCCTGGGACTTTCTCCAAAGCTTTCCTGAAAAGCAGGGCCAGCGCTAGCTGATGCACTCCAGTAGAGGCCTAATCAGCACAGAGTAGGGCAGAATTACCACTTTTGTCTTGTTTACAACACTCCTGTTACTACATTCCAGAAAGAGACTTTTTTTTTTGCAACAGTGTCACACTGACTCATATTGAGCTTGTGGTCCTCTATGACTCCTAAATCCCTTTCTGCAGCACTACTTTGTAGGTGGTAATTTCCCATTTTGTATGCATGCCACTGATTCTTCATTCCTGAGTACTTTGCATTTGTCCTTATTGAATTTCATCCTATTTACCTCAGACCATTTCTCCAGATCATATTGAATTATAATCCTATTCCATGAAGCACTTGCAACTCCTTTGAGTTTGGTATCCTCCACAAACTTTAAGTGGTGTTCTTATACTATTATCTAAATTGTCAATGAAGATATTGAACAGAACCAGACCCCAAACTGATCCCGCTTGTTGTAGCCCTAATTTGTTAGTGAGCTCAAGTAAGAGACTGTATCAAACACCTTATAAACTCTAGCTATACCACATTGACTGCTTCCCCCTTATCCACCAGGCTTGTTATACTCTCAAAGAAAGCTATGAGGTTAGTTTGACATTTGTTGTTTAACAGACAGCATGGATTTGTACTTATCACTTTATCTTCTAGATGTTTGGAAATGGATTCTTTAATTTGCTCCATTATCTTTCCTGGCACAGAAGTTAAGATGACTGGTCTGTAGTTCCCTGGGTTGTCCTTATTTCTCTGATTATAGATAAGCTCTGCACTTGCCCTTTTCCAGTCTTCTGGACCACCCACCCCGCCCGCCATATTCCATGACTTTTCAAATATTATAATGGTTCCTCAGTCAGCTCCTTGAGTATTCTAGGATGCATTTCATCAGGCCCTAGTGACATGAAGACTTCTAACTCATCTAAGTAATTTTTAATTTGTTCTTTCCCTATTTTAGCTTCTGAACTTACCACATTTTGATTGGATGCCTAACAGGGAATACCAATCGCCACCAAGCTTCTTGGGGAAAACCAAAAGAAAGAAGTCATTAAGCACCTCTGTCATTTCCTCGTTGAGTAACAGGCCTGCCCTGTCCTTGATCTTCCTGTAACTTCTAAAGTATTTTGTAGAATGTTTTCTTGTTACCCTCTATGTCTCTAATTTGAGCTTGTTTTGTGTCTTGCCCTTTAAAAATACATACTTGTGTTCTTTGTTTATATTCATCTTTTGTAATTTGACCTAGTTTCCATATTTTCTAGGAGTCCATTTTGATTTTAAGATCATTCAAGAGCTCCTGGTTAAATCAGGGTGGTCATTTACCAGGCTTCATAGCTTTCCTGTGCGGTGAAATCGTTTGTTCTTGTTCCATTAATCATGTGTCTTTGAAGAACTACCAAATGTTTTCAGTAGTTTTTCTTCTTGCTTCCCATGGGACCTTACCTACCAATTCCCAGAATTTGCTAACGTCTACCTTCTTGAAATCCACTGTTTTTTATTTTGTTCTCTCTTGCCATTCCTTAGAATCATGAACTCTACCACTTCATGATCATGTTCACCCAGCAGCTTTCCCACTTTCATATTCCTTACCAGTTCCTCCCTGTTTGTCAAATTCAAACCTAGCGTTCCCACTTTCTGAAATAAATATTTGCATCCAAGAACTTGTTGGATAATCAATGCCCTGCTGTGTTATTTTCCTAGGAGATGACTGGAAAATTGAAGTCCCATATCACCAGCAAGTCCTGTGCTTTGGATGATTTTGTCAGTTTAAAAAAAAGCCTCACCCAGCTCGTGCTCCTGGTTAGGTGATCTGCAGTAGAGCCCTATCCTGACATTCTCCTTGGAGTGTTGTGTCCAGTTGGGAAGAGGAGTCCCATGCCTCATGGGCCCAATTAAGGAAGCCAGGGCCAGATACCGCCTGTGGGCTCTGCATGGAGTGGGAGGAAAGGACTCGGCCGTACAAAGAGACACTGCCTGGAGGACTCCCTCTGCTGCTACAATTGTCTGGAATTGTGGCCAAGAGGAGCAGCAGGGGACAGAGGCATATGTCTGCCCAGGGATCTGTGCAGGTAAGCGCTCCTGCATCACTCAGACTCCACACTCCCAAACTCCTCCTATATCCTCCCCCACCCAGACCCCCATTGTGCTTCTGTACACCTCTTCCTGCTCAGACCCTGCACCCCTCTCTTAACCCTCCTGACACACACATCACACCCCCACTTTGCTCCTTCACTTTTCCTCTTACCCAGACCCACCTCCCCCAGCCTGCTCTTGAATCCCCCGACCAGACCCCACACCCCAAGTCCAGTTCTCATAAACAAACACCTCATTTTTGGCCCCACCCCATAGCCTAGGGCCACCCTGTGACAGCCCACAACAGCAAGGGGACAGAGCCTCCACAGCTGCAGTGCATGCACAGGGGTCAGGGAGGAACCCAAAGCCCGGTGGAGGCTGAAGTTCAGCCCTGGGAGTGCAGGACAGACCAGAGCCCCATGGCAGTGAAGCTGGCTAGAGCCCTCCTGTAGCCACAGGAAACCCAGGACCAGAACTGGAGCCCCATATATGGGTGGATCAGAACCCCACTGTAACCTGGCTGGAGCCCCACATGTGGGCCAGACCACAGCCCCAGAAGCCAGAGCCCAATTACAGAGTCCCACGCAGCATTTCCTGGAATGGCAGGAACCCCCACAGTAGGTGAACAAGGAGGTAGAGAGAGAACCAAAGACAGTGCTTGAGAACCCATTAAAGGGACCTCTTCTCATCACCCAAATTCTCTCATTCTGAACCAGTCAGGTCCCAACCATGCCAGGCAAGGGAGCTGCAACCTGTAGAATGATGATTTAGAGTCTGAACCAACTCATATGCAAGTCAATGCAAAAACTTCCATTGACTTCAATAGGACTCAGACACAGTGAAATATATCAGTCCTGTTTATCCAACTTTTGGTATGAGCCTTCTCCTGGTCACTCTGAGGATTAACTGGTTCTAAGTCTGACACCTCCTTTCTGCCTCTTGCCATCCACCTCTACCTTCTCATCTTGGCTTTCAAAAGGAAAAATGCTCTGTTTTCATGGCTTAATCTTCAAGTTAAGTAACACCTTCTGGGGTGGAAAAGTATCTTCCCACAAACAGGCCCAGGCTTTTCTTCCCACTCACTGTCCAGCTCATACCACTTCCTCTACTCCAGGTTCTAGTTCAGGGACCCTTTAATCAGTGGAGGAAGTGAATTCCATTCAGGACTTTACTGCCTTTTCCCTGAGTCTCACCTACTTTGTGTCTGTGTTTGCCCAAACTCTCCATTCCCAGGAAGTAACTGTAGACTACTTTGACAGTGTAGCCTCCAAACATACCTCTTGCCTCCCAGAGAATGACTGCAAACTACTTCCCTGCATTACTCTCTGTCAACTTCCTGTCTTTGTAAATCTACCTCAATTCCTTCTGCCTCAGCTGGTCCCCCTTGTTCAGTCAAAGGATTCTTTAAGCCACCTGATTCCCTTCAGCTGTGACGTGACTGGTTAATTGGTCCCTACTTAGTTTTCATTAACCGCCACAAGGCATGTAGTATTTTAAGAGTTTACTTTGACTTGCTTGGTAGTTTTCCTGTGACTTAATATGTGTTTGAGCTGCATGTATCATTCAACATTATTGCTAAAACATTTATGGAGGAAAACTAGCATTTTTGCCTATTTTCAGTGACCATGTAAACTCATGAATACAAAGGATGTATTGATGGTTCTATGTGCAGAATGTATTCTTCCCAGGGAGTATTTATATTATTTTATATATTTAACTACTTTATTACTAATGTCTTTAGGAATACTTAACAACTAGAGCATGTGTACCTAAAAGGCCATGGCAAGGGAATGTATGAAGGGTAACATATGTCATGATATACATAGGATGGTAGTGTCATGCTTACATAGATAAAAGTTATAGCAATTATTACTATTAGGAGCTTTTTGTAAAGGTTACCAAGTCCATCCTCCCCAGAGGCACCTTTTATAATGTACTTCACAGTCATTTCAGTAATAATTTTATGGGGGTTGCTTTCATAAATTAATACCTAAACTTTTCCCATTTGTCTTGTTACTGTCACTCTTATAGGTTAATTTTCCCTTCAATACAAGCACATATAGTAGCTTCTTTAAATAGTAACTGAAGGGAGAATGGGCTCTTTCTTTCAGGGCTATGGACTAACTCATTCAGATGGTCTGCACTTGAGGGAAGAGGAAACAAAGCACTTAAGAAGGGCTTCAAGGGAGAATATTATTCCTCCAACAGACCATTCTGCTGAATGGTTTGGTGGGACTGTATGATGCACCTCAACTATCAATGAAGTGATTTCATGAAACTCTCTTCTGGGTCTCTTTCCTCATGAGTCACCACAGTTTATAGGTGACCTCACTGGGGAAGAGACCTCAACTCTGCTGGTGTAGAGGTGTTTTGCTGAATTTAACCAAAAACATCAAAAAGAGCTTCTGTCCTAGAATCTGCCATGTCAATCAGCAAAATTATTCTGAGAAGTGGAGCATTCTGCTTAATCCATTGCATCTTCGATCAATGTCTGAATTGATTCTGTGCTGCAGAGGATATTCCTTATTACTTTGCAGAGCAAATGGAGTAGATTTGGATTAAACCGTCTGTCGCCATGGATGCAGAATGATTTCTGGAGGGTATGAATGTCAGGTTTTGTCTGGGTTGAGGCCTATGATTCACAGAAGTATTGAGAATACTTTGTGTCACAACTTGGGCTTTTGTACTGTTGTCCTTCCTGGCTGGGTATCTGAGCTGGAGTTGGCTTTGTTACAGAAGAGTGAGCTGCCAGCAGAGTGTTTCCTAAGTGAGGGTCCTGAACTGTGAAATGTATTCAGCCATTTGGTGCAAAATAGCCAACCTCAGGGCACACTGTGCACTGAACGCTGGGGTTTGGATGCCAAAAGCTAGAATCCATGGCTAGAGCAAGATGTTTTCCCTTCCCTATTCTATTCACATTGCTGCATTTATCATATTGTATTTGTGAAATGCAAATATTGTACTTATTGTTTGTATGGGGTTTTAATGTATGGGAAACTTGCCTAGAGCTGAACACTTGCTTTGTTATGTTTTGCCAAAATCTCATTAAATAAATGAAATTATTGATATTTGAAGAAGCAAGACAGTGTACATAGTCTTTGGCAAATCTAAGTTAGACTATATCTGTACACTGAGCTATGGACTCAGTTCATGCAAGTGTACTTATGCTAGCTCTCAATGAACCAGTCTGCCAAAAATAGTAGCGTAGTTGCGTTATTCAGCAAAACACCTTGCTTATCTAGCACCTAGCACTGAAGATGCTTAATTCACTAACTTTCAACTGGATTACTGGACTGCTGCCTTCCACAAGCATCTAGATCTCTCTCAGGTGCCTAAATGCCAGCACAGTCCTCAAGCCATGTTAAAATAGGTGGAACAACAACTATCTTGCTGTCGGACCTGAGCCCGCAGGCCCAGTAAGACCATGTTTAATGCTAGTGCTGCAAAGCCTCCATTATAGCTTTCAGCTGAATGGATAAGATATTCACCTGGGATGTGGGAGATTGCCTGGGTTTCCCACCATGAGACAAAGGGGTCTAACCAGGCCTTTCCTATTTCTCATGTAAGGGCTATGGAGTGATGCTAATTCTTTCTTAGGTTCAATGAACATTGAATTAGATAGCTAACAGACCCATATGAATACATTTCTCAGGAGGAGTGGGGCCGGGGCAGTATGTTTTTTTTTCTTTTTTTTAATAAATGTGGACCTCAGTATTTTTTAAATACAAAGGAGTTCAAAATAGTCATGCACAAGAAAGGTTACATTAAAATTTGAGTGGAAGGAGTGATTGGTAAAATGATTTTGGTACACTAAAATGTATACGGTAATAAAGGTTTTATAGAAATGACATTCTGGGATCTTGTTACAATATCATAAGTGAAAAACAGTATTCCAGTCTTTTGGGGGTGAAATCTGGATCTAAGCTGCCTACTCTCTATGCAGCCAGGTTCTCCACTCACACAGTCACTGCCTTACAGTAGTTCTCTCCCTGCACAAAAATTGCTGTCTCACAGCTTTTCCCTACTCCCCTGGCCTCCAATAGGTGCTGGTGGCCAAAGGCATGCTGGGAAATATAGTCCTTTCCCTGTGCCACGGCCAGCTCTCTATGCAGCAGGCTGGCCAAAGAACTACAGATCCCAGGGAGCCTTGGGTTCCCCCATCATGCCCTGAAGGCTTCCCCTACACAGTGCAGCAGAGGGAGAAAGTGGAGATGTAGAGTGCGTGGGGTGAGGGTGGGGGGTTCTTTGCACACACCCCCTGTGTAAAGGCTTGACAAAGTGGAACAATTTCATCAGAGGAGACTGAGAGGGCTCTACATCAAATACCCAATGTCCAGTGGGATTGGGCTTTGCAGGTAAGAAAGGGGTTGCCCTGCTTTTCTTCAATTGGTTTGAGGACTGTGGTGAGGTTTAGGTGGGAGACAGACCCCTAGGTGCCTGCCTGAGACATTAGTGTGTGTAGCCAGTGACAGGAACTAAATTCTTTATGGGTTATTACATATGAAATGTAGGTACTTTGTAAAAACAAGTTGTTTTTAAAATTACAAGTTAACTCGACTACCCCTCTGAGACTAGATACCTAGTGAATTTATTAGCCAGCCAAGTGAGGGTTTTGTGAATCACAGTGGTGCCTAAATCCCTTTGTGGGTCCTAGAGTTTGGGGATTTACTGACTGGGAGTATGGTTTGTGGGCTAATTCTCTAGGGCACAAGATGGGGAAATATTCCTCACAGTCTCCCCACCATAAATATACAGGGGCTGGCCCTAAATTGGAGGAGAAAAATATGTATGCTCTTAAGTTTGAGTTTTCAAACCTACATATGGTATTTCAGTAATTGACACAGTCCTTTGTTTAGAAGCTGCATTCATTTAATGGCCACCCCTTTACCATGCAAGATGCAGTGGGAAGTAATTAAATTTTAATAGGAGCCCTCATTTTGAAGTCCCCCTCAATTTAAAGCCACAGGGAAATAATTAAATTTACTAGAAGCTAGAGGTTCTAAACAAAAAGGTATACTGAACCCTAGTTAATTATTTGTGGTTGTGAGGTTTCTTTGGTGAATATTGTTATTACTACTTGCTTTTGAGTCCTCTTGGGGAGGGATGGGTAACTAACAGAAAATCATTGAACAACATATTTGGCACCTCAAAGGGTGGGAAAACTGCAGGTAAAACTTCTCTTCACTCAGTCTTAATGTTTGAAAAAGAAAAGCATCAGCTAATACATAGCTGAAGTATAAATTTCCTCACTATATTTTGAAGTCCTTAATCATGTGTGCCTTGAGCCTAATTGTCACCTGTGGTGGAAATAGGCCTTTGAACTTTGTGTAGCTGAATTCAGTGGCAAAAATTTTTACTGGTGCAGAGTTAAGTTTCCTTGGTGATACAAGGGCCTCTTGTAGAACGTTGATTAAAGCAAAATTCACATTTCTGAAAACCAGGAAATACAGCGTTAAGGCTGCCCATGCCCATGGCCTCATTTAGTAGTGCCCCACAATAAGTTCTGGTAACACACATACCTTTATTCTGACCACTCCATAGCTGTTGAAATGTGTAAGTTCTTTGTCTCCTTTTACATGCCATTCATGTGTACTTACAGGATTCTATCTAATGCTGGTACAGAGCAAAAGAAGAAATAAAACCCTCTCAATGTTTCTATTGCTTTTATTCCTCTCTCCCTGTGCCCCTCCAATAACCTGATTCACTTGACATACCTGGAGTGAAGGACAATTGTGTAACAGTGGAATGGTGTTTCTGCTTATAGCTCACAGTGGTTGGAGTCTGTGGCACAGCCAGACAGAGACATGACAGGTGGAATTTCTGTACCAAATACTAATAACTAAGTTGCAGTGAAAGATCCTCTGACCTTTATTGAATAGGTGTATTCTTTGTCCAAAACATGCTTGTAATGTTTATGTGTCACTTAGTATACAATATCTGGCAGCCATGATCCCTCCAATTTCCTGGTTAGTGTTCCATCAGCTCTTATGAATGGCATTCATGCAGTACTGGGGGCTTCAGATTGGTGAAGTGCAAGATGGTTGATGCACTAGCAGGTTTGGCAAATGCAGGAGGGTTGGGATGCACTGGCAGAGCTGGGAGGTCCCATGCCTTCCTCACCTGAGCTCCCAGTCTTTCTCACCTCCCCAGCCCTACATCCCTATGTATTATTATCCCCTCATCGCAGCCCCAAACCCTTTCTCTCACTTCTCAGCCTTCTCTAACTTCACCCCTTTCAAGAGCCATTCATGTCTTATTTTCCTCTCCAAATACTTGATCATGTTCCTCCTTCCCAATGTAATCGCCACCCATGTCACAAACCTCCAGACACTCACTTCAAAAACTCTTTTGTCTTAGGCTAGGGATTGTGATTAACATGTTCTTACATACGTTAATTGCAGCAATCAGGAGATCTGTGACTGAATCAATCATGAGCTCCTCTGTTTAAGAGTACAATACAGGAGGTGGAAACTAGTTTTAGGGGTGCTATAACTCAGAAATCCCTTGGTCAGTAGACCCAAAATTTGGTTTACGAATACCATGCACTACGAAGAGGTGCATCACACTTCAAAACAATTTGTATAACAATTTGTACCACAAAATAGTAGCAATGGAAAGCCTCCATTTTTCTGTGTTGCACATGAGCTGTACAAAATGTACATTTTTAAAAATATTGCTCTGTTTAGGTTCCTGCAAAATTTAGTGGGTGTTGTGCGTAAGGGGACTATTGACCCCTTACTGAAACTTAGTGGGGGTTTGGTTGGCCATCTCCAACTACCAAAGGAAAGGGGAAGGCTAGACAGGCAACCAGGACCCTGAGAGTCAGCGTTCAAAGGTTCTGTATCAGGACAGGACTGGTGGACCAATGAGGGAGTCTGGAGGACAGAGGTCCTGTTCTCTGTATGGACCACTCTGCCTGGCCCAGGGGGAGACTGAGCTAAGGAGAGAGTAGGAGACCAAATGGGGAAGGGTAATTGAGCTGTGTTGGCCAGAGAAGCAGGGCTGTGTCGGGAGCAGAGCTGCAACAGCAAGACAGAGGAGCAGCCCTGGGAGCAGGTGTCAAAGCAGGTGTGGTGAGCAGCTTGGGAGAGTGAGGGGCTGGACCCAGGGCAGAGGCAGAGAGATGCCACTAGTGAAGAGGCTTTGTGGCCAGATTTGGAGTGAGTAGTGTAAACCTGATATGGGCAGGCTAGGGAAGAGAGGGTTGGGAAGAAGGATCCTACCACTTAGCGCCTGAGGACGTGCAGCCACCTCCAGGAGCCATAGCCAGGGCTCTGAGAAGGAGGTCTGGGACATGTGAGGGACAGACTGTGAACTTCCTTCACACGCCACAGATGCTGTTTGTGATGTAACCCCACTCTGTGGCATGAGGCTGTGTTTTTCTTGAACTTTCCCCATTTTCCTTATTTTTAATGGACTTCCAAATAATAAATATTTGCTTGGCCCATATGCAGTGATTGGTGGGTCAGAGAAGTGACCAGAGTGAAGGGAGTACCACAGAGAGGACACAACTTAGTTTCCGTCCTAAGTGACCCCAAGAATCCTGGGCCTAGTCTTTTTGGTGCTATGAGGACTCTTGCCACACAAGAGAGTGAAAAGGGAATCCTTGAGGTCAGGCAGGCATCAGAGTGAAGAGAGTGGGAGTGAAGACTAAATGCATCAACTAGCCAATTCCACTGGGGTAATTTATAAGCTAGGAATAGTTCCCAAAAAGACTGGGGCCATTCCCCATGCCTACATATGCACTATCTTCATTAAAATTTGTCAGATGGAGACCATTTTTACCTCATAACGTCAATAGTTTAATCTCAAGAGCTGAGCAAAAACTGAACTAGAAACTTTTCTTAATGACTGTGTTTGTTTTTTCGGGGCTTGTATATCTGGAACCCCTGAGTCAATTTGCTCCAAAGGTTGATCAGTAGTCCTATACCAATTTCAAAAAAATCCAGATAAGCATGTCAGTTTTAGAGGACTTAAATCATTCTGTCAAGAGAGGTCTGCTTTTCAAGGCATCCCAAACAACAAGACTACCCTGTTTAGCCATACTTGCTTGTTCTATTTAAATGTAAGGAATGTGGCAGCAGGAATGCAATGCTGCTGAAGGCTGGGAGGAATGCGTCTCCCAGAGATCATTTGCATGAGAATGCAAAGGTGTGCATGTGTGATACCTTTCAGGCAAACCCTAATGGGTAGCAAGTAAGCCATGAGATTTTGTCTATTGTAAACACATTGTTGTAAAATCACAATTTATGCTGACGCTCAATGTGGGAGTTGTGGGATCTCACCAGTGCCCTGGGTTGTTGTGGGGGACAGGGCAGTCATCATAGGTGCATAAGACATTGATTACACAGGGCTCCCTGGTTTAAAGCATTGTAAGGGAGGAGGGGAGGGGTACTAGTTGAGTCAGCTTGCTGAGTGCCTTGGCCATATAGCTATTAGCCTGGCTTGACTAGCCCTCCCCACCTGTTGAAAGACAGAGCTGGATACTAGGGTTTTCATGAAACTCCACACTGGAGATATTAAGGGCTGAAATCACGGAGTGGCAGCTGAGGCCACGCGGAGCTGAAATCACAGGGTTCTGCCTCAGGGTGATCCCCCAGTGGATGCTGGCAGGCGGCCGGTAAGGGAGCAGCGGGGGATGTCAGCGACTGGCGGGCGGCCGGTAAGGGAGCAGCGGTGGATGTCAGCAACTGGCGGGCGGACGGTAAGGGAGCAGCGGTGGATGTCAGCGACCGGCGGGCGGCCGGTAAGGGAGCAGCGGTGGATGTCAGCGACCGGCGGGCGGCCAATAGGAGGAGCGGCGGATGACAGCAGGTGGCCGGTAGGAAGAGCGGTGGAAGATGGTGGGCGGCCAGTAAGGGAGCAGCGGCGGACGGCAGGTGGCAGTCAGTGGGATGCTGCAGACAAATGGACAGCTAGTACTGCCCAGGTGATGTATCTGTGGGCTCTGGGTCCGGGACTGCACAGCAAGATGTACACCCTTTAACTGTGTGTGGGGGAAGGGCAAAGAGCCCCAGCAAGAGACTTGGTTCTACAGCATATGGGGATGGTACTGCTGCAACAAGTTGTTGTTTAAAGAAAAAGCAGGACAGGTTCCTCCGCCTCGACCCAGAGGTCTGTGTCGCACCAGAGTGCCTCCCAGTCCCAAGGACCCAGTTGCGGACCGCCCCAGCCCAATGAACCGGGAGTGTGCTTACCCCCAGGAATATTTGTAGGGCTATGACCTCCCCTGAACCCATCTGGCAGGCGGGAGCTGGTGGAGAAGACTGAGACCCAAGAATAGATTACAAACTAACTAAGTATTTATTAAACATATAACATGGTTAACAGACAACTATAACAAAATAACAACGAAGAACTCCTTATATAATATGTAACAGTGTATGGCTGTGTCTACACGTGCCCCAAACTTCGAAATGGCCATGCAAATGGCCATTTCGAAGTTTACTAATGAAGCGCTGAAATGCATATTCAGCGCTTCATTAGCATGCGGGCGGCAGCGGTGCTTCGAAATTGACGAGCCTTGCCGCCGCGCGGCGCGTCCAGACGGGGCCCCTTTTCGAAAGGACGCCACCTTCTTCGAAGTCCCCTTATTCCCATGAGCTCATGGGAACAAGGGGACTTCGAAGTAGGCGGGGCCCTTTCGAAAAGGAGCCCCGTCTGGACGCGCCGTGCGGCAGCAAGGCTCGTCAATTTCGAAGCGCCGCTGCCGCCCGCATGCTAATGAAGCGCTGAATATGCATTTCAGCGCTTCATTAGTAAACTTCGAAATGGCCATTTGCATGGCCATTTCGAAGTTTGGGGCCGTGTAGACACAGCCTATGTGTGTTTTTATCTTACAACTATGTTTGATGCACTCATGGTGCTGTGTTAAAAGACTCCTCCTGAATAAATGTAGTTTTTATTTTACCGCAAGGCAAAAATGTTGGTTAATTAAATATACTAGGAGAGGGAATTGAGGCAATAGGGAAGAAGGGGACACCTGGTGCCTGAACCTTTCTGCCGGTGCTACCGGATGGGAGATAAGCGCCACTGCCTGCAATCTTTGCGCAGGTCGGCCGCAGCGAGGATACCTTGTATTAAAAGGCACCCCGGTAATGGGGGATAAGCGAGGGGCCCTATAATGACTCCCTCTGAATAAGGAGATAAGGGAATAAGGGACGAAGGGGCTAGAGGACTAGGGAGGCGTAAGCCTTCACCCTGCCAAGCGATATGTGACTATTAGGTCTGCTATTATAAATCATTGAACAATAGGAAATTCTAACAATACTAGATATTAAAAGAAACTACCTCTGTAATTAAATTTGCCCGTTGCCTGGGCAAAGGCCCGGCCTTGGAGGGTCAGGCGCTCAGGCCTTGCGGGGCCTCGTCAGGCCACTCTGCAAGTGTAAGGGGCGCGACCCCCTACACTGGCCCTGGGGGTCCCGAAACCCAGACAATGGAGATTGTCTCTGGTAAATAGGGTTTGTTACGTGTCTTGAAGTGTTGGTCCAGTCTGGTAGATAAAGTCACGTTTGGTGGTGATGTCCAGTCAGGTAAGCGAATACAGCAACAGCAGTGAAGGCATCGATGCCGCAAGATGGCGGAGGCGGCGGGAGCACTGATGCAGCTAGGCAGCGGACCCTGGGCTTCGCGGCCAGGTACGCAGTACCCCGCCAGGAAGGCGGGGCCAGTTCACCACCTGGCCACTCCACCACAGGGCCTGCTTGCTGCTCCCTCGATGCAAGCGCTGTGAACCAGTGGAGCCGTAGGCAGCATCAGGCAGCATTGGCACCATGGCAGCAGGTGGGCGCCACTGGCAATTCCTCAGGAGCTCTTTGCAAAGGGTCTTCGCCCCGTGGGCTAGCCTAAGGGTCCAGTGGACGCAGGCCAAAGCCACCACGCTCCCCTATGCGGTGCTGCTATTATGATAGCGAGCTCCCAGGGCCAAAGAATGCAGGGGCGAGCCCAGCTTATATAGAGAATCCTCATGTATTATTCATGAGGCAGATTAAATATTCATGATTCTATTAGCATGTTTGCACAGTTCTCAATTAGGTCCGACTGGGCGTAGAAGTTTCCAAAAGGTCCGAATTTCGCCCAATCAGGAGTCTTTATTCAAATATGTGCTTATGAATTATTCGTAGATTCAGGTTACCGGGGAAACCAACTGACCCAAAGTGACCGTTGGTGCTGCAGCCAAATGGCAACCTATGACAATTTAGATTTCTCATGTGCCTGCACTGATTTTATGTGGCCAAAGGCCTGTATCCCCTGGCCCACGGGGACGATTATGCCCAAGGGATGGTAAAAATCCCTGACAGGTACCTTGTTAAAGGTGTTTGTCTCTCATTTGCTTAGATATACTGCATCTGTCACCGTAAATTTGGGGTAGGTTTTTGTCATTAAATAAGCTGTTTTTATCTTAGACTCTGCTTGCGAGGCAGGGGAGAACTGCCTTACAGGCACCCAGCAAGTGGGGTGAGATTGTCCCAGGCCACTGGGTGGGGGCTCGAGCTGGCTGGTTGTATCCTTGACAGGAACTCCCCTAGGAGCTGAACCCAGCCCTTCTCACAGGCACCTGGCATTAATAGAAGGGTTACATAAATCTAACACATGCAGAGACTGAATTCCACCCCCTCCCCATTTCCATTCTATTCTTAGAAAGTTGCATTTGACTTCACTTTATGGTTTCCCATACTGTGAGGCAGCAGCACCAGAATCACAGATTCTCCAAAGAGGTAATGGTAGAATTACTGTGGTATGAAGGTGGAATAGAGAGAGGGAGATCTGAAGTAGGAGAGTGTGTTCATGTATTTCATTGAGTGAAAAGTTGGAGGGAGGAAGGCATTTGGAGGTGAGGAATAAACTCAATTGTAGACCATAAAACCTAAAGATGGCATGAGGTGTCCACTCAAGCATGTAATGAATAGACTTCCAGACGGAAAACCAGTAAACGTGTGAGCCTTTTGCTCGAGGAGTGAATAACACAGTTATGAATCAAACCTTTGTATCACCAGCTCATTGATATAGTGATGGCTGTCTCTTCCATTTTGTCAGTAATATGTGACTCTGTCTCTGTTGTAGTTTGCCGGGACTCAGCTGGTTTAGATGAACAGTGCATTACAGTTTATTTCAATGCAATTAGATGTAATGAAGCACACATGGAGACTACTGGGGCCACCTTGTAACCACATTAGATGGCCCCTGCTAGTTGGCATTTTATTCATTCAGTTTGACCATTTCTTTTTGGTAGCTAGCATTCATAAAAAGAAGTTCAGCTAGTTACCTAACATGCCTAATATCTTTATGTGGGTATGTAGGTGGTTTGACGTGACTACTTCACTAGTATAATTAAACTCTAATATGAGAGCTTTATGTTCCCTGTTAATGTGGTATAACTTACAAAACCCCCAAAGCTCTAAATGTGTTTATCGCAGGCTACGTGAGGGCTAAGGGTTTAGTTTCACAAGAAACAGAATTTCATTGTATCAGATTACACTGTGGTAATGAAAATCAAACAGAGACTCAAGTAAAATTCCTGAGGAGAAGCAGACTTCCTACAAGCCAGTTAACTCTGTCTAGCTGCTCTTAATGATTTTTGTACAATGATGGAAGGAATTTTTGTTTTTGCTTACTATGGGTCAGATTCTGCAGTAACTTATCACACAGCATCCTATAGAAGAAAAGGTCTGCAAGATTGAAATTTACAGGCTTAAAGCTGCAATGTGATGAGCCATGAAGAGCAGAATGATCTTGTTTCCCAGAGATTTCTGTGGAAACTGGTGTTGTTAGGAGGAGTGTTGTGCAACTCTGTTATGCTGTACATAATCACTGTCCTGCAGACAAACATCAGGGTCTTCTATTTGTCCTCTAACTCCTCCCCATGTAATAAGCCTCTGGTGAAAGAAAGATGGTTTCCATTTGAGGAAACACAAATGAAAACTTGCTGTGCTATCGGGGTTTATCAAGGAGGGAACTTGCATATAATTCACATCTTTGCAGAAATAAAGTTTCCATTTTGGCCTCCTGTCTCTTCACCCTCTTGTCTTTTGAATAACCTGCAACTCTACAGCAATACTCCCATTATCACTCAACTGTTAGCTCCCTTTTTTGACCACTGCCTTGTCTTCTTCAGTGTTGCTAACCTGCCCCCTCCCCACTTCCTTACTCAGGTATCTGATGTTCCTTGACATCCTCCATACCGTCTCCCCTCCTTCTCCTGTCTTACTTTTGCAAGGTTGTTTTGCAGAACACTTTGCATTACACTTGACTCCTTAGATTTTTTTTCCATTGCAAGAAATGTTCAAACTACTTCCAACCCTGACTCATCACCTCTTTCAGCTACTTATTATCTGAAACATTTTGCCCTGCCTATCACTGTTGGTTTTCTGTATCCCCTTATTCTGTCTGTTCATGCGCTAAGATAAGAATGGGGGGGAGTGGGGGCAGGGTTTGTCTTTTCTTTTCTTTTTTTTTTTAATTACAGATATGCACAGTAACTAGCACAATTGCGCCCAGTTTCTGACAGGGTCAAATAGGCACAACAGACCCCCATTGTAAGTAGAGAGCTTCTGAGAAGCAGCACCAATGTTGGACAGAAAGTGGATGGGTCGAGGGAAGAAACTGAAACTGCTTCCTTAATACTTTTGCATCAGCCCACACAGTCAGCTAGAGGTGAGGAGGCCCAGGAGGAGAGATTTCTGGGGCAGGAGCTTGATTCGACATGTCTAGACAGCCAGTCCCACACTCAGAATAGCCTTCACTTGGCTGGGACCATCCTGATTCCAGACTTATGCCCCCATGACAGACCTTCACAGTACCTATTAATAGCTGGTTTGCTCTATGGAGACTTAATTTTTCTGTCTTTCACCATCAGAATTTCCTAAGGCCAGGTCTGCACTAAACCAAAAAGTTGATCTAAGATACTCAGTTCCAGCTATGACCAATGCATAGCTGGAATTGATGTATCCTAGATCGATTTGTCTTTTTTGGCCATCCCCACCGTGGGAGGTTGATGGGAGAAGCTCTATCATCGACCCCTCCACCTTAATGCTGGTAACAGTGAGGGGTACCAGGGCCAACTGTAGACCCCTGATGGTTCAATTTTAGCACTTCCCCATTAGATGTACTAAATCAAACCCCAGAAGGTTGACCCTGAAGGAGTAGATCTTCTGGTAAGTGTGGACATATCCTAATAAAAGACCATGCCTCGCTTGCCTTGTCTCTATGCTATAAATCAGCATTTAGATTTGCTATGATGTCTGTGAAAGGCAGGTTGTGCATGGGGTGTTCTCTTTATTTAATTGCAAGGGGAGCTTTATTTCCTTGACACTGAGCTTAGGAACAAGGATCTGGTTTCAGCCCCAGTCTCCCAAACTTTGCTGCCTGAATTCACTAACACTATCCAGGTGCGGATATGACCATGGATCTGCTAGCTGACTCCGCACATCCTTTTGAATTCAATGAAATACATACAGGTTGAACCTCTCTAGTCTGGCACCCTTGGGACCTGAGTAGTGCTGAATGAGAGAATGTGCTGGACCACAGAAGGTCAATATTGTCTAGCACACTACCAACACTTCCACTCCTTAGAGTGGCTCTTAGAAAACATTTATAGGGAAATTACAGCTAAATAGAAGCACAGAACACTGAGAGCCAGGACTGGTGGCTGTAAACAAACTTTATGGAACTGCAGAAAACTTGGACACATCCATGATAAGTGGTTGTCTGGCTAACTAAAATCATGCCAGATTACAGCTGTTGCTGGACTGGAGAGTTCTGGGTTAGAGAGGTTCAACCTGTACAGTAAAAGCTCAGTTATCCAGCATCTGGAAAACTGACACATTGAGTTAACTGGCATGCCACAGGCCAGTGATCCAGCCAGGGGCTGGCTACTGTGGGGCCATCTGACCAGCCAGGTCCGGCTGCCACTGGGCTGTTTACCTGGCCAGTGGCAGCAAGGCCAGTGGAATGAGGCTTCTGGCGCCTCACCCATATCTGGCCCAACTGATTATCTGGCACACCCAGATAGTCCCCACAGGTGCTGGATAATAGAACTTTTACTGTAATTAGAATAAATTTTGAGTTTGGCCAAAGATAAGTGATGTCGTATTTGATGCCTCTCATGAAGGCAGTGAATACAGTTGTATATTGGGAATAGAGAAGCATGGCTCAGTTTCTTCTTGATTTCCTTGCTCCAAGATAGACTTTGAAAAGCAGCAGCAGGTATAACTGAGTAGCTCTTTCCTTTCAGCTGTAAATCCATTGACACTCAGCATGTTCACACCACCTCTGAAAACTCTTTGATCTAGGTTGTACCCCTGGCTGAATACTCTGCCCAGCTGGGCCTTGTGTCCCTTATCCTGCAAATATTGACATGTACTAACTTTAAGGATGTGAGCAGCCTTACTGATAATGCAGATAAATCTATGTAATACAAATTTACTTGCAAAATATTTGGAGAGTATTCACCTACACTGAACTATTTTTAACCCTTCTAATCCTGGTTCAATGATTTTATGTGCAAGCATCTTAGTTAAAATTGTGGATTTCAGTCTGAGCACAATGACTATAAGTGAGAGATTAAACATATCTCATCAGCCATTTTCCTGGTATGGTATGATCTTCATAAGCATTAATGGTTCATTTCATATGGCTGCTTGTAATCCTTGAAAATGTCTGGTATCTAAGATTGTTTTCCCCCCCCTCCCCCCGCAAATGTGCCTTGTGTTAGGAGATGAAACAAATGTACAGTTTAACAGGAATTTGGATATAAATTCCTAGTTATGAATCACCATAAAGAACAATGCCTTCTTCCTAACTTGCACTAAGAAATGTGTAAACTTCCTTCTGTTGATTGTATTTAGTTTTTTAGATGGCAAAAGATCCTATTGTACTTTAAGGCCACGTGACATCATAAATAATAATGTATTATTATCAGTGCCTTGGAAACTGACAAGAAAACAGCTATGCTTCCTGGCCATTATACGAAATGAACAAGGTTTTTGTATCAAGTGCCAAACTGGACAAAGTTCAAATGTTCACTACATTTTATTCAACTGCATAAAAATCCTGGTTCCTGTCTCTAATGTGTTTTTGTCAATCTTTTTACATTTTCTAAGCAGAATGGGTTGGGCTCTTCATACTCATAAACTGATATGGGTGAGGGTGATGGGGGATGGGATGAACACTTTGTGTTTCACTATTAAATCCAAGGCTTATATGGCAATTTCATATCTTTGGGTATAGAATATGTTGGTTTATTTTCCCACTGTATATATTTGTATTTTTGTGACATTTTGGTAGTGGCATGCAGTATGCAGTTTAATTACTTTGGCTGGGTCTACACGGAGCTCTGCTCAGCATTGCTGCCAGCAGAACTATGCAAAGTGAGCTACTCGGGATTGCAAATGGCTGCCTGTTTGCATACTGCCAAAGCTCATTACCGTAGCCTCACAAGAGTTCGCTGCTGGCACCTCAGAGGTTGTGTGGACATGCCTCTGTTGGCTAACTCCCCTTCTGTCGCCCCCTCTGTATGACAGGAAACAGATGGCCTCTGCTCCCCCTCTCTTGCCAGTCCCTTGTGCCTGAAACGTTTCAGGCATAAGGGGCTGGCAAGAGAGGGGAGTTTAGATGGCAGAGGCACGTCCATGCAGCCTCTGCAGTGCTGGTACCCCCTTCTACCAGCACTGAGCTCTTGTGCGGCTATGGTAATGAGCTTCGGGGGTATGCAAATAGGCAGCCATTTGCAATCCCGAGAAGCTCACTTTGCATAGCACTACCAGCAGCAGCACTGAGCAGAGTCCCGTCTAGATCCAGCCTTTGAGTATTGGAACATTTATAAAACCACATTGAATACATTGATGTTTACGAAGAGAACGTCCATAATTACATTAGCGAAGCTAAAAGTTTTTAATACGGGATATATTCCATCAGTCTTCAGGATATAAGCCAGCCGCTGTGTGACAAGCTAGGAAGAAATGATTCCTTTGAATTGGCTGTTTCGTAAGTGTCCATTATTCAGGTTCTTGAACTGTCATCTGAAGCATCTGGTGCTGGCAACTGTCAGCCACAAAATACTGGATTAGAATGAGCAGTGGTCTGATCTGGTATGGCTTTGGTTGTTGGGTGGGCCTATTGTTTTGTGTGAAATATATTCCAAATGTGTTAGTAAAAAAACAGTGTTAACTGATTATGTTTTCCTCCTAAAGGATAATACATGAATGTATGGTGTAGTGGTTTGCATCTCAACATATTCGTAGCAGTTTTCCTCTTTCAGGAGGCTGGGGGGAGAAGGGAAGGGAGGGATGTCAAAGGCCATCTGTTTCCTGTCATACAAAACTCTTCTAGGCATTGAGTGAATAGAATGTTCATCTATTTGGTAATGTAAATGTCTGTGTTTCAAAAATGTAAATTACTTCAATATTGGAGCTTTCACACCAGGGGTTTTCTGCACTTTCACTGTGTATATCTTAGGGCTGAGTTTTACTGTGCAATATTTCAGATCCAGATCTTGTGTGCTGGAATGCTTTACCAGTAATCTCTTTGGCCTGATTCTCTGCTGATGTTCCAGACTTGTGAGAACTCATTATCCCGGGGGCAAAGCTTAGCTGAGATAAGTCTGAAAAGGTCACCTCCTATACAAAACTGCCTCCCATGTATGATAACTTAGAGACCATAGCCAGGACCATAATTTACAGAAGGCCCTAGACTGATGTAAGGTACGCCATGGGTGGGTTCCCTCTATTTTTTTTTTCCCCTCAATGAGTGGAGTAACTTCTTTTTTTTTGCACCACCAGTGGAAACACATGCTGCTGGCTCTGGGCACTGTGGGCTCTCTGATAATCAGCTTGGCAGCACCTGAATCTCTCCTGGGTGGCCACCCAAGGGCTCAGGGAACATTGGCTGGGCCATCTTGAGAGTCAGGGACCCTAACACCCCCTTCTTCCCAGGCCGATTTGTGTGGAGTTTGGCACTGGAGAGAATCTGATCCACTAACTTTAATGGAAGTACTCACATGCTTAAAGATAAGTATGCACTTAAATATATTTCTGAACTGGAGCACCAAATAAACAAACAATATAATAGGTGGCCATTTAAAACTTACAAGAGAATGGCTGTATCTGTTTTTGATTAAACTTTGGGTGTCTTCTCACCTACTGGATTACAGAGGCTTTTAGGCATTGCAGAAATATTTTGCTTCCTATGTACCAGAGCGCACTGAAACAATTGGATAGCTTAAATTACTAGTCAGAGTCAGTTTTGGAGAACTGGACCAAAGGACACTGAGTGAGTTGCAGCATTAGCTGAGAGTAACTTACCAGAGTTCTCCTAACCAGATAGAGTAAAGCTGTGTTGTCTGTCACTTTAACATCCTGAAAGCTTAGTTAACCAGCATCTGCCATAGATAGCGGAGCCTACAGCCACTGTGAGCCCTGAAAGGCAAGGCTCCATGCCCCCTGGAAAGGACAGAACCAAAGGGGGAAGGGGCGGGGCCTAGGGCAGTTAGTCCTTAGTGTCATTCAGATCCTGGTGCCGGTCCCCTTTCCTACCCTTAGAGCCACCTGAAGCAGCACACTAGTGCTGCCGCAGCATTTCACAGGGGCCCAGAGCACCAGCCACCACCGCTGTTCAAGTAGCAGCAGTGGCAGGCAGAGCTCTCAGGTCCTGTGAAATGCTAAGTCCTGGGGCAGCTGTCCCCTTTGCCCCCACCTCCCTGGTCAATGGGCCTGGCCATAGGCAGCAATACAATTCTGCCTTCAATTAATCAAAATAATTCTTTTAGCTATCAGCATTATTTTCTAGCATTTGCAGAGGTCATATTTTTTGATGACCCTGAGGCAGTGGAGGAGCAGTAAAATACAGTACTGTATACAGTAATACTGTTTAAAGGTGTAGTGTTTATTTCATTTCTTAAACTTTTTTGTGTGTGGTGAAAAAGCTTTTGCGTAACAAGCACATTTTGATTAATCAGCAACCCCCATTTCTCACACGTGCTGGATACCAAAGCTGGTACTGTATATCAGAAAGTATTGGCAACATACTACATGCAGGTGTAGGTATGTACACTTGCTCTGTGTAATTTAATCTAAATTATCAAGGAATTCCTAATTGGAATTAGGATGAAAATATACCTTGGAGTGCAATATGCGAGGGGGAAAGGCAGAATTGAAACTGTTACCTGGGATTTGACAACTTTGCACGGGGCACCTGTAGCTAAAAAGGGAGAAGGCAACATAATCTGACTTATTGTTAATGAAAACAAAATATTTTGCAAAAGAGACTAAGGACAGAGTGACTATCATAAAAAAAGTCACCAAAGCATTGGCAGAACTGGTACCAACTATAGCTGCAGAACAATGTAATGAACGAGATAGGTAATTGAGAAAATAAATGGATTGTTAGCCTGTCTTTGTCAGTGGTCTAGTCTAGGGAACAACTAAGTCCAGAAAATTAATTCACATTAAAATCAGTGAGAGGAATCTCATATGGTGAAAGTTACTGTCTGTACACTGCTGACATTCACAATCCTTGGGAGCAAATGAAACTTACCTTAGTCATGCCTGTCGTTCCATGGAAGCAATGGTCTTTTTGTTGAGGTAAAGTGAGGAAGATCTAGCCTTGTCTTTTGAATTCCATGAAACCACTTTATTAACTCAGTTAAATAACTCAGCACATTTAAAAAATCAGATCCAATAAGCTGTTAACAGAGAGAACTTCTATCTCAACACATCCTAAACATATATGCAATGTTGCTGGTGTAATGTTAACAGATGGAGGAAAAATGTCTCAGGGAAGGCATTATTAATTACAGGGTTTCATGAAAATATGGGGCAGAGGAAGGAGAATATATTTAGCAGGAATTAATTATGTATAATCTTAAAGGAAAAGAAGGAGCCAGAAGTATGAAGTGCTTGCTAGGTTAGTTGTCCATTTGGAAAACTCAGGGGATTGGACTTGATGACTTTTCAAGATCCCTTCCTGCCCTACATGTCTATGATTTTATGATGACATGTCAAAGATATAAGAATTTGAATCATCATAAAACAATTTTTATAGTAAGTTTGTGTTGTAATTTATATTGTGATTCATTTTACACAATGTAACACAGCACAATAACTGTGTTAAAGATATTACTTAATTCTGAATGAATTATCCTGTGTTTTATATTTGGATCTCATAGTAATGGTAGGGAGTAGGGAAATAAAAATGGATTCTAAAACTACATTTGATATAAAAGAAGTTCCTTTTTGTTCTGCTCAAACATGGCTCTTCTGAAGAAATTTCTGCAATTAAAAAGAAGCAATGTATGCTTAAGCTTGTAATACTACCTATTACCTGGTTCCATTAGCCATTTTCACTGCTCTGAGTTACAGTAAATGATTTTTTTCAGTATTAATGAGATGAATGATAATGGCAGAAATATGGTAATGGTATGATAAGATGACATTGCATCCTTTCCCAATAGATTCAGAATTCATGCTCTTATTTCTTACCTACAGCTATAAGATCTGTTTTAAGGCTTGAACTAATTTTTGACATTAAGATAAAACTTAGAAGAAGAGGTATAACTCTTCAGTAACATTCAATTAGACTAATTTACTTATTTTATATTAAATTTAACTTGTTCCAATGTTTAGCAGTAGAATTAAATGATCTCATTCACAGATGTGATCTAAATCTGAATAATTGAATAAAATGGATGATGGATGGAAACATTTGCCAGAATGACTATTGTTCTAATGCTGTTCATTCTGATTATTTGTTTTATGCCTGGAACTAACAGGAACAAAATAATACTTCAGGAATATGTGTAAAACAACACAATGTTTGGCTTCAAACCCAATTAAAACAAAAAGCATAATACCATAGTCTAATATGAATTTGACATGGAGTTTTCCTTCAGGAGATATTCAGTTTTTAGTTTTTAACGCATCCCTTAGAAGCTTTAGGGTTCTTAGGATGCCTAGAGTCAATTTTGAGCAGTTTTGCATCTTACCACAGGGAATCTTAATTCAAATTCAACATCATACTGAAAGAGGTAGTGCTTTGGGATATTTAGCTTCCTCAAAGGACCATTAGCATGAGACCCAGATGGAGAGAAACGAAGTCTAAAATATGTGTCAATCTGCTTACATAGTTAATTGTAAGAATAGCTCTTGAAGTCTCTCTTTCTGTTTGTCTGGCACGAAGTAAATAAGAAGTTGCATTTGTCCTTATCTGTTCACTGTATCAGAAGAGATTACAGAATCTTAAATTTGAGTAACTTCACCTTCCATCCCATGGATCTGATCTGAGAAGTAGAGTGGGAGATGCAGTTGTTTTTTGCTAGAACAGATGAACTGTTAGTTGCAAATTTAGTTCTTAACTGAGCAAAAATTATCTGAAGTTAGCTGTTGCCATTTTTTCCCTGTTTGTATTGATACATATTTACCAGATACCTTGGGAAGACAATATTCAGTGTACAGGTTCTATAAGTTTACTTTTACCATTTGCTGTTTACTGTTTGCCATTTATTGTTTGCTATTCACGACACGCTATGTCCATGTGGTGTTTCTGCTCCTTGATTGAATGAATGACACTTTTAAAATTAGAAAATAAAAGATAAATTCTCATAAAAGTACATTATTCTTGGACAGATATTGATTTTAAAAAATGCTGGAACATTCAGAATTTCTGAACACTTTTACAAATACCAAGCAGCTGGCTGTATACTCATGATTACAAATAATAACTCCAGGAATACAAAAAAGTCAAGGCTGGAAAATTATTTTTTAACCTTATTTTTGTTAATAAATGGTCAGTTCTGTTCTCAGCCATTAGCAGCATCTGTTGTTTCTTTGTTATTCTCCAAGCGATAGACAAATATTAAAAACAAAGCCTCTTTTTTATACAGATTCTTCCAATAGCTAATTAAAGTTTCAGTTAACCGGGCAAGCTGAATGAACCTTAATATTTAGAAAGAGGCTTGAAGATACAGGTTGAACCTCTCTAGTCCAGCACACTCTCAACTGGCAACATCTGTAATCTGGCGTGATGTTAGTTAGTTGGATGACCACCATGGTGAATAGTCCCTTCTAAACATTAACAAAAGCAGTAAGACGCAGTCTTAAAATAAGACTAATATGCTTTTGAGAATTTCTACTGCAGCTGACAGGAAAATGTCTATAGCCTAATACCTTGCCTTCCTTTTCTTAATGCTTCCTAGATATAATATAACCATTGTTCCTTTTAAGCTTCACGTTTAGGCAGCCTCCAAGGAGAGATTCAGGTGCCACCCAACTGATAACAGTGCCCACAGCCATCCATAGTTGGCAGCACGTGTTTCCGTTGGTGATGAAAATCTGCACGTCTTGGTGCACATAACAAAATTTATTCTGCCCGTGGATGGAAAAAATTAGAGGGAACACTAAACATAAACAGTTTTTACCCTGGGGTATTTAATCTGTTGAAATGGAAATTTTAATGATAGATGTACAGATTTTCACTTCCTTGCTCTGAAGCAGGAGAAATAAAAACAAACTGGATTTTGGAAAAAGCTGGTTTGAGATAGTGTTAAAGTGCACACAGTATTTTTGTAACCATGTGCGATAACGGTGTGGCAAGCATTGGTTGTTACTAATAGTACCAAAATGATAAATAGTGAAATTGCTACTTGCCCACTGAACGTGTGTGCCACCAAATATGGTTAGAATACATATTTTTAGGCATACTTTTTGAAAGCAAAATGTTGCAGTTATACTTTCTTAGCAGTTATGGTACCTTGCCAAATGATAGGTATTGTTATGGTTAACATTATTCATAAACTTTCCTTAAACTTAAACAGAGAAAACAAGCAGCCCGTGTGTGTTTAAATAAGGCCAGCCATGTGAGTCAGTGTCCTGAGGATGGCTGAAGGTATTGCTTCTAGCAAGCATTAGCAAGGAAAATGACAACATTTGTACTAGCTCCACCATTACGACATAGTACATGGTCAAAATATTTGTCCCATGTTACTTTCCACACCATTTTTTCTTTGACGCACTGCTCTTATATATAGAACTACTGTCACAATCCCAGTAGAACAAGTTGTCGATGTCAAGTATGTCCAGCCCCTTGAGGGCAAAACTACTATGATGGAAACCTAGCTAAAGAGCCAGATGAGCCTTTTGTACCTCATGCGGGTTGTTTTATTTCTTCTTCCTAGTGATGAGTATAACATTTCAAGAACAGAAAGGACAGTTGTGGTGGGGATATTGTTGAATGCAGTTGGAGCCGCAGGGCTGACAGCCACTGCAGATCCAGGGGCAAGGTGTGTGTGTGGGAGTGGGGAGCAGCTCCACAGTCCCAGAAGGGATGGAGTCAAGGGAGGAAGTGGTGGAGCCAAGGTCAGTGAGCCCTTAGCGCCACTCAGAGCACAGCACTGCCCTTCACCCAGCCCTCAGAAGCTGTGCAGAGTGATGCTCCTGCGGTGTTTCGAAGGGACTCAGAGCTCCCAGCTGCCACCACTGCTACTGCAGTGGCTCCCAGGAGCTCTGGGTCCCTTTAAAACACTGGGGCTCCTATGCAGTTGCCTGTCTTGCCCCACCCCATCAGCAAGCCTGAGTGGAAGCTATCCTACAGCAAAAAAATTTCAGGACCAGACTCCAAAGAGAAATTTCTGAGCTACAATTCATCTGCAAATTCGACGCCCTCAGCTCAGGCTTAAACAAAGACTACGAATGGCTGGCTAAATACAAAAGCAGCTTCCCCTCCCTTGGTGTTCACACCTCCAGATCAACTGCTGGTAGTAAGCCTCACCCTTGCTGACTGAGCTAACCTTGTTATCCCCACCCTTGCTCTGGCTTATTTCTACCTGGCCCTGCAGATTTCCAAGACCAGCATCTGATGAAGTGAGTCTGTGCTCACGAAAGCTCATGCTCAGAACCTTCCCCTTAGTCTATAAGGTGCCACAGGACCCTTCATTGCTGCTACTTCTGCCAGTTATTTGCTATGTAGTTGTATTGTAGACAGGTTGATCCCAGGATATTTTATGTTATAGTACAATATATAATCTCTCCCCCAGGTTTTTTTTCCCCCATATCACTGGTAAGGTGTTAACAAGTCACTACATCTTGACTGGTCCTTTTGAAATATGCGATAAACACTTATGCTAAAAAATCAGTTCCATGTTTGTATTTAGCTGTGACTCTCTGGGTACATTTCCAAGACCAAAGAGGTGCCCTATGTAAGCTCGAAACCCGATCTCTTTCACCAAGAGAAGTGAGTCTAATAAGCAGTATTATCTCACCCTCTTTGTCAGTTATTTTCTATACCTCTTTCGGAAAGTTACTTCACTTCCAGGTCCCTTTCTATAAAATGAGGAGAATGATAAATGTCCACCTTCTGCGGAGTGCTTTGAAAATTCGTTAGTGAATGTTGCATTGTAGGTGCTCTGGGTTCTGTATCTGTAAATCACTTACTTTTGTTGCTACGTCTTTCAAGGATTTTTGTCCAGCTGTAGGTAATGCTGGATTTTTTCACAGCTGTATTTGATGCCAGATAATGTGTGTTTTCTTATCTCTCTCCTTCCTCTCTGGTGATCTCACAACTACTTTCTCTGTAGTGTTGGTACAGATATCTGTCAACATTTTCCTTCTACTAGACAGGAGGTAACCAATGAGCGGTCATTTTCACCTTCCAGTACTTTGATATTTTATAGTCTCACGGATCAGACTGCCCCTTTTTTAAATCATAATGTGGTTTTGACTGCTCTAGAAATACATACCTCCTTATCTTGATTAATAATGCATTATGACATCTCAGGAAGTGAGGAAAATATTGCATGGAAAAGAATCTTGAGGACTACCGTATATATTAAAATTAAAAAAAAAATCCTTTGCAGAGCCACATCATCTCAGTTAGGTAATGTAAATTAAAAAAAAATTACTTGTTTCATCCTGACTTCAGTGGGGGGGCAGGAACTGACTCATCTATTCCCCTAACCTAGGTTTTAGCGTAAACAGTGACCTTTAATCTGCCTGAGAATAAAATAAATATTTGAACTTTCATTCAACTAGATGAGTAGCCTCAAGGGGTTGCAGTTTTTGGTCAATCACTAGATAGTTCATAGCCATTGTTTGTCGAAGGGTCCAGCGTTGCCAACAATTGTGATTTTATTGCAATTCGCAACTATAGTTGATGTTTTCTACAATGCCCGAAATCCTGGATACAAGTGATGATGACATACTCTCATTTCAAGTTCCTGTGGTTCCTGAGAAAAAGTTTGACAACATGGCTAGCATGTTCTCTAAAAGCTCAAGAGCCAGAAGGCAAATCAAATGAGATTAAAGAAACAAAAATTGTTGGCTTTATTTTTAGGAGGCTAGACTCATTTGTCAGGACTGGGAGGAAAGATTGCTCTGATTGTTTGTTTGCTTTCTTAAGGGGTGTCTGTTTTCTTAACTTGTTTGTACTGTGTAGGCACAATTGATCGCTGGTTCTTGAGACTTCTAGGCACTGACATTAAAATTAATTAGTAGTAATAGCATTTACAAATATATTGTTGAAAACACTCACTAAAACAACACAATATCTTGCATATGTATTTCTCAGTGGAGAGATGTTGTTCAAGTGAATGGCCTGCACAGCTCTGTTCAGTTCATTCATTTAAGCAACACGAGTAACTACTGGAAGGTGCTCAAATGGCGTGTCAATGGTGCTGGTATAAGAACATCTATGGAATAAAAGAACTAGCCAAGGGCATAATGGATGCGTTGCAGCGTCAAATCAGTGGTGAATACATTTTATCTGTTTTCCCTATCCAGCTGCCAATTATTTGCACTAATTAATTATTTTTCTGTTCTTTTAGAGACTAGTTTTATGTTTCTGGACATGTACACATGCAAAATTTGCCCCTGTCAATGACAAAGAGAAAATAGCTTCCCTCAAATAAACACATCCTACATCTGCTAACTGTCCCTCATGCCACAGCCTGAGAACAGAGATGGAACTTGCCTTGTGTTCTTTTACGAAGGCATACAATATCCTTAAAAAGAATGTTATACTTCCTTTTGTCTTACCAAATTTTCTGTGTAAATCTTCATTATTTGTCACAGGAGCAGAGGTGAAAGGAAAGCATCCAAACTTCCCCCTCACTCAGTCCCCTGCTTCTGTCCTATGTACCTGATTCATCAGTTTTCATTTCATTTTTTTCTGTCTTTCTGATAAATTCTCATTGTGTCAGAATTTCCAGATCTGAAGAAGCAGGTCTGTCCCACGAAAGCTCATTACCTAATAAGTTATTTTGTCTTTAAAATGCTACAGGGCTGCTTTTTGTTTTGTGAATATCTTCTTGTTAGATTTGTTTTCTGTTGTTTTTTTGTGTTTTGTTTTTTTTAAACACAGTTGAACTTTTCTCCCAGATATAAAAAGTTTACTCTAATTTATTAATTAAAAATAAGAAAACTGGTAACTGCTTAATTCTGGAATAATGTACTAGCATGGGGCCCAAGACTTACATTTTCACTTAAGAAGGCTTTACACTGCTGTAGGTTCATTATCATTAGTGGAGTTACTCTAGCTTCATGCTGAAGTCACTGAAAGTGAGTCAGGCCCACACTTAAGGGAAATCTTTTTGTTTTGCAACTGTAGTTGCAATTATTTTAGTTTAGCCACTAGGCGCTTGCTTTCTCCTCCCTGCTCCCGGAACTGCACCCCCATGAAAGCTATTTTAAAGAGGCAACACTGGGTTGAATATTTTTGTGCAGCACTCACCTATCTCTTCTCATAATGTTCAACTTCCAACAAATTCTGAAAGCATCTGTAAAGTAAATACTACAGGGGAAAAAACACTGTCAGGAAGGCAAAAGTACTGCCGAATGAACAATCAACATGAGTAAAAATTCTTTTTCTCTAATAATATTTGGCACTTACCTATGAGGTAAAATAAAAATAAATTCACTGCCTTGTGACCATGATATAGTGAATTAGTGTGTCCCATTGAAGCAGGATATGATGGGGTATTTAAATGGCATCTATAACCACATCAGTATCTCTGATATAATACCTGCTACAGTCAAATAACTGGTAAAGTCAGCATAGCTTAATCAACCACTTATAGGTAGTGAGGAAGCAAATCAAAAGATTAAGCTGTAGTATGTTCTTCTGCATAGATGAATTACAGGATATTTAGAATAAACATGACTGTTTTGAAGCTTCTGATCTTAAAAGGAACCACTGAAAAAAACAAATAACGTATGTTAAAGGAGTGCTGTATGGATCTGACTCACTAAACTGAAAATGGGCTTGGAAAAGGCCACAGGGCAATGAAGGTTACAGAATTAGCAGTGGGTTGAATAATCTGAGTTTCCTATAGATAGGACACCTCACATTTCGAAAGCAAAGCAGATATTAAAATCACATTGCTGAACAATCAAGAATTGTGTGTGTGTGTGTGTGTGTTTGTAATTGAAATTGGAAGGGTGAGTGTTCATGGATGATTAATTAAAGTCTTAGGGTCTCATCCTCCTCTTTCATATACCCTGTGTAACTAAGGAGTAAATCCACTGAAGTCAATTTACTTGCTTTAGTGTAAAATTGGTATGAGACATGAAATGGATCTTAATGTCCAATGAATTTTTATTATAATTACTCTGTTCTGTGAACTCAGAAAACACATATCAGGTTGTTAACTACTGTCTGTTTATTTAAAATTATTCCATGTTCATATAGGCGTTGCTCTGAATTTCACAGAGTATTACATAGGAGTGTGAGATTGTCTTGCAGGAGTTTGAAGAGACATTTTGGGTGAGGTAATTTCTTTTATTGGACCAACTTCTCTTGATGAAAGAGCTCT
Organism: Carettochelys insculpta; assembly: GCF_033958435.1. Taxonomy (NCBI): domain Eukaryota; kingdom Metazoa; phylum Chordata; order Testudines; family Carettochelyidae; genus Carettochelys; species Carettochelys insculpta. The sequence goes on along the minus strand of NC_134145.1, from coordinate 27,912,477 downwards.
TCTTTGTGAATTTATAAGTTATAGCTAGGAATTTGGAAATGTTCCTGGCTGAGACAAGTTTATCCCCCAAAGGATAAGATTCTGTGTTAAGAATGTCATAAGAGAATTCAGAGTTTATTCAGTTTTTGAGAAGTAGGTAATTCTGTTACATCAAAGACTGAGCTGCAATAGGAATTTTTACTTTTTAAAAATGTCTTTCTAGTCTTACATAATTCAGGAAATGCCAGTGAGGGACGTAAGCAAAACATTTTGGTGGTTTGCTTAGAATAAGAATTCAAAAGTTTAGTTTTAGAGATCTTGCAATCCAGACTGCTTGACACAACACCTAATCCTGCCTGACTTCCTTCCTTTCCAGGTCAGACGTGGGGTGCATCTACCCTTGCATTCCTCTTTAGAAAGAGGTATGTAAATGAGGTTGGTTGAAATGCAAATGAGGTATAAATTTGCATAGTTGGCACCTCATTTGCATATTCTAATTTCAAAAGAGCTTTTTTCGAAAGAAGAAAGCCAGTGTAGATGCTACTCTTTAGAAAGTAAACCCATCTTCGAAAGAATCCTCCTTCCCAGTGCCCAGTTGCACTTTTGCAGGGAGCCATTTGCAGCTCCCTGCCTGCCACCTGCCTCTGCCTGCTGCCCCAATGGGACGCCACCACCAGCCCCAGCATCATGCTGGGGGTAAGGGTCTGTTGTAGGCTGCAGCTGGGAGGCTGCTTGGGCCCAGTGTGAGAAGAGAGGGCTGCTTGGGCCCCACATGTGGTGCACGGGTTGCTCAGGCCTGCACATGGCTCAGGCCCCATGTGGGGTGACTGAGCAGCTAGGGGTCAACTGAACTGCAGGGGGCAGATTGGGCCCCACTGTGGGGGGCAGTTAAGACACCTGGAGGAAGCTTGGGCTGGAGGGCAGCTCAGGCCTCACACGAGGGGCAGCTGAGCTTCTGGGGGCAGTTAAGCCACTGGGGCAGTTAATCCACTCGGGGTGGCTTGGGCTCTGCCGGTGGCGGGGGCAGCCTGGGCCCTGGAGGAGGGGGCAGCTGGAGCCTCACATGGTGTGGCTAAGGGGCACCAGGGGGTGGATTGTGGGCCTTGCTGGCGGGGCAGTTAAGTTGTTGGGGGGCGGTCTGGGCCCCCTCGTGTGGGGGTTGGGTTTTGGGGCAGAGGTGGTTTGGGGCTGGAGCTCTGCTACGTTTAAAAAAAAAAAAAAGAATAAAGCATTGGTCTTATTCCACTTGCCTGAGGTATAATGCCTCTGTTGACAGACATCTGTCAACAGAAAGTCGGTCTGGACTTTCCAGGGGCCCCTCTGTTGACAGACAGGTCTTCCGCGATACAAGGCAGCTCTGCCTGCTGTGCTTCCAATTGGCCATTTTGTTGAGAGGGCAGCCAGGCAGTCTGGCTGCTCTCTGTTGACAGTCTTGCAATCCACTTGGCAGTTTGACTGTGATCTGTAGAAAGAAGTTTTGTTGAAAAGTATCTTCTGACAAAATCTTCTGTTGATAAATTGCTGTAATCCAGACATAGCTCAAGTGGGTCTATGTGAATACCAAGGAATGGTGAAGATTAAGAGCATGTTCTGAAAGGGCTGAGAAGTCTCCTTGATGGAAAGGTTCTGAATATCATCTAAAAGTTAATTATAGGAAAAATGTTAATTAAGAGCTGTAATTCCTGTCAATCCACAAACTGGAGAAGCAGCAGAAGCTAGCAACTGGAAAATATTGACTATAGGCAATCTAGCAGCTACAGATGGAAACTTAAGGTAAAAATGGCCAACATGTTCTGGAATGGCAGCAAAACTGATGAATGGATTAAGAGAACAGAAGGCAAATACTGCATTACCCAAATTTAGCTCCTGAACTCAGAGTAAGGCTTTGTTTTGACAGAACTGCCCAGAACATTGGAAAGGAAATGGAACACTGGCATTCAAGCAGAAGAGGTCTGCAACAAGGAAGCAGTAGGGATAAGTTCTTTTAAAGTGCTAAGCTGTCTTTTTGGATGTAATAGGAGAGTGTAGCTGATGAGCTGAAAGATAAAAAGGTGCAGGGGGTCACTTCTGCAAGACTAGAAAATAAGTGGAAAATATAAAAGTTCCAGTCAGCACAAATAAGTTAATAGATCTCAAGGCCATAGGGACTGTTGTGATCATCTAGTCTTACCACCTGTATAGTACAGGCCATAGAAGTTCCCCTAAATAATTCCTCAAGCATATCTTGTTGGAAAAGCGTTCAATCTTGATTGAAAAATTGTCAGAGACTGGGAATCCACAACAATCCTTAGTAAATATTTCCAATGGTTAAGTATCCTTAATGTTAAATAAATAAGTAAATAAATAAATAAACATCCATGCATTGTTTTCAGTCTGAGTTTGTCTAACTTCAATCTCATGGGTAATAATATGCGATTGTAACATTGATCAAGCATGCCTGGAAAAAAATTAGACCCTAGAGTATATTGAATAGCAATGATATTCTCATATACCTACTATGGAGCACGATACATTGTCTCACGCTCAGAGTCTGTTCTTCCCCTGATATTTTTTAATATTATTTTTGCTTTACTCCTGTCAGGACTAATGCGAAATATGTGTCAATGAACTGATTAATTTATTATTTTTAAGTATATTTTCATTTATTTCAGAACTTAACAAAGTGACCAAAGGAATGGTTGATGATCAGGAAGTTTGTATATTATTTTGAACAATTGGTATTGAATAATTGTCAATTTTTTGTTTTATTTTTTTTCATTTTAAGAAGATTACAAACAAAATGTTGGCTTCAGATTAATTTTTGGGGAGCATTACAGTGTGTGAGGTTCAAGCATATGCTGATTTTTTTCATATTTCAGAAAATGAAAGGAAGGAATGTGGTAAAGTGATAATAACTTTGTAGCCACTAAAAGGGACTTTCTAATTAATCACCCATTTTAAACACTGAATATCCTTTCTAATATTTCTGTTAAAAATGAGTTTTCCTAAAAAACAAATAAACAAAAAAAAAGCTGTGAATCAGGTGCATAAGTTATGACTCAGTTACAGTGAAGTAGTAGACTGGTATAGCAGTTGCTGAAAGATATACCACAGGGTCATAGAACACTAAAACTGGAAGGAACCTTGAGCAGTCACTGAGTCTGGTCCCCTGCCCACAGGGCAGGACCAAGTACCATCTAGAGCATCCCTGATAGGTGTCCATCCAACCTGCTCTTAAATATTTCCAATGATGGAGATTCCACAACCTTCCCAGGCAATTTATTCCAACATTTAACCACCCTGACAGTTTTTCCTAATGTTCAACCTAAACCTCCCTTGATGCAGTTTAAGCCCATTGCTTCTTGTCCTTGTAAAACTCTTATTTCCTAGATAGGACAATAGAGTCAAACTAAATTTGAGTAGAAAGATTTGGCTTCCATGCTAAATGGTCTTTAAATAGTGTATGCTTTTAACTTGGCAGATAATGTGGCTTCTGGATTTTCTCTAGTTTTTCTGATGGGGGAGATTACATTACATATTCATTGATATTGTTTTTGGCTGAACCCAAGTTCCAAATAATTTAATGGATTGTAATGCTTTATATAAAAGGGGTCCAAAAATAAACAACCCTCCAGAGGTGGTTACTTCTTTTCAAATACTGTACCAAAGAATTTTCTGCTGTGTTTAAAAGTAAATATGGCTGTAAAATGTATTGTGCAACTGTTAAATTTGACAACAGAGAGAATGTTGAGTAAAACAAACTGGCCAAATTTTAGGAAGACAAAATTAAATTTTAAAGGAAAACAGTCTATCCTATGAGATGAAACTATGAGGCTTTTAATAAGATCAGGTCTTTACATAAGAATCTTTTGCTGATTGATGATTAGTGAAAGTGTTTTCTAATAAAACTAACTCCCTAAATTAAGAAGGTGGTTTAGAATATCTCATCCACTCATATGTTCCTGGACTATCTAGAAAAGCATGAATGAATGAAAAAGCATAAAAAAGCATCTGTCTTTCTGTCATAGTCTTGTAAGTCATTCTTTGGGATGTGTTTCATCATTCCATTGTGGGGGTATGTAGCTCAATGTTAGTTAAGTGAGCATCCTTCAGAACTCTTCTGGGATTGTACCGAGGACAGTGTTCTAGGGTTTGTTTATTGTATCCATGTTTAAAGGAATCAAGGCAGATGCTTTGTGCTTAGTTAATATGCAACAAGTTAATATTTGTATGTGGGGGTGGAATTCTATGTGGGTCAGAAAATCTTGGGAGCATACACTGACAATAAGGTAGCAGAAGGGAATACACATTAAATAATTCTCACCAGGACAAGCAATAGACTTACAGTTGCATCACCTGATTCTTTGCTCTTGTCAGTTTTTATTAGCTAATCAAGGATTGGTCTAGCTGAGATTTTGGAAAGACTTTGGCAACAAGAGATGGTACAAAAATTTCAATAAGTGGAACCCTATTCTTAGGTGATAACGAACCTGTGCTTTGGATAAGTATTGAGCCAAGGTCTTTTGCTACTTAAAAATTACAGCATTCACTCTGAAAATAGTCTAGTTAAATATTATTTAGCACAAGGACCAGTGTGCTGCAGCAGCAGCCCTGGAAACTACAAGTTGTGGACTACAAACTGCGGCTTGCTGGGAGAACTTCCTAGTTCCTGACAGGATGTGCCCTCTGCCCCCAGCAGGGTCTCAGCAGAGACTGACCTGGAAGCAGCATGCACGCTGCAGGCAGAAAAGAGGGGCTGCAGAATTTGATCCTGTTTTGTGGATTTTATTTACAGAATAAAGCCTGTTCTTGGTGGTTTGTCTTAGTGGGTGTAGTCTGAAGTATACACACAATGCAGAGCACACCAAAAAGCCTCAGGCGTAATCTCCCCCAGTTGTGTAAGAAATCACAAGACTTCCCCTATACTGGATAACCTCACGCTAGGCTAGTGAATGATGGGGTGGGGGATGGGGTTACAATTATATAGTGAAGAATCTCTTAATCACTGGACAGCAAGTTTGATTTTTAGGACAGTACTTAAATCTGAATGTATTCAATAAAACTATAGAGAGACCATTTCAGAATCTGCTCAGATGTAGTGAAAAAAATGGAACTGAAAGAATACAGGGTATTCAACAAGCTTTATGAAAAATGGGTAGTAGAATATTGAACTGGATGATGAGAAGTCATGGTTATGCACCTGTCATGAGCCATTGAGTGATATTGTTATGTGAATGCCATTTGGGATCAGTTCTGCCTCTGAAGTTTTATAAAGAGGAAAAAAGTGTTAACATCATTCATGGGCATAGAAGATATACCAGTCATTTTTGATTCACTAAATTATAGAGATCTCCAAAGAACAGTGATAAAAGCGACTGAATCCTGAAGAAGTGATGGACAGAGCCAGAAAGGCAAGAGTCAGATTTAATAAAGACAAAATCAAGTTCAAAGGGTAGAAGTGATGTAGAATGTATTTGGGTTTGATGGTCTATAAAGACTGATGAAAAGAAAATTATAAATATTATCTAGAATGCCAAAGCACTAGACCTGACATGAAAAACAGTTAAGTGGCATAGTTAACTTCTTGTTAGGTATTGTGTGAACTGTACCACATCCAACATTTCAGCATCCCTGGTAGCTCTGCTTAGAAAGGCTGTTCAGAGGATTTAGAATAGTAAACATGAGGCAGCATGAGAAACAGAGAAACTGTTTTTAACTAACCTATGATGGTGATATTTAATGTGAAAGAATAATACTTTCAAGCAAATGCGGTGGAAAGGAATTTAAGAGCTTGTACCTTTTAAGAGAAATGTCCTAATAAGACTTTTTATCGCTGAACCCAGTATAATTATATGTAATTAGAAAATGATTGTCTAGGTTCTGTATCAGTAGTGTTGTTATAGCTTCCTTGGCCCCAGAATATTACGGGGAGGTAATATCTTCTATTGGACCAACTTCTGTTGGTGAAGCTTTTGATCTGAACAAGGTCTCTGTGTAGCTTGATATCTTGTCTCTTTCAACATCAGAAATTGGGCCAATCAAGGAGTTTTATGTCCCCCACCTTCTCTCTAATTCACCTGCAAATAATTGAATTACTATGTGGATATTACAAACAAAAAAATTAACCCTCTAAGAGTCATCTTGAGAAAACTGAATTATGTTCATCATCACAAGGGTAGAAAACTGCTGGTAAGGATGCATTAGCAATGCTGGTCCTGATTCACAACAGGACTATTCAAGTTATACACTGATATAATTCCTTGAAATTGGTGTTTATCCCCTTGTAAGCCTGCAGAAAAGTAGTGGTGAATCAGACCCACTAGTGTAGGGTTTGGCAACCTTTCAAAGAAGAGCCATTTTTTGGTTTCTTCTTTGATCAAATATTTTGAGAGCTGCGTGTGACAGTGCATACTAGCCCTGCGCTGGCAGCGAAGGGGTTAACCCCACTCTGTGGGCTGAGAGAGCCACACCCCCCAAGGCCCACTTGGAAGACAGCTATAAAAGGCAGTAGTCCAGCTGAGTCTGGGAAAATGGCTGGAAGGGTGTTGGTTGGCAGACTGAGGTGTCTGCTGTGGAACTGCAGGTACCAGGGTGCGAAGACCCTGCTGGCCCACAGGTGCCATGTTCCAGATGAACCCAGTGACCCCAGCAGCCTACAAATGCTGACGTGAGGTACCTGGGTAAGAAGGAGCCCAGAGGAGTGGAGGGAGCAGTATCTTCCTCCTGTTGTCCTAGTGTGTGTGGTTGGATCCCCCACTGAACCAGTGAGAGGGAGACACCCCTTTGCCAGCAAGGCCCTAGAGTAGGCCTGCAGGGGTGTTTACTGTGGACTTGAGCTATTATGCCTCACTGCCCTGACTGCAGGGACACCTGCTACTGACCTTGGTCATTAAGCTTCATGATCCAGATGGTAAGGGCTGGGGACTGATTAGGACCAAGGGTCCCACAGGATTGCTGATGGGGGAGAAGAGATACCCAAGAGATGCCCAGGCCTGTGATACCACATCACATGGACAACTCTGGTCTAATGCAGAGGATTGGGGAGCAGGAGGAGGTGAGGAAAGTGGGCTTGTGAGGAGAGTTTGGATGCAGGAGTGAGTTCTGACTTGGGACTGGAGGTGGAGATGTTGCAGGAGGTATGAGGTACAGGCTCTGGCTGGTAGGTGCTTATCGCCTGGGGCAGCAAGTTGGGTCTTGGGGGGAGGATTTGAGGTGCAGGCCCTGTCCATGAGGTGGTGTGCAGGCAGCAGCGCAGCAGGCTCAGGCAAGCTGCTTGCATGCTGTTACCACATGCGCCACTCCTGGAAGTGGCTGGCTGCTGGCATGTCTGTACATGACCCTTGTGGGAGGGAGGCAGTGGGTCTCTGTGCACTGCCCATGCCTGCAAGCTCCCAGTGGCCAGAGATGTGCAGAGACAGGCCAGTTGTTTTCAGGAATGCTGTGGGGCCATGGCATGCAGCCACAGGTCACCAACCCCTGCACTAGTGCATTGTGAAATATAATTTATACTATAGATTAGACGTCCACTACATACACCAATTAAATAACTCCTCGTTAAGGTCTGAAGCATGCCAAAATGAAAGGTCTGAATTAACAATGGTATTTTTATGAAGAAAATGCTACCAGCTCTAAGCACAATGAGGAAAAAAATATTAACCAACACCAGACTCAACTCTTGTGAGTTATGAAGCAGCTGCTTTGCTATTTATTGATTAGAACCTGATCATAGGGACTGATTTAAAAAGATAAAAGTCATGCACAAATGATGCTGCCATTTGAACAAGAGGAATCCATATTATCTTGAAGGAGCAAATAAGTCTGAGGCAGCAGCATCCAGATGTTCAGCATATGCAAACTACATAATCAAAAGGAACTTCTACTGCCACAAAAGCCAATGAAATCTTTAAAATGGTTGCAAAGAAATGGGGGGCCCAGTGCAACATCATATTTTGTCTCTAATGATGTACCCTTATTCTGATGATGATCAGTTTAAAATAGGTCTGTGAATTATACACAGTTAACTCAAGCAGTTAATGCAAATCAAATTAATGATTAAAAATTACAGTGCTCACTCTATTTTATGGCAAATATTTGCACTGTACAAATATAGCATTTTTAATTCTCTTCTTACAAGTACTGTTGTGCAATATCTTTATTGTGAAAGTGCAACCTCTTTCTTTGGAAAGTGCAGCTTAGAAATGCAGGCCCAGTTACTGGAAGGGCCTCTGAAATGTATTGGTTGTGTTTCAGTTGAAAAGAGCCTGTGCATTGCACTTAGCCTTAGAGATTACTACTCCCATATTACCTTAGGGAAAGAGTAAGACACTTCCTTTTCCAGGGAAAGTCAGTGTTAGGCTCCATTTTGGGGGAGAGGAGCAAGACTGTTTTGTACCTACCAAAAGCTGCTGCTAACAACTGCTAGGAAGCTAGAAGCTGCTGTTGAGAGCCTGCTGGGGCTTTGATTGAGCAGGAGGCATCAGAGGTGGTTGGGTGCTTCCCGAAAGCCAGGGACGTGACTGTTAGTGGACCTGGAGCTGATTCTGGGAGGCCTTGAGTGAAAACTGAATAACCAACACCCTTGTGTGGGATAACTTGTGTGACCCCCAGAGGCACTGAGACCACTGACAAGGGAGAGTGACGTTTCTGCTCTGCAGCCTTGGCTGAGAGCCAGGTGGCTTTTAGCTCATGTGGTAGAGCACAGGACTTTAGTCCCGAAGGTTGCAAGTTCATTCCCTTCTACTGACAACCCAGGTGTGTCGGCCTTCCACTTGCAAGGGAAGGGGCACAGCTGCGAGGCAAAGTGATCATCTCATCAAACTCACAGCTGTGAACATTTGGTGGGGCCACACCGCCCTTCAAAGGGATCGTGCAGTTTGTTCCCTTGGCTGGACTGATACACGGAACCAACAAAGCGCTGTTTCCAGACTCAGACCTTCAGGTGTGCCCACGCAATCATGTGTCTAGGACTCTGAGATCTAGAGCAGTGTTCACTGCAGGTTGGGTAAATAGGTGGCAGTGCCAGTTAGATAAGTTTTATTTATTACTGTATCCTATACTTTTCATTGATTTTATTCAACTGTTTCCTGTGAATTTAAAATTAGGAGTGACATTTAACCTGACTCTGTTTCAGTCCTGTTTCTTTAAGTTCTTAAGTAACTGTGTTAACTCTATTTTGAGTATATTGGATACATATTATTTATAGTTGTTATTTTTGAGTTAGACCCATGTGACAGATTATTATTATTATTATTGTTATAGGTTTGTTCTTGGAGGCTCCAAAGATATGACATTGAGTGTGCATAGAAGAAAGCCAGGTGGAGGCATTGCCTAATCTGAACTCCTGTTGGAGTAGAGGAATTGCAGCAAAGAAAGGGTAGAGGGGTCCCACCTGTCCTACATCAGCACTGGGTTCCACAGCATCATCAGCAATATGAGCTGCCCAGACACACGCAGGTCGGTGTTGCTCGCTCCTGAATAGCCCAGGAGGGAAAGGGTGGGTTCCACAAATGTAGAATTATTTTTAAATATATAAATGCATTAGAAAATCCACACAGAAATACCTTGAAGCCTACAAGTTCACTCTGACCTGCTTCTTGTTCAGCTACTTTCTAAGAAATTGCATTTATGGGGGAGAATGCTGCCTGCTTCTTATTTACAGTATCTCCGGAAAATGAGAACATGCATTCACATAGCCTTGTTGGAGCTGGCACCACAAGGCATTTAGGTGTCAGATATGATGAAACATTCATATGCCACCTCCTGCTTCGACTTACAGGTTCCAAATGTTTGCATGGTTTTATTTTTGAGAGTAGTTAGTGAAAAGAAAACCAAAACAAAAGCTAGTGCACGACAGTACTGGTATGAGATGAAAAAAAAAATACTATTTCTTTTTACAGTGCAAATGTTTGTGGTAATGTGAGCCCAGTGCACTTGCTGTTCTGCACTGTAACTGAAATCAATATTTGAAATATAGAAAAACTTCCAACAAGTCATAGTACATTAAAATTAATATTCTTTTATTGTTTGTGTGGAAATAAAAGTGCAGTTGAAATAACTGAGATTTAAATAACAATTTTTAATTTGCAATTAAATATGATTTTTTTAATCATTTGACAGCCATATTTTGATATATGGTTTGAGCATTGGGCTGGTAAACCCAGGGTTGTGAGCTCAGTCCTTGAGGAGGCCATTTAGGGAGTGGGGCAAACAGATGTCAGGGATGGTGCTTGGTCCTGCCAAGAGGGCAGGGGACTGGACTAGATGACCTCCCAAGGTTCCTTCCAGTTCTAGGAGATGTGTATCTCCAGTTATTATCGGGGGTGGGAGTGATAGCTCAGTGGCTTGAGCATTAGCCTGCTAAACCCAGGGATGTGAGCTCAATCCTTAAGGGGGCCATTTAGGGATCCAGGGCAAATAGATGCCAGGGATGGTGCTTGGTCCTGCCAAGAGGGCAGGGGACTGGGCTAGAAGACCTCCCAAGGTCCCCTACGGTTCTAGGAGACGTGTGTGTGTGTATTTGTAGGCATGCATACAAAAACATTATTTTTGGCATTTAACCTGTTGTACTTTGGCTACAAGTTTTCTGGCATTTTGTCTAAAATGCTTACAGTAACATAAATCAAATGAGCAATATTTTTCTGTCTATGCCACTCCTATCCCATTAAAAATTAATCTAATTTTTCCTGCAGAATTTTAGCTCCTGTATGTCTTACCTTGTCAGTTGCCATCCCAAATCTCTGGTTGAGTTAGTAAGTTTTCCATGGTATACTTCCAGTTAGTGTTGTAGTAAATGTGACATTCTAGTCAGTTCTAATTAGCCACATATTAAGATGCATTTAAATCACCAGAGAATCAATGGGTTCTGTTATGTGCAGAAGTAACATTTTAACACCCCCCAACCCCCACAAAAAGCTTACTGTCCAAAACAGAGTAATGTTATAATTCAAACACACAATTCAGAAAGTGAGAACTGGTGGTGTCAAATAGGGTTTAATGTGGAAGTTAAAGGTAATGTTACAGAAGGCTGCTTTAAAATGATATTTATATATATATAATGTGACTAGCTAGTTGATAAGGTACCATGCAATATCGTGAGCATTGTTACTTGGTTTTGTATAGGAATGCCGTGGTTTCAGGGCTAGCTTAAATGGACTTGAGCTCCTTTTGGGAACCCTGGCCAATGAATAATACAGTGACCAGACAATTTTGTTAAAGTAGTGTTTAATCTTAAGAGTTGGGATGCAATGTAATATAAAAGAGAGAGATTTATCTATTTTTTTTAAAATAAAGACTTAGCCACTTGATTGTCTTACTTAGAACTTACTGTTTCCCTGACAGAGTGGGAAGTCACATATCCTCCAGACCTATTCCACAAAGTTGTCATACTGTTTCTCTTCAAACAGCCTCTGACACCTGCTTCCTCCTTTCTCTCTAGTGGGAGTGACCTTTTAACTGTTCCAGATAAAACACCTCCTGACCAAAATACAGTAGGTCAAAACAATAACAGTGGTATTAACAGTAGAGAGTCTATTCCTTGGATCCATCCCAAAGCTGAAAGCTATTTCACTAAGGCCAAATGCTGCACGTTAAAAATCTGTACACAAGGATCCATTTGTATGACCACCAAGAAAGCTATTTGGCTTTTTGAAAGACTTGGGGTTGATATACAACAATTTAGAAATACCAATCTGTAATATGAATGCCATATGTGATTTGATCATGGGAAATGGTTACTGTACAGCGATGAACATTTCAACAATCTATGGAGTGGGGTGTTTAAAAACAGTTTGCAGTACGGAAGAGTGAAATAGCTGTGTAGGTTTGGGCTGCAGCCAAAAATTGTGGCTCTTGTATATTAAACCCTTGAGGGGTTTGGTGGTGGTTTGTGTGTCTTTTGGTTTGGGAGTTCAACAGATCATGTGCAAAGACAGACTTGCTGGCCAAACAAGGAGCAGAAGCTAATCTGGTGCTCCTAGCAAAGAACGTATGGCTCCTGAGCCACCAGTCATGAAATGTCAGGGTTCATTGGGAGACATGGTGAGTGGATTATCACCAAATGGAGGATCTGCTGATGGTCCCAAATGACATCTTCAGTAGGCTTGGTCTCCTGTGTCACTGATCTGGATGATAGAAGCAAACCATCTGTAGTTTCCCCAAGTCAAGGGCAGTTTTTAGATGAACTAGAAGACCCAGGGCTTTATCCAGATCCACATGTATGAAGGTGGTTGCCACCCCAGAATCCACCAGTGCCCACTGTGGTGGAATTTAGTAGGGTGGGCCTGGACCTTAAGGTACCAGGAGTGCTCACCATGCCTGGGGCTTGTCTCTGTAACTATGGGGTGGTATGTCAGGGTTTCTTAAGGCTAACCCACTCTATCAGGCACGGGCATAGTTGTTTCTCAAACTACATTGGGATGGAGGTTGGGATGGGCAGCTGACGAGCACAGCTAAAACAGCTTATGGCAATTATTGTGCTTTTTTTCCTCCAGGGGTCACATGACAGCAGGTTCTATCTATATGCATGTGCTTGAGGTCTGAGTTGCAGACAGGTACTGAGGGGTGCTGGCCAGCTGGTAACACAGCCCCATTCCTTCCCTGATGTTGTTCAGAGCCTTCTGTCAATGTTCTGATGGTTGATGCAGGCATCTAAGTTGGCTGGAGCCTCCACCCAGGCTAGCTGATCCTTGACTCCTTGTGTGGCCCCCACCAGAACTGGGAAAGCTGAGCCATTTCATTCTATTCAGGGTTGGAGACTAGATGTCAAAAGTCCCTATCTCTTCTGTAGTTTGTGCAGCGCTGCTTTTGCCAAGCAAATGATTTCTTGTGTATAACTAATTGCATGTAACTCTTAGAAGGAAAGGTACTTGGAGGAGAGGAAAATGGAGAATCAGGTGTCAGAGGATGCAGGAAAAGCATAGATAACTTACAGTGAAGGAGGGGTAGAGAATGAGAGGTTCAAATGTGGTATGATAAATAACAGGCATGAATTCAAGATGATTCTTTATCAAGGAAATGATGCCTAATAACCATGACAGGACTGACATTTCAAATGACACACACTGGCTTTTAATAATACCTTGGTCATTTCAGGATGAATGGTGAAGTTGTTTCACAGACTGAATTAGTAAAAAATATTACCTCACTGTTTCTCACGTGCCATTCACAAGAACTGAAGTCTTGTTAATCAAGGCAAAAGATATTAGATTATAAAGTTGAAAATTGTGTGGTATTTTTATATAATTAATTTTTTTGTAGTAGAGCACCACTAAAATGCAACTACTTCTGGTCTAGAGGGTTGCAAAAGAAATCAGAGAACATCATGATATGAGTGACAAGGGAGAAACAATGAAGAGCACTTGTAAACATTTTTACTCTGACAGAATGTTTGACATTTTTAATATTCACACAGAGCAGGTTATTTTTAAGGTCACACAGTAAAATAGATAGAACACCGATGATTTATCTTGAAATATGCTGGGCTTTGTCAGCACTGCCAAGATTTGAATCTTTAGTTTCTCAGAATTTGGCAAACCCAAGTGGAATATAAATATACCTGTGCCACTCTTGCAGACAGTGAGTACCCCACTTCAGGGGCTGGAACCTTTGTGGCTGTGGATGACAGCTCTCCCAACACAATTGGCTGGCAGGGTAGGGTGTTCCTTTTTGCCGAATCTTGGCAGCTGCTGCCATTCCTTCAGTCCACTTCTCTGGTGGGTTACGAAAATGAGGAGCGATTCAGAGTAGATTGTGTAGTTCTTCATTATGTGAGAATACTTTCTTGAAGCGGTTTGATAATCAGGGAGACACTCTCCTTCTCCTCCCAGCCCCTCCAAATGAATGGCACAGTTTAAATCCAAAGGCTTTTGTCTCAGGCTTTCTGCAGATGGAGATAGACATTGGCTGTCCCATGAAAGCGCATCACCTAAAATCATTTTGTTAGTCTTTAAAGTGCTACAGAACTGCTTATTTGTACTGCTGCATCACTTACACTTGGCTCACATTTTCCAGGTTGTCTTTGCAACCATAACATCTAAAGGAAGCTGCTTTTGTAATAACTTTGAACAGAAATTTAGAAACCCTCCTGTTTCCCCCTGTGTAATCTTTCCTTTTTCTGTTGCACTGAAGGGACACCCCACACTTTGGAAAAAGCCTCACTAACCCTTCTCACTTGCATCGTCAGCATTCGGTTGGATTATCAAAGTGACACATTTTAAATCTGAGTGCATTCAAGTAGGAGCAGATGTTGATGTTTGTGATTTGGCCCCAGGATGATTTTTTGCTGTTTCTATTAGTGGAATAAGTCTTCAGTATAAAAAGGTCTTGATTCCAGCCTCTGGGCAAAGTAATGAATTGTCCCAGAAAGACACATCCTACCTTTGCAGAATATTTTGTATGTTTGGCTATGCAAGAAGACTTCTGCCACAAAACATCACCATGATTAAGAACCAAATTGCTTAGAAAATTCTTAGAATCTCAGTTTATTAGTGACTGTGTCTTTGAGTGAGAATCAACTAACGTGAAACATACCATAGTCATCAACTTAAACCAAAACAGTGTCATCATAAATTCCAAGCATGATGCAAAAAAGCATATGGTTCAGTAAATGCAATAAACTTACACTACAGAAACTGTGTACATAAAACGAGTCTCCAAATCTAAACTAATAAAATAGGATTATAAAGGCAGCTCTCAGACAGACATCCCTCATGTTAATGAAACAGATTTTAGCTGAAAAGTTAAAAGATTTTAAAACCCAGTCAAAACTTTCTCGAAGTCTGAGCTTTACAAATACAACCAGTTTCCAGATGCAAAAATGTTCAGCTTCTTCCATGATGAGATCACAACCCAAACAATTTCTGTTTGCTTGAGAGATATAATCTTGAGGTCTCATCTGTAGACCCTTCCTTTAGTGTAGGCCTTCCTGTGAAACGCCCAATCACTTCATTTCATATAGGAAATTGTGTCTCAAGTAGTATGGAAAATCAAGACATTATTTCCCCCTCTCCTTCTAATCTGTATCTCCAAATAATTGTAATTCTTTTGCACATAATGTGCATCCAGGATAATTAAATAAAGGTATGTCTTCAAGGTTTCCCTTTCTCAGGAAGCAAGTGAACAGTTTGCTGCATTCCTCACTCTGGCTGGGGGGCACAAGAGGTAGATAAATTGGAACTTCCCCTGCAGGTGGGCATGCATCCGTCCCAGAACTCTGATGGCTGCAGCTGTAGCACCTATGGAGAGGTGCTTCTCAGTTGACTCCAAGCTGCTGATAGTCCTCTCTCCCCGAGCAGCCTGCATACTGATCCCCTCATCCCCACCCCCAACCTAGAGCAATGATTTAAATGAAGCTTGTATATTTCCTTTTTATTTTGAAAAAGAAATATTAATGGAGTCAAGGACCTGGGTAGATCTAGTAACATATAAATAACAAAATTCAACATTAATTATTTCTAAAATCCAGCATACAAGAACACCCTCCCTCAAAAAAAAATATAAAAACCTGTAGTCATCATGCACAGCATCAATTACTAAAAAGGCTAAATAGTTAAGTAAGTGAGAATGTAACGTATGGGAACTGGGACATATGTATGTAATATATATGTGCTGGGACAGGGTCAGGCCAGAGGGCTGGCTTAGACAGGGAGAGAGGCAGCTCCAAACAAAGCAGAGACAACCTGGCTAATTACCAGAGGGTTACTTTGGGGTAGCAGGGAGCAGCTGACTTGTGGAAACAGAGAATGTGCTGCTATATATCCATTAGGGCCAGCTGATCTTACTTGAGGCTGCCACAGGACCTTTTGAAAAAGCCTCCCCTGCTGGAAGAAGGGGAGGAGAGTGGAAGAGGAAGTTGGAGTGTGGTGAGAAGATGACAATGGATGGGGAGGTGGGGGAGAGAGAGAGAGTACGAAAGCTGAGAAGACCACCACCACCATTCTCACAGGGAGTGTTTGGGCTTCCTTCTCCCCACCCCCTGGTGACCACAGGAGTCAGCTGGTGGCTGGGGAGGACTGCTTACCCAACTCCTGCAGACCAGGGGGCACCTACCCCAGCCTCCTTCAGCCAAGGGACAAATGTCCTAATCATGGCTAGGGTATGTGGGGCCATGCTGCAGTACCCAAATTATCTGTGGGATTGTGAGCTAAACAAGGGGTAGGGGCTCAGGAGTGAGACTGACCCTGCCACAAGACTAAATTGCAAAAGTTTGAAATAGTTTTGTGTGTGACCAGACAGCCTCATATTTTAAAAAGCAGTTTATTTGTCATTTTTCCCTTTTAATCCTGTAGTAGAGAGCTGACTAAGCCAGTTAATGTATGAAGAAGGAGTTGCAGATTTCCATTTTCTCAAATAAGTCCGTTGGCCACTAAAATAGTTGCTTCAGTTCATATATTAATGTTAAGTGGTCATAGTAACTCATCCAGCATTCCCAAAGTGCACAACTTGGAGGAGGCTAAATAGCAAGACTTTAAAGTTTTTGAGAGAATATCGCACTCAAGAACACTTGCATTTTTAGGCAGGACAGATGTGTGGAAGACTGATGTGGAGCTGTTTTGCATCTCCAATTTTCAATGTGTTGCAAATCTAATCTTAAATAAGCATTTATCTTCAAATGGTTGCTCTTGTCAATTCCAATTAGTTGTGTGTGTGGCACACATGTGGCAGCCAGAAGGATTTTCCCTTAACAGAACCCATCAGGTCAGTTCAGATGCCCCCTGGAGTCATGCCCTGCCAACCTGCTGCCACCTAAGTTCCTTCTCATTGCCTGTAATGGTTAGCCAGAGTGATTGATCCCTTGCTTTGGCAAGCCTTTTCTGTCCCCTGTCAGTCTTTGCCTGTAAATAGTAATGGTGTTAGTTGTAGAAGTTTAGTAATTAGTTTAGTTGTATGTAGAACTTCATCTGGGGATATTCTCCATTTCTCCTCTTCTCCCCCATTACTGGGGCATGCTTCGGTCCCAAGAGTTTAAACCCTGCACAGTGTGTGACAAGTCTTTGCTCAGGAGCAAATCCTGAACTTGTGGCTTGAAGTATTTGGGGGAAGCACACCAAAAGGACTGCTGTAAAATCTGTATGGGATATTCTCCCAGGACTCAGAGGAGAGAGACTAGCACCTAAAGATCCTTTTGAGTGAAGCTGCCCTATGTCTCCACTCAGACCCAGGTTCAGCAGATATAATACGAAGAACTTCGATGCAGTGCTCCAGCATCATGGGTGTTGGGTATAACTGGTAAAGAGAGGCAAAGCCTGCCTGGGTCCTAGTGCTGAATATTCCCCTCTTCCTATCCTTATTGGGACCATTCTTGCAGGCTCCCACAGAAAGCTGTTGCAGTTTGATGAGTCTTCCTCTGAAGTGGATCTTTAAACTTAAAAATGAAAAGATCTGTAAACTGCCAGACCTATTAGCATAACACTGAACCCATGACATAGTCAGTACATGGTAAGTAAGCCATGTAACAGGCCAGTGCCAGACCAGATGTATACAGTCAGTTTCTGAATTTACTGACAAAAACAGTTGTGCATGTCATGTAGCATGCTAGCAGAACTGCCTGCAAGCCTTAAGGAGCAGCCTGCAGGCCTCTGAGAGCAAGAATGGAAACTTCCATTCCTGTAGTACAACCAAGTTCCCATCCCTGTTACAGCCTGTTACGTCCTTAAACCCTGCAAACATAAACACCAGATAGTCATATCAGCCCTGACATCTTCATTGGAGCTGGGAACCTAGGGAAGCAGTAAGTAGGGCAATCTTGTCTTCAGCCTTGTGAGAATGCTAAAAGTGGCATTGAGCTCATATGCACACACCCAGTAAACAGATAAGGGATAACAGCTTGGAAACCCTGCCCCTAGCTGAGTATCACCAGGGACTTTCAGCCTCAGAGGTGACCCAGACTGCCCCCAGCTGGAGCCATGTCTGCCACAGCCCTCATGTGAGGCACTTTGGGACCAGGACTGCCATGGCAGAAGGGATGTCAGCATTCCAACGCACCTCTTACCCTGTTGAGTACATTGTTCTGTTGTTTTTTTGCTTGCTGACGTGTACCTTGTGAAACTGTAGTAGCATGGAGTAGTTAAGTTTAATAAAGTAAATTATCCCTAATTGGCTCTGTGTTGAAGCAAATGCCATAATTCTGTCAGTGCTTGGCCGTGTGAGTTGACTGCATTACTGGATAGTATTCAGGTGCTGACTGCAGAGGTAACTGTCCCAGTGCACAGGACGGCTGATAAACCACTGGAGGAGGTGGACCAGGGTGGACACTGGCAGCTGGTTACTTCTCGTAGCAGGCAGTGCCCCACCCCTGCTCAGAACCCTCCCACCGTACTACTGGAAAACTGTACAGAAGAGGAGAAACCTCGTACCCCCAAGGCTGGGAAGTCTACTGCCACCCCTGCAGGAAGGAAAGGTAGAGTAGTGGTGGTTGGAGACTCTCTTCTGAGAGGGGCAGAGGCGCCCATCTGTCGCCCTGACATTTCATCTCGGGAGGTGTGCTGCCTGCCGGGGGGTCCGTATCCAAGATGTTACGTAGGCATTGTCGAGGATTATCCGGCCCTCTGACTACTATCCCATGCTTCTCATCCATGTGGGCACAAATGATACTGCGAGGTGTGACGCTGAGCAGGTCAAGAGTGACTTCAGGGCTCTGGGGGCACGGGTCAGGGAGTTTGGGGCACAGGTGGTATTCTCTTCAATCCTGCCTGTCAGAGGTAGGGGCCCAGGCAGAGACAGGTGTATCCTGGAGGTGAATACTTGGTTGTGTAGATGGTGTCGCCAAGAAGGCTTTGGTTTCTTTGACCACGGGATCCTTTTCCGGGAAGGACTGCTAGGCAGAGATGGCGTTCACCTTTTGAGGAAGGGGGAGACCATATTTGGACACAGGCTGGCTAACCTAGTGAGGACGGCTTTAAACTAGGTTCGACGGGGGCAGGGGAGTAAAGCCTGTAGGTATGTAGAGAGCATGGATACCTGGGAGATGAACTTGAAATGGGAGGGAGTATGGACTACACTGGGAGAGTAAAAAGAGGGCCAAGGCAAAGTGGGAGGCAAGACCAAATCAATGTCTGAGATGCCTATATACAAATGCAAGAAGTATGGGGAAATAAACAAGAAGAATTGGAAGTACTAATAAATGAATACAACTATGATATCGTTGGCATCACAGAAACTTGGTGGGATAATACTCATGATTGGAATGTTGGTATTGAAGGGTACAGCCTGCTTTGGAAGGACAGACAGGAAAAGAAGGGAGGAGGTGTTGCCTTGTATATCAAAAATGTACACACTTGGACAGAGGTGGAGATGGACGTAGGAGATGGACGGGTTGAAAGTCTCTGGATTAGACTCAGAGGAGTAAAAAACAAGGATGAGGTCCTACTAGGAGTCTACTACAGGCCCCCTAGCCAGGTGGAAGAGGTGGATGAGGCTTTCTTTAAACAGATAACAAAATCATCCAGGGCCCAGAATTTGGTGGTGATGGGGGACTTCAATTATCCAGGTATATGTTGGGAAACTAATATAGCAGGGGACAGACTGTCCAATAAATTCTTGGATTGCATTGCAGACAACTTTTTATTCCAAAAGGTTGAAAAAAGCTACCGGGGGGAAGCTGTTCTAGATTTAATTTTAACAAATAGGGATGAGATTATTGAGAATTTGAAAGTGGAAGGTTGCTTGGGTGAAAGTGATCATGAAATCATAGAGTTCACAATTCAAAGGAAGGGTAGAAGGGAAAACAGTACAATAGAGACAATGGATTTCAGGAAGGCAGATTTTGGTAAACTCAGATAGTTGGTAGGTAAGGTCCCATGGGAAGCTAAACTAAGGGGAAAAACAGCTGAGGAGAGTTGGCAGTTTTTCAAAGGGACATTATTAAGGGCCCAAAAGCAAGCTATCCCGCTGCGTAGGAAAGATAGAAAACATGGCAAAAGACTGCCTTGGCTTAATCAGGAGATCTTGCATGATCTCAAAATAAAAAAGGAATCGTATAAGAAATGGAAACTAGGACAGATTACAAAGGACGAATATAGGCAAACAACACGAGCATGCAGGAGCAAGATGAGAAAGGCTAAGGCCCAAAATGAGCTCAGACTGGCTGCAGGCATAATGGGAAACAAGAAGGCTTTTTACAAATACATTGGTAACAAGAGGAAGACCAAGAGGAGGGTAGGGCCGTTGGTCAGTGACAAGGGAGAAACAGTGACAGGGAATTTGGAAATGGCAGAGATGTTTAATGATTTCTTTGTTTCGGTCTTCACTGAGAAATCTGAAGGAATGCCTGACATAGAGAATGCTAGTGAAAAAGGGGTAGGTTTAGAAGTTGAAATAAGAAAAGAACAAATTAAAATTTACTTAGAAAAATTAGATGTCTGCAAATCACCAGGGCCTGATGAAATGCATCCTAGAATCCTCAAGGGGCTGATAGAAGAGGTATCTGAGCCTTTAGCAATCATTTTTGGAAAATCATGGGAGACGGGAGAGATTCCAGAAGACTGGAAAAGGGCGAATATAGTACCCATTTATAAAAGGGGGAACAAGAATAACCCGGGAAACCACAGGCCAGTCAGCTTAACTTCTGTGGCAGGAAAGGTAATGGAGCAGGTAATTAAAGAAATCATCTGCAAGCATTTGGAATGTGGTAAGGTGCTAGGGAACAGCCAGCATGGTTTTGTTAAAAACAGATCATGTCAAACCAATCTAATAGCTTTCTTTGATGGAATAACGAGCCTTGTGGGTAAGGGAGAAGCGGTGGACGTGGTGTACCTAGACTTCAGTAAAGCATTTGACACGGTCTCACATAATATACTTATCAATAAACTACGCAAATACAACTTAGATGGGGCTACTATAAGGTGGGTGAACAACTGACTGGATAACTGTACCCAGAGAGGAGTTATTAATGGTTTTCAATCCTGCTGGAAAAGTATAACTAGTGGGGTTCCGCAGGGGTCTGTTTTAGGACCAGTTCTGTTCAATATCTTCATTACGATTTAGATATTGACATAGAAAGTACACTTATTAAGTTTGCAGATGATACCAAGCTGGGAGGGGTTGCAACTTCTTTGGAGGATAGGGTCATAATTCAAAAGGATCTGGATAAACTGGAGAAATGGGCTGAGGTAAACAGGATGAAGTTTAATAAGGACAAATGCAAAGTGCTCCACTTAGGAAGGAACAATCAGTGTCACACATACAGAATGGGAAAGGACTATCTAGGAATGAGTACAGCAGAAAGGGATCTAGGGGTTATAGTGGATCACAAGCTAAATATGAGTCAACAGTGTGATGCTGTTGCAAAAAAAGCAATCATGATTCTAGGATGCATTAACAGGTGTGAACAAGACACGAGAAGTCATTCTCCCGCTCTACTCTGCACTGGTTGGGCCTCAGCTGGAGTATTGTGTCCAGTTCTGGGCACCGCAGTTCAGGAAGGATGTGGAGAAATTGGAGAGGGTCCAGAGGAGAGCAACGAGAATAATCAAAGGTCTAGAGAACATGACCTATGAAGACAGGCTGAAAGAATTGGGCTTATTTAGTTTGGAAAAGAGAAGATTGAGGGGGGCATGATAGCAGTTTTCAGGTATCTAAAAGGGTGTCATAAGGCAGAGGGAGAGAACTTGTTCTTCCTTGCCTCTGAGGATAGAACAAGAGGCAATGGACTTAAATTGCAGCAGGGGAGGTTCAGGTTGGACATTAGGAAAAAAGTTCCTAACCGTCAGGGTGATCAAACACTGGAACGAATTGCCAAGGGAGGTGGTAGAATCTCCATCACTGGAGATATTTAAGAAGAGGTTAGATAGATGGCTGTCAGGGATGGTCTAGAAAGTGCTTGGTCCTGCCATGAGGGCAGGGGGCTGGACTTGATGGCCTCTCGAGGTCCCTTCCAGTCCTACTCTTCTATGATTCTATGATCTTTTGCCTTGCCTAAAAATCTTTGGAAATATGTTGTTAACACAAACAAATTGTAATTTTTCATAAACATGTCTATTGTTATGGAGATCACACAAATAATTAGTGTTCATTTTTTCTAAAAGCAATGAACTTTATTATGAACACATTAAACCGCTCTGACTGATTAATTTAAAATAACGTCTTTTTTTCAGTGCATTAAATATGTAGTAGTCTGGAATGATTACTTCATGAAGGCTTAAGAGTACATTTAAATTATAAAATCATCTTTGAGATACTGATGAAGAAAATCTAAACCTGAGAAGAGCTGCATCATATATTTCATAATATTCATGTTTTATTCATCACTTGTCCTTACCTCAAAGTTTTTGCAAATAAATCTCTGACAAACTTCAGGGAATCACAAAATACCTGTGACCAAGATTTTTATTCCCAAATGTAGAGCACTTAATTAGGTACCTTCTGCATGTCTAGTCTTCTCAATCTGGTATGCAGTGGAAAACATGCTCCATTTTCTTTACAAAGAAATTTTAGAAGAGTTTTTTTTTTTTTAATATCACTTGCAATATTTCATTTCAGGGATTTGGTTTGAAGGGGTGAGCAGAAAGAAGACGAGTGGGGTGAGGGTGAGGCCTGGGTGGAGTAAGGACAGGAAGATTGTGAGCAGTTGCAGTTGCCTTCTATGGTGGAGATGTTTAAGACAGCCAGAGACATCATTGCCTCCACAAACCACCTTCCACTCCACAGTGGGATAGGATTCCAAGCTCCATTTCAGTGGCACTCACAAGATGCTTTGTGTACTCCAGAGGCAAGGCAGAAAGGGGAGCCTCGCTTGTCCTCAAGCTACCGGCAGCAGTCTCCAGGACAGCTAGGTACTGTCTCTCCATGGCCATACTACAGTGAGTCCCCCTCACCCCACCCCAGTTGAAGTTGAAGGTTGAATTCTGCATGTTAGGAAGAAACAGACAGAACCAATGGCCCAGATCAAATTGAGACATATAGCAATTTTATATGATGCCATGGTCAGGGTAATGGTAGGCTCCAACACAGTTGCATTTCTTGACCCCCTGGCCATTGTATTAGGGTCAGGGCTAGAGCCAAGGGTCCTATTTGAGGAGGTCAATGTTGGTACCCTTAGTGTCCCACATGCATTGAGCACCTGACTTGGTATACCATGTCACACCAGCCATCTCATGGGAAGACCCAGCACCTACTTCCAGCTAGGGCCTCTTCCTTACTTTCATCTGATAAGGCAGAGGTAGGAACTTCAATGGCCCCTGTACTGGAGGAGAGAAGGTTAGTCCCACACCTACTGAGCTGAGTACCTAGAGCCTGGGAGTCCAGGTTGAAAAGGTCATCGAGACTGAGGATCCAGTGGTGGATGTTCTAGCATTCTGTGGCCCCTCTTGCATTGCCCTGCCACTAGTGAAAATCATTCATGGTACTGTGACATTATATTCTTTATGAAAATATTTCTATGATATGAATGTGGCATAACTGAGAGATACTTTACAATATAGTTCATGTAAGGCGTCGTTGGAAAGGCTATAATTTGCTGAGTATGATTATCTCTAATTGCCTCGCTGATTTTTTTTTTTTCTGTGGATCAGAAGCTCCTGACCTAAAAAAGGTTCCTCATCACTGAAACAAAAAACAAACACAAAAGGCAGGAGTCAATCCAAACTAGAATATGGGATCCCACTCTGGTATTGAACAAAGTGAGAATATTGGATAGTTCATTGGTAAAAAATTAACAAATCACCAAACTGGATAGTTAAAACTGAAATGGAAGAAACATTTTAGTCTCTTTTACTGCAAAGTGGAATGCTAACCACAGAGCATGGATTCAGACTGAAGATAAGGTAGGTATACCTCCACCTGAGGCAAATTTAGACGTAGCTAAATCAGGTTTTAAATTAATCACATTTTGTGCATGTGTGTAAAGCATTTGCTTTTGCCAGAAAATGTCAACTATTTTTTAATGAAAAGGAAAACGTGGGGAAACAATGGGGAGTGCAGACAGCAGCCAAGTGCACCTTGGGAGCTGTAGTGAAAAAGTCTCCTGTCCCTGTTCTCCCCCTACTGCCCGGTGACCTAACGGGCTACCTCTCCCATTGGTGCATCATAGCAGTTCAGCAAGAGCAGAAAGGATGGTTCATCCTAGCAAATGTAGCATGGCCCAGGAGCCTGGTTTTCACCTAACAAGTTTTGGTTTTCAGTTTTTTTTTTTCTATTCTCTCTTCTTCAAGAGTAATTTTTGTGGAACTGACTTTACTGGAAACTGCTCTGTTTTGTTCATCTGGGGGGGTACGCTTTTGGCCCAAAGTTAGAGGTGTGAGAGTGCTACTGTGATAAAGCTGTGTCATAAGAAATAATTAGCAGCATGTTCTTGCAAAAAGACTAGCCTTAAAACAAGAAAATGGTAAATTGATGTGTTAGTGTCTTGTCACCAGTGGCAAATACAGTACAAAACACTCAGGAAGATGTCATCAAGATATGTTGAAAGACAGACAAAGCAAAACTGACCACAAAACAACTAGAAATGATCAGTCTCTGATGCCCTGTGGCATTCAGAGCTGCTTAAGAAAAAGATATAATTTATCTAATTTCACTGAATAATTACTATTTACTGTGGTATCTTCCGAAAGACAGTTTACTCTACGGATTTCATCTGGTTTAGCCCAGAAAGGCACTATCCTATGAATCACAGCTAGAATCCAAAATACTAGCATGTATAACTAGAACTTTCTCCTGTCTCATTGCCAACCTCCCAAAATAAAAAATACAATTCATATACAGTTTACAGTAGTAGTAGTGTTAACCCAGTTTGACAAATCTTCATGTCAGCCTCAACTGTGAATGGCCAAAGGCCAAATGATTATCAAATGGATTTTGACACCAGATTAGAAAATTAAATCTATTTCTACTTCACCTCTTCATGCCAGATGTACATTTTATACTTCTTTTGACTGCTATGGGCACAAATTAAAGCTACAAAATAATTTTCTACAACTCTGCAACCAGTCTAGAAATCTTTTTTAGAAACTGTTCTAGAAATCCTGTTAGAAAAATTAACTTTAAAAGTTTTCCTATGAAATTATAAACTAGCAATTATCTTTCTTTACCCACTGTTCCCACTGTGAAGAATGTTGCCACATGACCAAAAGTTATTTGATCTCTTATTTGCTTTTACATTTTGATTTTAGACATCTCAGAATGCTGTTGTAGGTTTTCAAAGGTATGTTGCTATTTCTGGGTTAAAAATGAGAAGAAACAGTTGTTTGGTGATTGGAATACTTCCTTTTTAGTTTATTGTGAATTCCCTAATAATTCAAAGTGGAAACACACTGGGCAACCACAGGAGATTTTACCCTGATGGGTCAACATTTGTGTGTGAGGTGATTCATAAAATTTATAAATGCTTTGTGAGACTATTTGTGTAAGAGTCACAATTTTTTTTTTTTTACTTGAAGACACTTGACACAAAAAGGAGTTTGACTATCAAGAGACTTACCTAATCCAAAGAAAATAGCCAGCTGGGAACAAGCTAGAAACTGGCCAAATGAAGCTGAATGGCCAGTGAATAGCTGTGCTGGAAATATCTGTCATTTTAGGGACAAACATTAAAAAAAAAAAAAAGTCTGAGAGATTTATTTGCTATTGCAATACAGATAACTAGAAATGAAATCTGTCACTGAAGTTTCCCAGTTATACACTACAAATATTGTATTCTCACGTAATAATTAGAATCAAGTAGAAAAAGAAGGAAGTTTGCATATTAAAATAATTATTTCCTGTAACAAAGCAATATGACATTTGTACAGTAGCTAACTGGCTGGTGATGATTCAGAGTTGATAGGTCAAGAGCCACCTGTTACACATCATCCTTCCCCACAGGGTCATATGTGAGGTTGTCTTTTTAGTCCTGGTATATAATCCAAAATCTAAATATGGCACTCTAGCCCCTAATCTTTACAAGGACTTTGAATATGGTTATGAAGATTTTATTCTCGATGTCTACCTGGAATAAATAAAACCATCCTATAATTCTAATTGTCCCGCCTCCCAAGTCGCAGTATCCTGGACTATTTTAAAATAGGTCAAAAATTATTTTGATGTTAAAGAGGAGGAAATTTCAAACACTTTGTGCTTTTACTTAGAGATTGCTGAAATACTGAATTTCACTTCTGTGAAAAATGTAGAGGATTTAAAGAAAAGTTCTCAGCATATTCCTAGTTTCGGTTGAATTCAGGAAAATCATTTAGGGCTGTGAGGGTGAACATTTAATTGTCAAAGGAGAGCAAATTTATCCATCTACAGCTGTGCATGAGCCTGAGTTAGGCACCCAGCGTATCTATCAGGGTTCGCTCGAAATTTTTCATCCATGGGCAGAATAAATGTTATGTGCATCAAGGCATATTGGGATATACACCACCAATAAAAGCACATGCTACCAGCTGTGGGTGCTCTGCTACTCATCTGGGAGGCACCTAATTCTCTCCTGGGTAGCCTCCCAAGCATTCAGCTTACAGGCAGCGCTGGCCCTTGTACTATTCACGGAAAGAGTTACGTGCTTCGAAATGGGATTCATAAAATCCACAGCATACCGACCAGGGAGCCACCAAAAGTAGCCTATTGGAAATGCTAAGAAAAGAATGTCATGTGAGCCCTGTCTCTGCATTGTTTTTCAGCTGTACAACAGCCCTTTTCTGTTGTAGAATACAATGAAATTGGCAAGTGCGCTTCTTGATGGACCAAGGTTTTATGTGCATCTGTCCTTCATCAAACAATGTGCTTAGTGATAAAATTTATCCTGTTATTATGTGATGAACAGCAAAAAAAAAAAGAGCCAAAATCCAACATTTTCTTATAATAAATAAGTCTTCTAAGGCTCCAGTGCTCCTCCAAGTTTTGAGAACACACAATGAAGGAAATATTTCATCCAGAGACCCAATTCAAAGCTGTTCTGTTAATTATGTATGAAGAGAAACCAGCTCAAATCATCTACATAAGAAATTCAGAGGGCATAGAAATTATGTGGCATTTCATGCCAGTCGGCCAACTATTTGTAGAGAAAAACAAAAAAATTGCCTCATCTTAATCCCATAGTTGTTAACAGATGGCTCTCTCTAAGTCCACACACAAAATACCTATCTGCATAAAAGTATTGTGTTCTATTGAAATTAGAAAGCCATAACCAATACCATTATCGCTCCTAATTGAAATAACAAAGTGATTTCTACGGAGAGAGAGGTGAGACAAAACCTCTGGATATCTTAGTGTGACTCTTTGACTGTGATATTTGTTAGCTTAAGTACCAACACTGAACAGCGTAGTATACAAAATATAATGGAGTGCAATTGTAACTGTCCACAGACAGACTTCAACCTGGAACCTCTGAAGGTGCAGGCGCCTCTGCAGCTTGAGCTAAAGGCCAGCTGGCTCTCAGCTGAGGCTGTAGAGGACACTAATTCTTTCTCTGTGAAGTGGTCTAGGTACCACTATATGGGACAGTTAACTACACACAGGTGTGTGGGTTACACAATTGCAGAGTAACAGAGTTTAAATGGGGGTGGGTCAAATCAAATCTTTCCAATCCTGAACATTGCGTATGAAATACTACAAAGTTATAAATGATACTATTATATATTTTTTAATTTGATTGGGAGAGAAAACTTCTAAGAAATTCAATGTCCAGCCAGGTTTCTTAAGGTTGCACAAAATGTCATTAATATCGCTGTCCTTTGAATATCATATTTTAGTGTAGATCTTTTTTTTTTTAAATTTCAGCTGCTCATGCCAACTGTATAACACAGCTAAACTGATGAACCTCTGTAGTGTGGCACCCTGGTCCAGCAACATCCATGGTCCAGCATGCTTTTTGTTAGCTGGGTGGCTGCTTAGCATGGGTGTGGCCAAGTTTCCTGTGGTCAAATAAAGTTTGTTTACAGCCACCAGTCCTGGCTCTCAATGTTCTGTGCTGTTGTTTAGTTCTATTTTATCCCTAAATGTTGTCTAAGTGCCCAGTGAGCAGTGGAAGTGTCAGTAATGCTGCTAGAAGACAATATTGACCTCCCTGGGGTCAGCAAATTCTCTGGTTCAGCACTGGTTAGAACCCGAAAGTGTTGGACTAGAGAGGTTCAACCTGTATCATTATCAATCATGACATGGCCAAGAAATGTAATCTTCAATTTTATTTTTGTTTGTTCAAATGGTAAAACTTATTCAAATGTGCCCTTTTTCAAATGTCCCATTGCATGTAAAGCAAAAAACTGTAGCCAGAGCCATTTTGTCCATTGGACAGTTTGCTGTGATCACCAGGGGCCCAAGTCTTTGGAGGAATGCAGGACCTGGGCGACATGGAGGCTGGTGACAGGGAGACACAGGGCTTGGGTGCATGGGGGCTGGTAGCAGTGACATTGGTCCTGCTTCACTCCACCTTACCAGCTCCTGCTGCGGCTCAAGACAGGAGGGGTTGGGGCCTGCACTAGATGGACAATTTGGTCTGATCCAGTATGGCCATTCTTTTGGCATACCAAAAGAATCTAAATATTTACTCAATGTTTGCAAGAGGCTTACTCACAATCCAGCCTAATATGGAGCAAGCTGATATGTGTATCTATAGGACATTAGCTTTCCGAGGACCACACTGAGTCTCACTGGATTCTAAGTTCTGTAGTGTTCTTTTACGCACTACTGTCTGAAATGGCAGTGAGCCAAACTGCACTATGGAACTTTCGTAGCAAGCTGGTGCACTGAGGCTGGTATGCTGCCATGTGGATAATCCCTTAAAAATACAGCGTTCTGAAAAATAGAGCATTTTGTGTGCTTTTGCATTTATCATTTTGAATTCTGCTAAGGCTAAGAGGTACTAGAAAATTCATTGGGTACTTTACTGCCACAAGATTTTAGGCCAAATTTCCTTCTCAGAAGGACGTGGATACCCACCTGAGTTACTAAATGTCTAGTCAAACCTGCCCCTATGACACCATTGAGGTCCTGCCATTGTTACAAAAATCTAGAAAGTGTATTGTGGAGGGGGAGAAATAATTTACTTATTTATTCAACATGAATCAAGTACGTGAAAATATCACCTTAAATTAAAGCATTACTACCATAACTTGGAATTTTTTGTCCTCATTCCAATGCTTGTATGCAGCCCAAATATCCAGGCTGAGTATTGCTTGAGGGGGGCCTATTTGTTTTTGGTTTAGGAGTTGAGAGAATGCATTGAGAGGACTTTATTGAGAAAGATTAGATCAGAGGGCCCCACAGCACTACATTTGTGCTTAAAAGTATAATGATTTCATTCAAAGCACTCGGGCTCTTCGAACCTGTCACTTTTCAAAATATTCCTGTTTCTGCACTGTTTCTGTGCAGCTCTGGAGAGGGAGCCTTTCGAAGAACCATCAAAGTGGAAACAGCCAAGCAAACAAATTTTAAGATGACAAGTGCGTGCAGAATCTTTGTGGTCTAAACGAAATCTGTATTTTGAGATATTTTGCTGCATCCACTCCTTTTCAGTAAAATCTTCCCAATTTGGCTCTCAGTTGCTGTGTATACTTCTCAGGGGAACTTCCTAATGGGAGCATCAACTGGATTTAGCAGTGGAACAGGAACAAGCTTTTGTAAACAAACTGCATCAATAAACAATATCTTTACCCAACCTCCTCGTAAGCTTGAAATGTTGGAGGGTCTGTCTTTTTTTAAATTAAAAAGGGAACGAGCGTGATCGCTTGCCAAGTGGGATTTTATAGGCTCTCTTAGCTGTAACCATTACAAAGCCATAAATAATACTTAACATGCTGAAAGTCCATCCTAGTGCCCAGTGGATATTTGTTCACATCACACAACTTGGCTCAGTTCAGTGTGCTTGGCAGTCTCTGTTCAGGAAAGGCCAAGAGCTGGAGTAGCAGAAGGGCTTCAGGTCAGGTTTTTAATTCATTGGCAGAGCTGTATGGGGAAGCTTTTGCTGTGTCTTACTACATTATTCTTGGCTTCTGCAAGTGCTGTCAATGCCTTATTTTCATGAGCACTAAACTCTGTGTGTGTGTGTGTGTGTGTGTGTGTGTGTGTGTGTGTGTGTGTGTGTGTGTGTGTGTGTGTGTGTGTGTGTGTGTGTGTGTGTTGCATACAGCACAATAAACATGCTACTGATTTGTTAAGTGCCAGATTCTGATACCCTTCCTCATCCTGTACAACCTGTCCACTCAAATAGAACCAATTGTGGAATAAAATGCTAGTTATTATAGTCATTCACTGTTTTTTCTTAGTCATTTTGTTAAGGTAACTTGCATTTTTGTTCTTTATTTTTAAAAATTCTCAGTGTGCCCCAACAAGTTTGTCTTGGGTGCTATATAAAGACATACCTCTACAGGCTGAGTGTGTGTGTAATATATACACAAAACCACGTACATTCATCCCAAATTTGTTCATATTTAAATAGCACACATGACAAACTTCTGTGGGCATCTTGAGAGAGTGTGTGTGTTTTAAATATAATGCACATTTGTGTTGTGATGGTGCTATAGGCACTTGAAAGCAATATCTGCATCTTAGTCCTAAAATACAAGAATAAACACTTTTTTAAAAGGCTGGAGATATGGAATTGTCTACTAGTAGTCTTTGAAAATTTTCTGAAGGAAGAAGCAAAACCTAATCTGGATGCATTGTTGCTTGTGTAATTGGTTGCAGAAATGTGTGTGGTGAGATACATGTTGCCTCAAACTGCATTTCATGATTGAAATAGCACTGGAAATATTTGTTAAAAAAGTGTACTATATGCATTCAGCTGTGCATCTATCTACACATTAGTTCAGCATAATGACTGGTTCTAGATTTGTTCGTAAGTATTTAACCTGCAATACCTGATTAAATGTAGGGTTGTTGATTGGTTTTATTTTAGTATTTATCAGTAAAAAGAAGAAATCTGTGGTGTGACTGACAATATATTTTGTACAATATGTCCTATTGAGCTCTGTTGAAAGGTTCACTTTGGCCTTTATTCACATTTAATTAGCACCTCATAGGATTAGTACCTCATTTTACCAAGCTAATGCAACCTTAATATAAGAAGATGTAAATACATGCCACTTCAAATTTATAAAGATCAACCTTTAAACTACCCCTGGATTCTCATGATATTAATTGGTTGCTGTGTTAGCGGATGCTCTTTTTATTGTTCAGTGTGCATACCAGTCACTGTAACCCCAGCTGACCGAAATAAGCATGCATTGTAGGTGAATAATCTGTGTTTTAACACATTCATGTAGTCAATAACATATCAGGGTTGAATATGCCCATAGTTCCATAGGGTCAGATCAAGTTAAACCAAGGATGAATAAATACCTATATTGTATTTTATTGTCTACTGGTCTCCTTCTGATTTATATAATTAGCAATGGAAATTTTACATAGGTTACAAAGCTGCCAAAGAAAGACTATTAATAACTATTCTCACTTTGATGTTGGGATAGGCAGAAGTATTTATAACATTTCAGGGTTTTTAAAATAGTATTTAAAACTTTCTATGTTGTAATTTTATACCTTGCATGAAATAAATTTTATACCTTTCATGAATTAAAATTTTTCCTACTATTCACTCCTTTATTACCCAATCTTGTCTTTACTTGTGTCTATACTCTCTGATTCAGATAATCTCCATAGACTAAATAGACTTGTGGCCTCTATGCCCTCTGTTCTCCTCAGATACACGATTTGTATGCATCCCCATTCCTTCCTCTTTTTAATATAGGGCTGTATTCTGTTTGTAGTATCTCTTTGAATAACTAAGATCTTCCAGTACCAATTTGCTTGTCCTCATACTATATCTTTTCTATTTGTATTACATCTTTTTAATATAAGGTAACTAATGAGGATGATGGAGGTTATATTTTGTGTCGATCACATCTTCCAGGAACATTGTACAGTGCCAAGGAAGAGGGTGCGCCAGGCCTAATGTAGACAAGTGCCATACAAAGTGCCCATAGTTCATAATAGAACAGTACAAAGATGCCAAAAGTATAGCCTCAAACTAGTGCAAAAATCTTCTCCTGTGAGTCAGTATCTCTTTATATGTCCCTAGGTTTATACTGTAGGTTTAGTGTTGCATCTAGAATTATATTGATAGTGTACAGTTGTGCAGGGTATATTCACATCAGACTGGTAGCTTAAAGTAGCTTTCTTTATTCTCCTGTGCTTAATGTTTATCGTCTGCCTATGATACTGATATTCCCAACTATATTTGGATTGAATTGCCCATCTCCTGTTGCTGCATCTCTCCCTGTTCCCCAACTTTCCAATACTGCATCTCTCCCCCATCCAATCCTGTCCAACCCCCCCATACCTACCCATCCCATTCCTGCCCCCTTGTAGCTCTCTCTAGCTCCCAGAGCTGCCACCCCGCTTGTCCGTCACCCCCTAGAGCCCTGTACTCATTCTCTTCCATATGCTGCTGCACTCCCATTATGTCGCTACACATCCTTGTGCCTCCAACATCCTCATGCACTTGTAGCTGTTTGTCTCCCCCTGCACCCTCATCCCCCTGCATATCACCCTGCCGACATACTCCTCTCTCCTTCGCTGTCTTCCCCCCCACCCCCGGCCCTGCTTTCATCCTGGGTATCTTTCTTTCTCCAGTCTCTCTCTCCTCCCCTCCTTCCTGGCTGGATGATTTAACCTGCCCCAAGAATGGTGTATGAAAATTCTCTGTGTAGGCCTGTGTGTGTGTACGATACTGTTTTTTGCATAGGGATGTGTGTGTACTGCCAGAGGTGTGTATATCTGTGCGAATAAAATTTGCAGCCTAAACTCTTTGACTTTTACTCCTTTTGCTTATTTGCGCACAAAAAAAAGGAATAAAATGTGTAGTCATTTCACAAGTTTTTAAAAGAGAGGGAAATGCTACAAAAATGAATTATTTCTTAAAATGTCACTGTGTTGACTAGTAATTGCAGAAGTCAATGTATCATACATTTCTCACCACCTTTGCCTAGCTACATTATAAACTCTTTGTCTATATGTATGTCAAGCATCTACCTGGAGCCCTTATCTTAGTGGAAGCCTCTAAGCACTGAACAACAATTGTAATATCAAATCATGTTGAATTATGTGTGTTAGTGAATGTCAGATGTGCACATTTGAATGTATATGTGTATCTATATGTAATGTGGTAGTCAGTTTCTACAGATTTATTCATGTAGGCATGTGAACGGGTATGCATTTTGTGGTTGTACTCTATGGATTTGTATTTGGATTTCAGGGGTGGGCCTTTAATGGACCCATTGCAGCTGTGACAATGTGAAAAAACCAGCACCAATTATGAAAAATATGGAATTGGTTATAAAAAATAGGAAGAGGGGAGGGAAGGAATCATAAAAACATGTGTGAATTTAAAAAATAAAATTATTTGACTATTTTGCTGCCAGCTCTAGTTTCTTTGACAAATACAACATTGGTATAATACACCCTGTCAAAAACAGCAAATATGCCTGAAATGTGCAGTGAAAAGCACATAGATAGAGATGGAGGGAGGGGGGATGGAGTGAGTAGGAGGTGAGTTATCAGGGAAGGGATGGGACAGTGGGTGCTGCAAGTGTGTTCAATTTTCTGGAAGTAGAAAGTTGACAGTCCATATCATATTGGTGTAGCACTTGTTTTCTGAGTAATTTGTTGAGATCATAATGGAGATAAACATATCTCCTAAAACTGGAAGGGACCATGTAAGGTCATTGAGTCCAGTCCCTGCCTGCTTGGTAGAACCAAGCACCATCGTCAACAGATTTTTTTTCAAAAATTTATTTGCCCCAGACCCATAAATGGCCTCCTTAAAGATTGAGCTCACAAGCCTGGGTTTACAAAGCCAATGTTCGAATCTCTGAGCTATCCCTCCCTCCATTCAGCTTGCTTCAGGCAGGGGGTTGGCCTAGATGACCTCCTAAGGTCCCTTCCAGCCTTAGGATTCTATTGTATTAAGAAAGCTATTGGAAAATGGGGAGGCTGCTATTTCTCTTGCATGCAGATCACAGTGCTAATTAGAAAGGACATCCCATTAGCTTGGTACATGTCTGTGGCCCAACAGCAAATAATTAGATTACCAGAGCCTAGGCATCATGTATCTTTTTCCACTTGCTGAGAAAAGGTTAGAGGAAAACGTGTTGCTGCTTTTGTCATGAAAAATATGGGATGAGAAAAAACATGGGCATT
The DNA here is from genome assembly GCF_033958435.1 of Carettochelys insculpta. Classification (NCBI taxonomy): domain Eukaryota; kingdom Metazoa; phylum Chordata; order Testudines; family Carettochelyidae; genus Carettochelys; species Carettochelys insculpta. Next base: position 27,878,421 of record NC_134145.1, on the reverse strand, counting down.
TTGCGTGGCATTTTTTGTCACTTCCCTGTATATTTTTCCAATCCTTACCAACTCCGAATATTCTTAGACTTATTTTCAACATTTTGGTTCCCTGGCTGCTGTAGTTGCTCTTACTGCTGGAAAGAAAAACTTCAAAAGCACCTTCTTACTATTTGGTTTTAGGAAGAAGAGGCATTTGAAGTCTGGGGGGGGTCCTTTTGAAAGGCCTCCATCTACATGGGCAACTTGCTTATTACCATGCCCCTTCTGAAAGGAGGGAGCTAGTGTAGATGCAGCCTGTGTGTATGGTGTGGGATGTGAGGGATGGTGGTTGGTCCTGCTAAGAGAGCAGGGGACTGGACTCAATGACCTCCCACGATCCCTTTCAGTTCTATGAGATGTGTATCTCCAAATATTTTGTGAGGGGAGGGATAGCTCAGTGATTTCAGCATTGGCCTGCTAAACTCACAGTTGTGAGCTCAATCCTTGAGGAGCCCATTTAGGGGTCTGGGACAAACAGATTAACAAAAAAATACACAAAAATCTGTGTATTTTGCTGTAATATTTTGCTTTCTTTCTTGTTGGTCTTTCAAATTAAAGTGTGATAGTTGTACAGCTGATTGCTAATGCCACTTTTAGAATATTGAGTTGTGATACAGTTGTCAAAAATATTTCAGCTACAATTCAGAATGATTAAACAAGAATTTACTGGTCATTTTAAGGCATAAAAATGTCTGGACATACTTTTGTGTTGTATAGGGGGCAGCTTGTAGGCATGTGGCATCCGTTTTCATTAGCAAAAGATGTCCGTGTCATTTCCCGTTATCCATGCTGAAAGTTCAACCCTCAGTATTTCTTTAAACATATAGTTATAAAACCAAATCACTTACTTGTTCATTATATCATTTGGTAATAGCATAGATGACAAGAAACGTGGGCAATGTAATTTCTTCAGCTGCTTGCTTTGTGAAAATCATTATCTTTAGTAGAAGCTGAATATGAACTGGAATTTTAGCAAACTAACTTGCGATGCAATTGGACTTGATTTTATGCAAGAAAATAAACTTACTGGAGATGGTATAAACAAAAGACACAGCATCAACATGTGGGGGCTGTGGGGGGGGAATGTGTGGCAAAGTATTATGTACAGTGAATTGTTATAAAGCAGAAGCAGAGGGTTAGCCATGTTAGTCTGTTGCTGCAAAAAGTAAGGAGTCCTGTGGCACTTTAAAAGACTAAAAGGTGCATCTGATGAAGTGGGCTTTTGCACATGAAACCTTAGACCCACATAAATCAGTGAGTTTTTAAGGTGCCACTGGCCTCCTCACTGTTTTTGCAGTTTATTATTAAGTATTACATGTTACTAAGAAATCCATTAAAAAGTTTTTTTGGATGTAGTTTTCCTTTTGTTTAATGAAAAAACTCTGTTACTAAAAGTTCCAGAGTGACAGAAAAGGGACTTCTGATGGAATTTAGCATGTGGGAAGCAAATTCCATCTTCACTGACAACAATGGTAAGATTCAGAATAACTCAGTTCATGTCAGTGTAACTACTTTGGATTTATACTGATTAAACTGAAAGCCAAATTTGTCCCTGGAGCTCTGTGTCTTCTCTTGCCCCCGAAGTTGTGGTCTAGAGATGTTCAGCTTGTCATCTGATAACACAAGAAGCACAATTTAATTGCAGTTCTACACATAAAAACTAACAATTTCCTCACTGACTGACAGGCTCTAAATGGTTGTCACTTACAAAGTGCATAACTAGCATTTTCAGGTAGTTTTGTATGAGCTATGTCAACGCTGCAGTTTCTTGTGAAAGTTGCACAAAATGGCATTTTGCCTTTTATGAAAAATATCATGCATCTCAAACATCTTGTCAGTGACTCAAGGGGTAGTGGGAGTGAGCATCCCAGGAAGGGAATGTGAATCTAACACAGAGAGAGAGACTCGGGCAAAGCTGTCATCATAAATGGATTCTTCTGGCAAATGAGTAAATACAGATCCCTGTTCACAGATAGGCTTACATTATGCAAATACGTTTTTGCAAACTGCTGCTTGTAGAATTCTTTTGTTAGTCACAAACTTAAATCATGGAGGTAAGAGAAGTAGCATGCCTGAGAAACTGCATGTGCCCTACAAAGATCATTCCAACATCACATCTTTAGACCATTCCAAGACCACATTAATTTCATTATAAGAAGCTTGGGTCCTGAAAATCTTTCTGAAAGTTAAATCATCACATCATTTAGTTAATATTGTCTCATGAATGAACTTGTTCACTGCAGTAAGTTTGGTGGTACTGGGATGTCCTGTCTTAATGTCGCTTTGCGCTTGGTGGCAGGGAAATTACAGAACTGATTATGTGTGGTTCCCAAGTTTGTCTGGACTCTGTACTTCCATATGTAATCTGATAATCTGTTTAGATTTCATGGCAGAGCTAGACATCCTGAAATACAGAGTTATATGTGCAACTGAAGAAAAATAGTCTGCAATATTGTTTTGTTGGACAATATTGATTCTGGACACTCAAACATATGTCCTTTTAATCATCCCATTTTCATTTTTTCAACTAGAAGCCCCTTCCATTTACTCTATCTTCTAATCACTTTTCCTTTGGGCACTGATAAACTGCACGTGTACATCCTGCTGATTGGCTGTGTTCCAGTTCTGGGAGGAAGGGGAAGTGCAGGAGAATTCAAGGCTCCTCCAAAGACCTATGAAAGAAGGGAAAGGCATAGGAAGTATGGGACTCTGGTGCCCTGCTACATGAGAGGGGTGTGGGGGAGAGGGTCAGCTTAGGGGGTCTGTGGGCCTCAGATGGAGCCCTAGTGGGTCACATGCAGCCCACCACCACAGGTTGCCAACCACTGGTGTATAGTAATTTCTCATACAGGTATTATACTGGAATATAAATGGCTAAATATGTTGTAAAAACAACAAGAAGTCCCGTTGTGCCTTGTAGACTAACAGAGATTTTAGAGCATAGGCTTTCATGGGCAAAGACCCACTTCATCGATGTATCTGATGAAGAGGGTCTTTGCCCATGAAAGTGCCACAGGACTCCTCATTGTTTTTGTGACTACAGACTTCCATGGCCACCCCTCTGATGAATATGTTGTTTTCACTGTGGGAAAACTGAGTACAAATAACATATTTATAGAAGGTGAATAATATTACCACTGGGCATCCTTATATTAGCTCAGAAAATAAAGCATGTGTACATACAGATAATCAAAATGACCAATTACAAGCAGTTTGATTTTTCCAGAGTTAAGAAAATGTAGGCATTTCATCTAATAATAGACCTGATGGACACTAAGGTGTATGCATGTGCATTCAGAGTTCTCATAAAGAATTAAGAGAACATTGAGGAAAATAGTTCTGGTCTTTTATTGAATGAGTTCTGAGCTAATAAAACTGTCTTCATAGTACCTCATATGGAAGACCTGATATTATCTTGGACTGCTCTCAAACAAATGAAAAGACAAATGTATATGATGGCAAAACTGAAAATTAATTTTTCCTTTATGTAGCAGCATGAGTCTATAAATATCTCCCCATTAGGTATCACTAAGGGAACTGTCCCTGACTGTAGTTCTTTGCATGTGAACACACACTTGAAGTGGACTAGGCATGCATAAAACTTCTCAAAGCATGTTAGTTCCAGAACCAGGTAATAACTATTTTTGGTCTGTGTGGCTTCCAAAGTGAAATCTTTGATGATAATTAAGTTACATTCGAGAAATGGCATGGTAGACTAAGAAGGACCTGGTACAGTGGAGTACATGTAAGTAACCATACCTTGTGTAACTAGTCCCCTTGACTTTGAGGTCCAAAAGGTCCATAGGTAGAGCTATTAATCAGAGCCATTCCTTTGAGTCACAGTGATTTTTCAACTGATTTTGGACAAGGCCCTAAGTAACACAGGAATGGCTGCTTGTATATACAGCCAATGTAGAAATAAGATTTGTTTTGTATGCAAGTGTGTATTATCATATGTAATTTATTATGAGATCCATGCATTCTGAGGTAATCTAATAGCATAGGGTTTATTTGTATCTTCTTAGTACCTGGAGGCCTATGTGAGATTGGACCTCACTTGTTAAGCACTGTACAAGCGCACAGCAGTCCTTTACCTGAATGTCTGACAGTGAAAATAGACAAAGCGGGACAGAGGAAGTATTTATTATGACCATTTTGCGGATAGAAAACTGAAGCATAGATAGACTTTCCTGAGATCACAATGGGAGACTATGACAGAGCAAAGACATGAATCCAGATTTCAATCCACATTGCTAAGTGGATAGGTTTTCCACTGCTTTGGAAAATGTCTCCGATAATACCATTTATAATTTAATTGCTGAATCTTTGCAGTGGCTTCTTCAGTTGTGTTTGCATATGTTGTTGTAAGAAAATACCCAAGCACCTCATTGATACAGTTTTAGAAGGATGGTATTACATTATTATGCAAGATGAGGAAAATGTCCATAAATTCTTTGTAAAATGAAATTTATATTTACCAGATATATTCACTATGAACAGCCAGGTAGCTATGCAAATAGATCCAGCATTGTTTTAAATCTGTTGTATAGATTTACATCTTCTATTTCAGCCTAAAAAGATGTACATCTTTTCTGAGTTCCATTTTTCCTGAAATAAAATTGTGTCCTGAATGCTCATTATTTTTCAGAGCAACTAATTTGAACAGACCTGTCATTCCTAAGTACAAGGAATTTAAGGATATTGACTTTCTATTGAATTTTTGGAGGAAATTAATAATGTTTCATGTCCTATGAGATGATTTTCTGCACAACTGTTATCCCTGTTATGTCTAGGCTGGGAAGTCAGCATATCACAGTTACTGTTTATCAGAATTTCTGAACCTGGAATGAAAGAGATTCCATCTGTCCATGAAATATTGTTGGATTTCAGTAGTGAGATTCTCATGTCAGTCTATTGGCTTAGAAATGATCTGGATAAAAATCTGCCTGTATGTTTGTGAACTTTCATATCCAGAACTCAATTTACCAAAATAACTCTGTTTTTTTTCAAACTTCACTTTTTTTTAAAGGAGTCCATTAAACGAAATACTAGGCTTGGAAAAAGTGCTGCAGAAACAAACTTTCTGCTTTTTAATGTCTTACCTAGTATGCTTTTTCAATTTTATCAGAACCCATCAGAAGAACTGTTTCTCCCAATTTTTCTGACTTTTGTTCCTTTTAAAGTTTGCTCATCGGTGACGTTCATGTAACAGCATATGTGGTCTGTCCTTCACATCTGGGTTTTTATGTCTGATTTGTGAATGTGTGAGTCATTGTTCTGAAGTTTCAGAAATTGAGTGCTTCCCTAAAGTAATTCTGTTTCTCTTAGTCATGGAAGTGACTCTTACTTCTTGAGGTGATTTTAATCTTTTTGTAGTTTTCTACTGGGCACTCGCTAATGGGATTTATGCTGTTCATTATTGGGCTTTTGGTTGTGGGGAAACCACAAGAGAAAGATTAATATGATCAACATACACAGTTCTAACCAGAAATTCCTATTTAGGGAAAGGATTAAAACCACAGCCAAAGATGGTTTACCATGTTGCACTCTAAGGCTATGTCTAGACTAGAGTGTTTGGCTGTTTTGCTGATGGAGCAGCCAGGCAGTCCATCTGCTCTCTGTCAACAAAGCGGATCGCTCTTTCGATCTGTTTTGCTGTCTGGATGTGATCTGTCAACAAGTTTTGTCACAAAATATCTTCTGACAAAAACTTCTGTCAACAAAATGCTCTAATCTACCCATAGCTTCAGGATATATCTACACAGGAAGGTTATTCCAGAATAGCTTATTCCAGAGTTGTTTTTCCAAAAGATACTACTGCAGAATAATGCATCTGAAATAGTGTGTCTACACACAATACAGCCTATTTCACAGGCTCTAATCCAAAATACCACATTTACATAATAGAACTATTTCAAAGTAAACGGTTCCAGAATAACTTATTTTGAAATAGCCACTAGTCCCTGTCTACACAGCACCTATTCCAAAATATCTATTTCAGAATAGCACTATTCCTTGTACAATCATATCCACTATTTCAAAATTTATTTCAAAATAATGATTGCATTGAGTAGATGCTCACAAAGTTATTTCAAAATAATGGCCATTATTTCAAAATAACTTTGCTATGTACACATACCCTAGTAGGTATTATCAGATTAACTTAGTATTTAATAGAAGATGGATATGGATTAAAATTCCATCAGTGTTCCTCCACGTCTGCTTTGCTTTTCCAGATCTTATCCATCACCTTCAAACTTGCACTTGTTTGCATTATTCTAGTTGCTACTTCCTTCTTACAGTCTAGATCATATGTTATGTTGCTCTCCAGATGCGTGAACTTCCCTACACAATCCCATTTACACTGATCTTGCTTCCTATTTTCTTATCTCCAAATACCATTGTTTTTGTTTTGTCAATGTTCATAATCAGTCCATACTGCTTCCCTTCCTCATTCAGCACCTGCACCTTTTTCACTAGCTTCTCCTCATCTTCTTCAATTATAACTTTATCATCCACGAACCTCAGGTTGTTAGTTCTTATCCCGTGCACGGATATCCTTTCTGTCTCTTCCTTGATTTTTGTCCATCTCTCTCTCTCTATATATATATGTGATGAAGATACTTGGCTATATTGGATCTCTTTGTCTTGTACCTCTACTCATTCTAAACCAACTTCCCAATTGTCCACATGTTCTTACCACTCCCTCCGCATTGTCATTGATATCCTTCAACAACTGTATCAGTCTGCTATCCACTCTGTATGACTCCAACACTGCCCAACTCACTTTCTGATCTATAGTATCAAATGCCTTCTGAAAATCAATGAATCAAGTGTAGATGTTCTTGTTCTTTCATTGAGCTTTTTCTGCTATCAATCTTAGTGCCAATATCTGCTTTATGGTACTGCTATCTTTCCTGAATCCGACTTGGTCGTCCATTAGATTGTCGTCTTTCTGCAATCTTAGTCTGTCCATCAGTATCATCATCAGCACCTTGCCTAGGTGACTTGTTAGGGCAATCATTCTGTAGTTGCACTCCATTGTACTTCTTATGTATTGTCACTACAATGGCTCTTGTCCATTTCTTAGGTTCCTTCCATTCTTTCCGTGCTATATTGCATAGTTCGTGTATTTCCTGAATCATACTTTCCCCTCCACACTTAATCAACTCTCCTGTGATATTATCATTTCCAGGGCTCTTGCTGTTCTTTAATCGTTTCACTGCTCCTTCTATTTCCTCCTTTGAAATTTCGGTCTCACTCTTGATGCTCAGTGGAGATATCTTTCAGTTCTTCAATCTGTGTCTTAGAGACACTTGGGGTCCAACTGTGCTTTGTATAGATCAGTGCAATATCTTCTTCATGAGCACCTCTTTGTTCTTGTCATTGATTGCCATCTGCTTCGGCTGCCAATTCCTATTAATATTCCTAATCATTTTATACACCTCCCTGGTCTTACATTTGCCGTAAAACTTCTCTATATCTGCACATTGCTGCTCTAACCATTTCACTTTTTTGTGTCTGCTTTCCTTACCTCATTGCATTTCACTCTGTATTGCTCTTCAGCCCTCTCAGAAACATCCCTTCTGATCTTCAAAACAAAAAGCAGTCAAGTAGCACTTTAAAGACTAGCAAAATAGTTTATTAGATGAGCTTTTGTGGGACAGACCCACTTCTGATCTTCAACACTCTCATCATTTGGACCAACTTCAGTGTCTCCTGCATAATCCACTTCTTATTGATCATCCCTTCTTCTGGAATAGTCTGCTCAATTGCCTCTTCTGTCGCCATGACTTATCCCTTTGACTCTCTTATCTAGGTCTTGAAATCTGATGCCAGTATGACTAAATGATTAAAGATGCTGGCTTGGACATCACCTGGATAAACAAGGTCCACAACTCCAATTGAGCGATGGGGGTTGGGTCAATAAGTTGGCTACCAAAAGAAAATTACTACTAACACATATATTGTCCATTGGAATGTGGAACATCTGAACACTGTGGGCGATTGGAAAAATTAGAGCTGCTTCAGAAGGAGATGGAGAGCTACCGATGCGATATACTTGGACTGGCAGAGATGCGTTGGATAGCATCAGGAAAGATGTACGGTTACAAAATCATTTGGTCAGGGAACAAAATGAAGCATGAGGAGGGAGTCAGATTCCTTCCTAGCAAAACAGCTAGAGGAGCATTTTTAGGATACAAACCAGTGAGTGCAAGAATGATGGTAGTGAGATTCAAAGTAAACCCATTCAACATCTCAGTCATTCAGCTGTATGCACCCATGTCAGACAGTATGGAAGAAGAGATTGAGCTATTCTATAAAGACTTGACAAAGATGCTGGAGGAGATACTGAAGAGAGGTGTTGATCATCGGAGGAGATTGGAATGTGAAAGTCAGAACAGATAACAAAGGTTGGGAGAGAGTCATGGGAGGGTTTGGATACAGAGAAAGAAATGAACAAGGCAAGAAACTACTAGAGTATGCTACAGAGCACGAGATGGTGATCTGCAACACGAGATTCCAACAAAAGGACTGTAGGAAGTGGACATGGCGATCGAATGATAGGAAGTCCAAGAACATGATAGATATTACCTTGGTAAGAAGATGGATAACATCAGTACAGCAGTGCCAAACTTTCCAAGGAGCAGATGTAGACTTGGACCGCAGTCTAGTTATTGCAAACATCAAGATGTAGCTCAAGAGAGAGTGTAAGACCCAGCTTAAGAAAAGAAGAGATGTGGCGAGTCTAGACATGGAAGAAATAGGGAATGTATAAAGAACAACACTTGAAGAGAAGGCTAGTTTTGTCAATCACTAATTACTAAAATGCCAAAAAGTTGAGTAGTTGTCGTCTGAAGATTACTATGTGACACGCTTCCTCAGTTTCTCGCCCCAACTTTAAAAACATCGAAAGTACAAATCTGGGAAGGACAGGACTCTATCCCTGCCCTATCCATAAACACCACAAATTATGAAGGCTATTAAAAGTTTTAAACAGTTGATTGTTTGTGGTGAACTTCAGCCATGGAAAAAATTACAACAGTATTACTATAAACATATGTACATTGCTAGGTACATCCAGTGGTAACTCGATGTCCACTAGACGATCAGAAAATATGTGAAGTAGGCTGATACATTGATCAGTTCTATGTCCGATTGGGTTCAATATTCTTGTTAGTGATTTAGATAGTGGGATAGAAAGCACACCTATAAAGCTTGTGGATGATAGAAGCTGGGAAGGGTTGCAGTAGCTTTAGAGAGTAGGATTAAAGTTCAAATCTGTCTGGACATAGTGTATAAGGTGAAGTTCAATAAGGACAAATGCAGAGAACTTCACTTAGGAAGTTGCACACACAAAAAATGGGAAAATACTCTGGAGATCATAGTCACAACATCAACATGTAACACTGTTAGGAAACAGACATCATTCTGTGATGTATTATCAAGAGTGTTGCAAATAAGACACAAAAAGTAATTCTTCTGCTCTGCTCTGTACTGATAAGGTCTGGAGTGGATTATTGTGTCCAGTTTATGTGTGCCACATTTCAGGAAGGATGTGAACAAATTGGAGAAAATCCAGAGAAGAATAATGAAAATGATTAAAAATCTAGAAAGCATCACTTATTAGGGAAGTTTGACAAAACTGGGTTTGTTTAGTCTGGAAATGAGACAGCTGAGAGGGGACATAAAAGGTTGTTACAAGGAGGGAGAAACATTTTCCTGGTTAACTTTCTGTACTAGGACATTTAAGTAATGGGACTTAAAATGCAACAAAGGTGGTTTAACTTGGACATTAGGAAAAAAAAAGAGCTTTTTAACTGTCAGGATGGTTAAACATTGAAATAAATTGTCTAGGATGTTTTTAAAGCTTTATCACTGGAATTGTTAGGATCGGGGAAGACAAACACCAGTCAGATAATACCTAGTCCTTCCTGGAGTACAGGTGACTGGATTATCAGCTGTCTTCACATCCCTGCCAACCTTGTGACTTTATATGTGCAGACTATAATCCAAGCTTTTATGTTCATCATGATAGTTTGAGTGCTTGGTCATATGTGTGGTAAGGCATGAAATAGTGAAACTTATTTTTCTGCCTACTTACTTGCTTTTATAAACCACTTAAAAGTAAATAGATATGGTTTGTATGTTAATTTAACAAGTATGCAATAGTATAATGCATGTATGCTAGTAAAGTTTACATCTATTGCAAAAATATTGGGATATGTAGCTGTAATTTGTTTTGGTGGGGGGAGGTGGGAGAAAAAAATCTTGGACCTAAAACCTACAACATATTGGGCCTGTAATTATACCTTTTAAACTTCTCAGTGTAGTGGTCTGGTCCTTTCTAGTCGACAAGCGGCTAGTGATAGAGGTCGATGAAAGTGCTGCATCTTGATCAGTAGGTTCAAGCTTCACTGTGATGACTAACCTGGAATGGTGGCATTGTATAAGCTTACACTGTGCAAATCTTTTGTCGTTTAAGTGTATTAACCCTAGGAGACTCAGTTTATCCAGTCCTCCTCCAAACAAAGAAGGCATTAAACTATTCACAGCAGCTGTGCTCCTCCTGCAATAACTCACTTGGTTTTAAGATTTCTTCAGAGGAAGCTGCTGACCTTGTGGCTTTCTGTTAGAGAGGGAAGAAGATGAAGTGATTTTTGGAACACAAAGTATGGCCTTATTTTGATATTTGCAGTCTTTAGAATGCCAACAGTCTCCTCTAACATTCAGAACAGGTGAACAATCATGCTGTTGCCATTATAGCAAAATGTAACACAAGCTAGAAAGTAAAGAAACATAAATGACTCACATTCTTAAATAATGAATCTTAAGCTGTTTCTTCAAAATGTGAATCCCCATCTTATGTTATGAACAGTCAAATGTCTAAAGGCAAATGAGTAAAAGACAGCCCCTCTTGACTAATTCCATTCCGGTAAATAACAATATGTCCACACGTGATTTTTAAAAATGTTGTCTTTCTCTTGATTTTAAAGAGGTTGCTTGCTTGTGCCTAGACATTTTGCATTCTGTGTTACATCAAGCAGATAGTTAAACTTAAATGGGAACACTTTATATCATGGAGTGAACTTGAGTTGCTCCTTAACTTTGAAAGACTCATTTTTACTGAGGGAACATAGGTGAAGTAAGATCTTACCTATACAATAAACTTTACTTTGAAGAGGGATCTGGCTAGAGCGTGTTGGGGCCCAAAATACATATAAGAACTATTGTTTGGTAATGTACAACAAACACTGAAAAGTCATTTCGTGCTATTAACATAACAAGTCAGAAAGCAGCAAAAGTCTCACGCAGTCATTGGCATGACCCAGTGCTGCTTTAAGAAATATTTCCTGCTCATGCATGTTGTTCATTTTGGATATAATTCTGTGCATTGTTTGGGCAATGGAAATATAACTTGCCACCTTCTCTCCCTAATTTAACAGGTCAACATAATATAGCTGGAATGTGTCTCCCTCAAGCCTACCATATAAATAGTGTTGCAGCATCACATTCCCTTACAGGATTTTGAGCCACTGTGCCACAGAAGTGGAAACTTGCATCCCTGCCCATCTTCTCCACCCTGGCCTGAATTTGCACTCCTCATAAATAAATAAATAAATTTTAAGAAGGAATAAAATAAACTTGGAGGTATTACTATAGCTGCCTATGTGTTAATTAGCCTGCTTAACGTCTATTATACTCTTGCTGTCTTCATCTCAAGCTGACAAAGATAAGCAGGAGCTCTACGGTTGGCCATCATCTTATAGACACTCTCGTTAGAGAATAAGAGATGCTCACACTGTTAAAATAATAAGGACTGAAAAAGAGAGACAGGGTGTCACAGAATTTTTCTTGCTAATTGCTGATGCCATGTACCAGTAGCTTATGAGGAAGAACCAAGACAGTCAGATTTAAAAATCTCTGAACTAATGAGGAGATGGAGAAATAGGTAATTTTAAATCATACTTGGTAAAATGACCTGGCCTTTGTCTCTTCCCAATGGCTTCTTCATTAACAGAGAAAGCAAAGAGGGACAGTTTTCTGGAATGAAAACTATTTTGTAATAGTATTCATTTGAAGAAAACATTTTTTGCACAGCAGAGGCCATTAGAAAAATCAACATTTACCATGGTGGGTTACTTGACTTTACGTCAGTATTCTATCTAGTGTGGAAAATACCACAGAAGTGATAATACATGAGCAGTAGGCCAGATTTTAATGATGTCCACAATACAAAGAGGGAAGAGAATTTCTAAATAAGTATGAATTAAATTAGTTGCATCAAGAGTTTGGTATGGGAAGAAGTATATTGTAAGAACAGTGAAAGAAGTTCACTTGCACTTCAAAAGATTTTTATATTGGCCATATTCAGCTTTTGAGACACCAATGAAAAAACAATCTCCAATACAGTAATTTCTCCTATTGTCATTCTGCAGTGTTTCAATGACATTAACTGCCAACTGAAATCCCTTCTCTTCTTGCTGTCACCATCTGGCTTCTGTTCCACTCCAATCAATTTATCCAGTATTCTTGATTTATGGTCGGATTCAGATTTTTTGTTGAATAAAAAAGCAAGAATTCTGCCAGTCTGAAGACCACAGTTATTCCCCTTGAGGATCATAGAGGCTGAAATTTTCAGGCATGGCAAGGTTGGCAATGTTTGATTTTACAGAGCTAGCAACAAGGAAAGATATCTCCAGGCTTGCACGAGGCTACATCATCTCCTTGCCATGTCATATAGTCAATATTTGTGTACTTAAAATATCAGACAGTTGCGTTATGTGACCACTATATGAAAATCATGTTGTCTTCTTCATTTGCTCCTTTTAGCCAGCTGCACATTTTAATGTTTAGATACAATTATTTTAATGAAAACTTAGAACTGATTGTTCTATATTGATATCGATTTCCACAGCAAGACAATGCGTGATACCAGTTTTCTGAAAAGAGATACAGAAATATTTAACTATTGGCTTTGGTATTATGTGGCATACAATATTCAGACAGATTGTAATTTAAGGTTCAGGAGAACTAACATTGATTGTAATTAAACCCTGAAAAAAGTTAGAATTTAGTTTCTCCGACCTGTTTTTAAAGCATGGCATAATTAGGTTATATGACATATATACCATTACAGCTTATCTACTAGTTTTTATATATAGCCAGCTGGCTGCTTCTGTTTTTTCAGGTTTAATATCTGAACATTATCCTCTGGAATGCTTCACACAAGAGTCTTCCCAGAAACAAGTTTACTTTAAAAAATCACTGAAATACATTCAGCATGTTTAAAATTGGACACAGTGAGGCAGGTTCATGGGAGTTTTCCGGGATGGCCATAGAAATTATTAACATGGTACACAGGGAAGCCATCCTCATGGCCATCCCTAGCCCCTCACTCATTCTGCACCATCCTCAGTTCCCACCTTCCAGCTCAGCCACTCAGTGCCATATGTGGGAGGGGCACAGGTTGGTGAAATGAGTTCAGGCTGGCCATGCCCCTAAGGCATCAGAGAGGAGGGGAGGTGATGGCCACTCCACTGTTGATTGCAGTTTGTCCCTGATGGCCCTTCATCTTGAAAGGGGAGAACAGGATGGCAGCAAAGCTAAAACTGAATCAATGACACTGTGACCTGGTGCATGGAAGCTATGGGGCAAATGTAAGCAGCACTGGGGCCTGTGGGCACCAGGCTACAGTGCAACACATTCAGATTTGACCCTGCCATCTTGTTGTCATGACAGAGGACCACCTGTGTGTACTGTGGGAGGCAACCAGCTCTGCTCTTCATTACCATTGCGTATGTAATATACACACAGCTGTGGGCACACTGAGTTTGATCACTGATTTCAATGAGAGCAGGACTGGGCCCAGCGTGTGTGATTGTGGCCATTATGTATCTATACAGCACACCTATCCTGATGATAAATGTGATGAAATGCAGTAGGATGTAATAAATTGCGCAATTCTGTTATAAGTTATTTATTATGCACTTTTGTCTGTTTCAGCTGCCCTCTGCCCATTAATTCTTCTCCCCCAGGAGATACTATGGCATTCCTAGCCTATGAGCATGTTCACACAGCTGCCATGAAAAAATAAAAAAGAAATTAAACTTCCAGGGAAGTGCTTCTTTCTCCCACTGGATGTAGAATTTCATCCCAAATTACATGCGCTCAGAGAAGGGAAAAATCAGCCCAGTAACAGCTTTTTAAGGCATAAAAATGTCATGACTTTAAATGCTGATAATGGCCTTGCAGGGCTATAAATGAAGACTTTATAACAGAGAATGAGAGAGTCCCAGCTTTCTGATGGATCCAGTAACCTACTTCAATGTGAGAAGCTACTGAGCTAGTAAAAGTCTAAATTATGATATATTAACATATGAAAGGCATACATTAGGTCCTTTTAAAGGGTTTTGTGGCTTCCTTGAAGCTCTGTAGAGTTGGATTTTCAGGCAATGGGATGGAGAATATTATCCAAACACATATTTTGAAATTTTGTACAAATGTTTAAGAATTTTGCTATAGTATAAGTGTCCTCCCTAGAATGCATGATACTACTTTGAAAGGTTTTATTTGAAATGTATGTAAACACATGTATGATTTTGCCAATCTTGAAGCGTACAGTCATCAAGAATGAATAATGTTTATGTCAGGGCAAATGAATCGTGTGTTCTTTGTAATGCTATAACAAACATGGTTTTGATTTTTGCCTGACCCATATAAAGTCCTAAATGCAGAAATTACGGGGTGAAATTATATGGCCTGTGTTTATGTAGCAGATCAAACTCTCGAGGGAGCGGGAGGGTGTGGAGGGATTATAATGCTTCCATCTGGCTTTACTATTTATAGTGAATTCCTGACATCATAGAAGATAGTGAATGGGAATTGTTTAAGAACACATTTTACTAGGTTCCTGAAATGTTACAATCTTATAAGCAAGGAAGAGGTATGTACTGGCTATAAAGCCAATCTGATTTAGAGGGGGAGTAAAGACACTGTTACATTATATATAATATTTAAAGAAAGAGGAAGCTGATAGTAATGAACAGAAACTGGAAGCTAAGAATTGGTGGACAATTGACCAGAAAAGTAATGAGATGCAAGAAAAAATTGATGGACAAGAAGAAGGAGCTTTTTGAGTTTATGGAGTGGGGGTAAAGAATCCTGACAATGGTCCATTTCTAGGTGGAAGTGGTAAAATTATCAATAATAATGCAGAAAAGGCAAACATGTTCACTAAATATTGCTGCTCTGTATTTGGAGGAAAAAAATGCAGTCCCATCATATGATGACAAAACATTTTTTCCATTCCTCTAGTATCTCAGGATGTTAATTAACAGCTATTAAATTATACCATTTTAAAAGAACAGATCCAAATAACTTGTACCCAAGAGTTTTCAGAGGTCTGGCTAAGGTCACTAGTGGACTGTTTCTGTGATTTTTGGTATTGTTTGGAATGTTGCGAAGACTCTGGAAAAAAAAAAAAAAAAAAAGCTAATATTGTGCCAATATTTTAAAAAGGTTAAGCAATATGACCTGGATAATTATAGGCCTGTCAGTCTGACATCAATTTAAGGCAAGATAATGGAGCACCTGATATAGGGCTTTATTAATCAAAAATTAAAGGAGGGCAGTATAATTAATGTCAACAACATGGCTTTATGGAAAATAGAGCCTGTTAAACTAACTTGCTATATATTTTTACGTGTGTTTTTTTTTTTGGTAGGTGCTGTTAACGTAATATGGCATTTGACATCGTATCACATGATATTTCAATTAAAATACTAGAATGATATAAATATGGCAAACATTAAATGGACTAAAAGCTGACTAACTGATGGGTCTCAAAATACACTCGTAAGGCTACGTCTACACTAGCTCCTTCTTTTCGAAAGGGGCATGGTAATGAGTGATGTCAGATGATGCTATTGAGGTGCTTCCTGAATGTGCAGCACCTCATTAGCATAATTGTGACCGCGGCCATTCGAAAGGACCCCCAGTCTTAAAAAGCCCCTTATTCCTAAAGCCAAATAGGAATAAGGGGCTTTCAAAGACTGGGGGGTTCCTTTGAAAGAACCCTGTCTAAATGGGTGGCACGTGATTCGAAAGTGGCACTTTTGAATTGCCACGGCTGCCATTATGGTAATGAGGTGCTACATATTCATGGTAGTGCCTCATTAGCATCTTCCAACTTCACTCATTACGATGCCCCTTTCGAAAAGACGGGGCCAGTGTAGATGTAGCCTAAGTGAGGAATTCTCATCAACTGATTGTATTTCCACTGGGGTCCTGGAGGCATTTGTTCTTGGCTCTGTGCTATTTGACATTTTTTATGAGTGACCTGAAATAACACACAAAATCACTGATAGTTTGCAGGTGACAGAAAAACACTGGGGAGCAGTAAATACTGAAGGGGACAGTTCACTAACACAGAGGAATCTGGATCATTTGGTAAACTGGATGCAAGCAATCTGCATTTTAATGCAGCTAAATGTATATGTATACATCCGGGAATAAAGAACCTAAGCCATATTTGTTGAATGGGGGATGCAATGCAGTGACTTGGGGGGAGAATTTAAGGGTGGTGATGGAAAAAATGACCAGTTAGTGAAATTCTTTGACCAAAACGTATAATGTGGTTGTTGGATGCAAAAAGAAAGGACTGTAAAGTAGTAGTAGTAGGGAGGTTATTTTACCTCTGTTTGAAACTTCTAAACCCACTGCTGAAATATTGTGTCCAGTTCTGGTTTCAACAATTGAAGAGGGATGTTGAAAAATTCAAGTGGGTTCAACAAAGAGCTGCAAGAATAGCTAATAATCTCAAAGGGGTAGTTGTATTTATCTTCAGCATCACCCAAAAAAAAAAAAAAGGCAGTCCTGTAGCACATTAAAAACTAACAATTTTATTTATTAGCTAGTGAACTTTCGTGGTTAAGACCCACTTCAGATTCCGGACCATTACTCATTTCTGCTCCAGAATCTGAAGAAGTAGGTCTTACCCATGAAAGCTCATTATCTAATAAATACAATTGTTAGTCTTTAACTTGCTATAGGAGTGCTTGTCTTTTTTGTGAACAATGGCTAAAGCAGTGATACTCAGACCTAGGTGGTTCAGGAACCAAATTAGTGATCAACATTACCCAAAGAGCCGCAGGATGTTGCAGCTATTGTTTCATTTACTATATCTTCATATTTAAATAATATAAGCGGGGAAATATTTAGTGTGTGTGTGTGATGATAGATATAGATATATATCATTACACACAATTTTCACAGCATAATGACTGACCAAGTCTTTTTTTATCTACTACAATTGGCTAATAGCATAGTAAAAGCATCCTGATTGATTAATAATTAAATCACAAAGTTATTAACCAGTCTATGTTTTAATATCATGTGCTGCAAAGAGCCACAGGAGGCACATTAAAGAGTGACTCACAGGCCTCAGTCTGTGTATCAGTGGATGAAAGGCTTAGAAAACCTGCCTTTATAATGGTAGACTCAAGGAGTTCAAATTATTTAGTTGAACAACGAGAAGGTTAAGTGTATAAGTGCCTACGTGGGAACAAATATTTAATAACGGGCTCTTCAGTTTCATGAGCAAAGGTATAACACTATCCAAGGGCTGGTAGTTGAATCTAGACAAATTCATACTAATGTCAGTTTTTAAACAATGGGGATAATTAACCACAGAAACAATTTACCCAGGGTTCTGGTCGATTCTACATCACCAGCAATTTTAAAATCAAGACTGGGTATTTTTTCTAGAAAATATGCTTTAGGTATTATATGATGGAATTTGCCTGGCCTGCATTATAGGTCAGTTTACATGATCACAGTGGTTCTTTCTGGCCTTGGAATCTGTGAATCTGTGAAACACCCATTGATGTCAGTGTGAATTTATGGACAGGTAAGGAAGATGGCAGGAATAATGGAACCTTCTCGTCACTATTCCAGCCATGCTGTTAGAATACATTCCATTGCTTCATTCTCATGCCCCAGGGGCTCTAACCACGACAAAATGTGCAGAGACTTCAGTGGGATCAGGATTAGATTCGTTGTTTCTAATGTTAACAAAACTTGATTTTTTTTAATTTGTCCACAGACCCATAACATTTGTTTCTGATTTGATGTTATTACATTTACACAAGATATTTTAAGTAATTTTCAGAAGCAGCAAATGACTTTAATACAGTCGTTCCTTGTGAAGCCTGTGCCATTTGGCTCTATCATACTAAAAATATATGGCTTTACAGATGACGAGCTAGAAAATATACTATTCATGTTTAATAGAATAGTTTTCTGTAAGATGTGGGTCATACACAGAATATCTGATTTCCATTTGATTTCTATAGATCAGTCACTATAAAAACAATGGTCACCAAACTTCTTGGTTGCTCGAGCCCCCTGTGCACATCATTCTGTGCCCCGTGGGAGCTGCAGTCAGGAGACTGGGCTGGGCATGGGGCCAGAACCATGATCGTGAGTCGAGGGCTGGAAGCCAGGACTGGATCCACTTTTGGGACCTGGGCCAAGAAATGGGTGCTGATCCACTGTTGTGAGCTGGCGACCATGGCTGAGAGCTGGGTTGCAGTCAAGGCCCTACAGCTGTGTGGGGAGTCGCAGCTAGAAGCAGAGCTGCAGCTGGGAGCAGTGGGCAGGCCTGGGGCTGGGGCTGGGTGGCACTTCCTCCCTACACACTGCGGTGGCTGGCTTGGGCCCCACCATATCCCCTGAATGTTCCTCCATGCTCCATCTACAGTTTGGGGGAGCAGTGCCATGAAAAGCTATTTTTAGTACCCTAAGACTGAGCAAATGTCAGGTTTCTGGTGTTCTGTTAATGTTAACTTGACACAAAAATCTCTTTCCTCTGCCACCTTCCCATTGCCATGAGCATAGACTTTTCCTCCCCATATTAAATTCTTCTGAAGTTCAGAACGGACAGGATTCAGTCTGGGGAGAGAGAGAGAGTGGCTGAAAATATCTCCAATCCAATATCTCATGCTCATGAGGTATAAGGGTGCTTTCTTTGTATCTTTGGAAAGCTCTGCAAGTTTATAAATTATTTATTTCTAGCCCTCACAGAACAAGTGTTACTGGACTTCAAAGTCATCACTTTTATAATTTTATAAAAGCTTTTAAAGACCATTTTAGAGGTTTCTAAAATTAATTGATTATAATTTTTCTACTCTCCTGTTCATGTCTTTAATTATATGCCATAAAATACATACTATGTGAAATGAAGCCAAGGTAATAATGCTGTTGTAAACATAATTTTTGCATTGCTTAACTTTTTGTGGATTTTAACTGGCAAATGTAACTTTGTATTAAGACCATATTTTGTATTTAGTACCTACATTCACCAACTACAGGGGTTTTCCATAGGAGTGACAGTTATTTCAGTTTCTTGTTATAGAAACTCCATATGGTAAAAAATAAAACAAATCCCCAGTTTTGTGGCATTCCTTCAAGTATCAAAGCCCCTTTGTTGCACCCCTTGGCCAATCCCACATTACTGAGAAAGAACAGCAACTGCAGCTGGATTCAGCTTCCAGATGAATAACTCAGCCAGCTGCAAATTCATGACTTCATCTGGTTTCCTGGGTCTTGCATAAAACTGGTTCTAGTTGGGGGAATGTTTTTAATCCATGAAGTCATTTAAAAAAATACCTCCATGCACACCCTCATTATGTCAGTACTGTATGGAAACCTTGTTGCTAGGCTTATTAAGCAGAATATTTCTTTTTTCCAAAATATCCTTAATTAAAAAAAGAAGTCCTTTTTGGCATGAGTGAGATACAACACTGATTTGAAAGAGGCTTTGAATAAGAAGAAGAGTATTGAGCATGTCATGTGAGCACAAAGAATTGGGAGTGGGTGAAATAAGTTACAAAGTTCTGGTCTGTCCTGAGATGTGACTAGAAAATAATTTAAAAAAAAAAGATGAAAATTTGAGATAAATGTGAGAAATCAGAAAATTAATGTGCTCCCATCTCCGACATTGGAGAATTTATGGAGAATTTTGGCATTGTGATAGGAAGAAATATGATTTCTAGCGAGCAGTGGGTTTTGTATGTGGGTTTTGGGGGTTGGGTTTTTTCTAAATTGTCACTGAAGTGGCTTATGTAATGTTGTGAGCACTTGTGCACATTTTAAAAGAGGAAATGAAACAAAGTGTGAACCTGGTAACTGACTTCAGTCTCCAAAGCCAGGAAACTCAGAATTGTCTTTCTATTGTAGATTATATGAAGCCAACCTTGAAACCCCTCAGCTGCGGGATTAGACCCATACTTCCTAAATTCACTTACTGCTCTGAGTCCATCTGCCTGAGGACCATCTGTTTTGCTGTAACATGAGCTAGCAAGTTTGTTGTCTGAATTTCTTTGCTGGTATTGGTTTAAAATTAGGGCAACCATACAGCCCATTTTTAGGTCCTGTTCCAACTGGACAAATGCTTATTTTTGTCCAAAACATGCAGAGAAACCCTGTCACAGGACCAGCACCCCCATTGCCCTGGGAACAGGGTGAGAGCTCAGTGCAGTCACAATGGCCAGATTCAGAAGAGGTCTCCTTGTCTGAAGGGAAGTGTAGTCTAATGGCCACAGCCTGTAGAAATGGTGGGTGGTGGTGGTGGTGGATCACACCCCCAAGAAGAAGGGGTAGATAAGGGTGCCTGGGCCCTCTCTGCTCCATCAGGTCCCACTCCAGTGCAATAGGATTCACCATGCAGTTGATGAGGAAACCACCCACAACTCACCAACTACTTTGGGGACATTGGATGGTCCCTCTCTGGGCTGCTTCCTACTTAGCATCCTGTATCTGTGTCTTTGGGGTCTTTGCCTCAGATGGTTGTAATCTTCTTGGGGCATCAGTGGGTCCTCAGATGCCTGCTTGCACTACCACATTTCCTGCTCCCTTGGTCCAGACTCTTAGCTGCCCCTCAGTTGGAGCTAGCAAGGTGCATTTTCTCTCCTCAGTGGTTAGCTCAGACTTTGCTTCTCCCTTTTACACCGCAGCAGCAGTTGGGTAATGACCTCAGGGTTGAGTGGTGGGGCTTCTGCTGTTGAGTACTGCCTTAACCTTTTCTACCCTAGTGTAGGGCCATACACTCTGTGGCACACCCCTAGCAGGATGCAGAAGAATGTATGGGAAAGAAGGAAGAGGCTCCACCAGTCCTGTGATGGAGGAAGGGCCACAGACAGTGGCTTAGGCCTAGCAGGTACAGGGTTAAAAGGGGCCTCAGGTAGCCCTGCATACAGGGGTGAAAGGGTTTTTTTCAGGGGCAGGCAGCAGTGGAGCTTGGAAAACCAGCACTATGCCTGAGTGGGCAGCAGAGGGACTTGGACCGGCTCAGTGCATGGGGGAGGGGGAGCTTGTGCCAGCTCCGGATGCCAGTGGGGAGCAGGAAAAATCAGGCTTGTCCCATGCAGCAAGGAGGGCTTGGACCAGCCCTGCTTGAAGTGGGGTCAGCTATGACCAGCCAATCCATGCCTTTAACGTCCTTTGTATGAACACTATTTCTTATTATTTAGTACACAAGACTTGGGTGGTAAAAAGTAACAATACATCTTAAGAAATGCATATGCTAAATTCGCCACCATGCATATTTGTTACCTTGTGGACAGTTTGTAGCATAAATTGAGCTGAAACAAACTGCCAATGCAAACATCACTGAATTCTGGGGTGTTCAACAGCCAGCTCCGTAAACTTGAATCTTCTCTGGTCTTTAGTGGGCTTTACTTTAAACACTCTTTCCTCATTCAGGCCTGATATGTTAAAAGTAGGTATTTATAGCACTAGGTAACATATATCCACAGTACCCAATGATTATTTAAAAGTTCCTCCTTTAACTCGAGTATTGGCTACCCAATGAATTTATGACCAATTCAGTGCAATCAAATCTTTTTTATAGTCTTCTAAACAAGGTAATTATTTTGCAGAGTTGGAAACTTTGCAGTGTGTTTCATTTAATCATGAAAGGAATAGAGAAATAGTATAATCTGGCATATTTTTAGGAGAGTGACAGGTTGAGAATGCTGGAATTATTAAAAAAAAAAAAAGAAAAGGAAGTGGAGTGGGATTTTAACTTAATTAGCATTGTCTTCGAGTTGCGTCTCCCATTCAGGCTGCTTTATTCGTCCTGTTTGTTTTTATTTTAATTCTTTAAAGTAGAAAATACTGATGAGTGTGTTCTGAAATCAAAGCGGTTTTTAAGAGATGCAAAGTAGGTGCTATGGCAAATTCTTATTTTTTGAAAAGGCATAGCAAACTGTGCTACAGTTCTGGTTGCTCTTCAGGAGACTAATACAGAAAAATGCAAATTCTGTTCAATAATGATGAATGTAAAGTTTTGTATCCTGGTACTAAAATGTTAAATACAGAAATCTGAAGGGCAAAACATCTAACAAATGGACTATGAATAGCTGGTAAAGTTAATGATAGATCTTGTCTCACACACACTTTGCAGTGCAAAATAGCAATGTTGGTACATTAACTTTGAGGGAGTGTGATGAAGGTGCTGAAATGCTTGTAATGTTTAATTGCACATGTATCTAAAACAAATTTAACCACAAAGTCATGGTCCCTGAGGAGCTGACTGGCAACTCAAATAGCATCCACATAACACTCTTGTCAAAGGACTAACTGTACATTGTTACAGAGAGGGAATGGCTGTTAAGCTTTTCTTAAAATGAAGCGAAAAATTGAGAGAGAAAGCACAGGCTAGAACACTGAAAACAGACAGTAAATTGTTGTCACTCTTCTTCCTGAATCCTGGTTTGGTGTCTAAGGGGGAAAAGTAAGAAATGAAGTATCTATTGTAAATTTGTAGATGTAGGTAACATTTTAGTCAGTCTAACCTGAAAGCTGACCTTGGAAAAACTGACAAGGGAAACTCAAATTCATGATGCAATTGAATCAATCAAAATATCTATTTTCTACAAGACGTTAAAGGAGACAACCTGTTCTTTATGTTACAGACAGCCAAATATTCAAATGGCCCTCATTCAAGCCTTGAAAATTGTAGATACTATTTTTATGTGCAAGCCAATTTGCGCATGCAAACTTCATCATGTGTAGATCAGAAAATCTGGCATGTAACTGATCATTTTGTACGCATTTTACATCCACAAATTGAAGTATTTAAAGAATTGCTTTCACTGAAGGTTGCAAACGTGGTTTTCCAAATCTGTTCTTTGACATTTGGCCCACATTGGGAGTTTAATTCAAACTTAAAATGTTTATAAGATGCAGAACATTTCTAGTTTAAAACAAAAAGCAGTTAGATAGCACTTTAAAGACTAGCAAAATAGTTTATTAGGTGAGCTTTCGTGGAGCAGACCCACTTCTTCAGACCATAGCCAGACCAGAACAGACTCAATATTTAAGGTACAGAGAACCAAAAACAGTAAGCAAGGAGGACAAATCAGAAAAAGATAATCAAGGTGAGCAAATCAGAGAGTGGAGGGGTGCGGGGGGGGGGGGGGGGGGGGGAAGGTCAAGAATTAGATTGAGCCAAGTTTCTAGTTTAGTGAGGAGTGATGAAGTTTTGAAAAGCAGGGTAGAAGCAGCCAGAGCATGATATGTTTCAGCCATATTCTATTCAGGAATGTTTTGCTGATGGAAATGAGAAACCTGAGAAGGCAATCTGATAATTCAGCGGCAGCAGTGTGTGAAAAGGAGCTCCAAAGAGTTGTAATGTTGTGTGGTGTTATCCAGAACACCATGTTTTAAACATCATTTTTCATACCTTGTTGCATAGGAAAAGTGTAAAAAAAATCTCAGTACAATAACACCCTCAAAAATCTCATCCCTCTTATTCATTATTTTTATAGAGAGCATTTTCAGACTCCAAAAATGCCTACAATATACTGATCTCAGGGCAGGGAGAGGGGTAGAGCAGGCAGGGAAGTGGGCTGGGTGTGGGGGTTAGGGTACAGTGTGGGAAGCGGGGATTGACCGTGTGGCCAGGTTATCTTACCTGGCTGCTGATTTTAGATCAGGGTGGTCTTCTGAAGAATTAATTTTAAAGAGCAAAGCATTTACTGCTAAAGCTGAAAACTCAAAGTGTGCACCTAAGTATCTGTGAAAGGATTTGTTAGAGATGTGATTTTAGAAGCCTCAGCCAAAAACTAATGAATTAGTTGAAGAAAATTTTAAAGTAAGTCCTGTGGATAGAATACAAAACTGTTTTTGTCAGTAAATTCACAGTTGGCACATGCCTGTTAAATGTTTTTGAGTACCACTTAATGTCTCTTCCAAAGATTCTGTGTTATGCTAATAGGTCTGACCAGCTGGGTCTGTCTCTTTTAAGTTGACAGAGCCACTTTCAGAGGAAGAGTCATGAGTCTGAAAGCTGATGATGTGTGAGCCTTCAGGAATGATCAGAATAAGGAGTGCACCCTTTGCATTTCTCTCTCTCCCCGCTGCCCCTTCCCAATCTGCACAGGGGCTTGTGTTTACCAGGCATTTGCAAGGTATCTAAAGTCAGTCCTTGCCACAGAGAGGCTCAGTCGATGTGCAATAAGCAAATAACAAAATAACCAGGAGGAAAGACAGAGTAACAGAAGAGGCTGGTATGGTTTCACCCCAAATCAGGTTTATGCAGTTTTTTTTAAAAAAGCAAAATATTTTTCCACTTTTTTGTGTGGAATTTAAGAGCTATTTTGGAAGATGCAAAATTATCTTTTTGGTCTGAGAAATGAACCCTCTCTGCTAAAATTAGGAAATTTTGTCTGAGGCAATTTAATTAAATTTATTTTGAGAAGTTTTTTTTCCAGTAGATATGGAGTTGTGTCATTTTCACTCTGATAAACAATGCTTGGTGTCAGACGTGGCAAATGTCTTCACAGATCATATTACTGTGACGTTGGAATAGAGTGGATCTTGTTATTAACATGCATGCATGCATACATACATAGACAATGGCTAAATGCACTGGCTCATAATTTTGAGAAATCCACAGTCTTGGATTTAAAGCAACAGTGGTTTTGGTTTTGTAAATCAATACCTGAATGATAAAGTTTTCCAAAATGAATATAATGCATCTTCTTCTCCATCATGCTTGGTATGACATTCCATGGCATGCTAGGGTGCATATTGGATATTGAAGGAGTTGAATGGTATTTGCAGACATTTCTCTTAGCCTGTCATGCTTGATTTCAGTCTGAATATACTAAGCCCACATTGGTTCTGGTTCCCCAGCATGTTTTGGTTAACACAGCTCTGTTTTCTGAGCATGTGCATTGTCCATTGTGTACCCACCTCTCAGTGTACTACGACAACAGACAAATTATCATCTTTCAAGTGCCATGTATTGTCTCAGAAATCTGAGGAACAGACCCATTAAAGAGTGTGCTTGCACACTGCAAATAGGCCAGCTGTAGCACAGACACAGGTACACTCAGACTAATGTGTCTGCCTAATTAACCTTCCTTCGCCAGCCAAACATCAATCCAAAAGTAAAATTAACAAACAGTTTAGGTCAGGTGGGCCCTGTTAAGATTTGCTGTGTAGGTTGTGTACTGCTGGATAATTGCTCCAGGTGCCCTTTAATTGCTGTTACTCTAGTTAGGTAGCTCCAGGTCAGGTCAACTTTTATTGTATTAGACTTGGACATTTTTATACAAGCTACTCTCCTCAGCTCCCCATCTATTTCCCTCATTGTTAGGCAGCCCCTAGGGTTCCTGAAAATTATACATCATGAAGGTACATGGGCAGTAGGCAAACCTGCTGATAGTCATAATCGTCTCCTGAGAACCAGTGAGATTCTGATCAATAAAGAGCTCACAATTCAGCTCCCATCTGTGGAGACAGACTGCTGCCACAGAGTCCATAGGTGTAGCTACAGCTGCACCTGGGTGGGTCATGGAGCACTTATTAATGTCCAGACCCAGCCAGTCCTGTACCCTTCTGTTCCTGCTCCACATGCCGTGTGCTCCTTCCAGGGAGTGGTGTCAGAGGCTTTCAAGCCCTCATACCCACTGAGTGGATTGGAGCAAAGCAAGCCCTGAGCACCTGGCAGGAGGTGGAGAGTGTGGGGTTGCGGGCACATATTTTTATAAGACTTGAAGAGCCCCCTGGCCAAAGCATCTATCCCACCCCTTCCCCAAACCAGGTGAGGGGGTGGCCTCATCGCTCCCACCCCTATCCTCATTGGCCATCCTCCCAAAATGGTGGCCCACCCACCTGACACAACCTGGGTTGGCCACTGTGTCTGACCTTAGCCAACCAAATGAACATGTCCAACAGTAACAAGTGGAGGGGGAGTGCCAGATCAGAGGGGCTCTTTCCCTTCTCTCGATCCACTCAGACTCCAGAAGGAGGCAGTGGGGACTGAGAGAGCCCAATCCTTTCTCCCAGCAAACCCTGTGCTGGGCCAGAGGGAGGAACTCCTTTCTGCACAGGAGAAGCAATTAGAACCAGCCAGAGGTTCTGGGAATAGAGCACTATCGGTAGTATGGTCCCAGCAACAGACTCCAGGCAAGTACCTTCAGGTGCTTGGCATATTTTGCTTTTCTTCGCACACTTAGTCACCTTGCCCCAGCCAGTTGGAATGCTATAATGGGAGTAGGAGAGTAAGATGAGAGGTGGGGAAGGCAGGGGAGCTGGATAAGGGACAAATGGCAAAAATGATTTGCTAAAGGGCACAGAAATGGAAGTTTTAAAACAAAGTCATAAAGGAATTAGCACAAGCTAAGCAGAGAGATGGGTGAGGGTATATATTAGTGTACACCTTTCTTAAATGGTGGGAGCAGTCAATGCCAGTTATCACCCTGCTAACTTTTTTTCTCTGACAGACTTCTGACTCTCTCAGACAAAGAGTTAATGGGCACAAAACAGACATCAAACACTCCTGATCCACAAACCACTTAGTCTACACTTTAATGGAGTGGGCCATTCTGTTAATGATTTAAGAGTTTGCATCTTATTGAAGAATTTTCACACTGCTTTGGAAAGAGAGGCTGCTGAACTCTCTTTCATATTCAAATTTGACACATTAACACATGGTTTGAACCGGGATGCAAATTTTCTGGGACACTATAGGGGCTTTTTTGCATACTTGGCTTAATCTAATTCTTGACACACACACCCCGCCACCCCTCTGCTCTCTGGTTTGCTCACCTTGATTTTTTTTTTCTAATTTGTCAACCTTGATTACTATTTTTGGTTCTCTAAGCCTTAAATATTGAGTCTATTCTGGTATGGCTATAGTCTGAAGAAGTGGGCCTGTCCCACGAAAGCTCACCTGATAAATTATTTTGTTAGTCTTTAAAGTGCTACTTGACTGCTTTTTTGTTTTGATAGTATATAGACTAGCACAGCTTTCTCTCTGTTACATACCCAATCAGTTCTTTGCCTATCTGCTGAGAGTGCCAACAAGCTGCAGCTAGTGCTAGTTGGAGTTGATGGTTTTGTTTAACCCCTGTCCACTAGGATTCGGGCAGAGGTTGTGAAATGACTTTGCTGTAAACTATTGAATAGACACTGGACTATGGTTACCCTGAGGTATATTTTAAGATAGCAAAGGGCTCAACATCTCTATCCAATTCTCCATTTACTTTCTTGGTGTGTATAGACATACAAGTATGGTGCATTTGTTTTTGCATGAACTGCACATTTTAAATTTGTCTGCTTTTTGGTTTTTTCATTCAGTTCAAAGTTCAAATGCAGCCTGATGTGCACTTTTGTCTTTGTTCTGAATTATTTTCCCCCTAATTTAAAATGCCAGTGTGTAAGTATATCCTTGTTCTTTGTGCGTGCAGAACACAATACTTCAACTTTTGTGTATATCATAGGTTGACTGCATATAAAAGATCCATAATCAAGTAACACTAAATATCAACATGCTGCTATTTTTCTTTTGCACACTGTTCACTTTGCAAACTCCACTTAGTAATAGTTTTGGTCACAAGACATTTTGGATGCTATTATGCACAGACATTCTAAAATGAATAGCTAATGGTGAATTAAATAATCTGTCTCTATTGCACAGAACAAGACTATACTTATTATCTTGGGAAATACTTCCGTTGCATAAAATCAATAAAAAGCATCTCAGGGCTTTACTTTCTTCTGAGTTAATTATGTCTGATTATCCTGCATCATGAGTTTTTTTGCCTTCAGTCAATGTAGTTAAGTTACTCAAAACAATAGGTATTACTACTCTATATGTAAATGATGGAGCTGCAAACAGCTATTGAACAGAGATCGAAACTCTGCTGAACAAGGCCTTGTTTTGTTCACCTAAACAGAGCCAGGCCTATATCTATAGGGGGTTATGGTTTGAATCAGTCTTGCAATTAAAAAAAAAAAATCAACCCTTCCTGTCTCGTTTCTGAAGCATGACTTAGAGCCACCTGGGCTCTGGAGCTGCTGTAGGCATGTGGGAGAAAACAATCAGGCAATGTTCAGAACTACTACAGCTCATCATCTTATTGTAAGCATCATTTATGTATTTCTGCTTTTGAGAGTATTGCAGTGTGGGTTGTATATTTGTTCCTGATTTCACTGCCAACAAAAGGCAGAGCATAGTATTTTGTCACAAAATCACAAGCAATTTTTAAACATTATGTCTTGAAGACTATCGAGTGTCTTTTTATAGATTTATGTTGTTCCAAGTTCAAACTGGGAGAGAGCTGCCAGCATAACAGAGAAGAGGGAAGCGTGAAAGCTTCTGGTAAATAATACCTTTCCCCTTTTGCCCAGTAAATCATCACATTTTTCAAAAGATATTCTAAATGCACATTAGCATTTTCTGAGAGCACAGAAACTGAGATGCAGGACTGGTGGCTGTAAACAAACTTTATGGGACCATGAGAGACATGGCCACACCCATAAGTGGGTGTTTGGCTAACTAAAATCATGCTGGCCTATGGATGTTGCCAGACGAGAGAGTTCCAGATTAGAGAGGTTCAAATTTTAGTATTTTTGCTTTATTTGCTTTAAGGTTTAATAATGTCCAGGCATTGGTGCATTTGCCACTGTCTCACTTAGTCACATGGCAATGATAGCACAAAGTAGTTAATGTGAAATAAATTCATGAGAGTGAAATATTTTTGGTTTAGACATTTTGGGCCTAGGAAGGATTGTCACTAAGTTCATTTCCCAGCTGCACAGAAAGATCAGTTATCAAAATAAGTCTGTAATTTCATCTCTCTCTCTCTCTCACACACACACACACACTCTCTCTCTCTCTCTCTCTCTCTCAGTGAAATCTCACATCACCAGCCCACTGCCATAGGCTAATGGTCTGGAACAGAGCTCATACTCAGATATGTCAAACATAATGAAAAAGGAAAAATCAAAAGAGAGAAAGTTGACCATGGGTGTTCCGATGGGGCTTAGTCTCACATGCTCTGCAGGTTCTTGTACAGCAACCAAACCTGAACTAGGAGAGTCATGCGGCTACCAGAGTCGTTCAAGGGACATCCATCAAAAAGCAAACCTCCTGATAAACAGCACAGTGTCAGTGCTTTTTGCCTGCCCAAGATAACAGTTTTTTATTACTGAAACTCTGCTGGAGTGCTTTTCATTCCTTCTTTCTTAGCAGCCTAAAATGTTAAAGGACCTAGACCAATGATAATTAAAGTTTTTGCAGCAGGTGATGCCACCTGTGTGCCCAATCTTATCCTAGCATAGCCCCTCTGTCAGGCAGCTGTGGAAAAGTTTGGAGTTGATAGAGTTCAAGGAAAAAAGTCAAAGTAAGAAAGAAGAAAGGATTGTTATAGCTGGGGAGGAAGCAACTGGTATAATTAAGGTGACACGAGAGTTCAAAATTCCATGCCTTCAGGTGTTCAGAAAGTCTGTAACTTTCAGTGTTTGGTCTGAAACTTTCCAGGATTGGTCTCTGTCCAATTATGTTGGGGTTTTTTTCTGTGCTGTTGGTTGATATTATTTTTTTAAAGTTTGTCACACATTGCTCTGTGTTATTTATTCTGATACATGTGGATTGGTTACATTTTACAGCTCTGTACTTCTTCATGCTTCATCCTCCAGATTGTGCATAAGAAGGTGAGATCATCAGGGGTTGTAAATTGACCTAGGTCCATTAGCTATAGTGGCACTATGTAGATTTACAGCACCTAAGACTCTAGCCCACAACAGCCTGTCTACAGATGGAAGAGTTAACTTGCTGCTCTCTCCAAGAATTTAAGGAAGGCTTTTGAGATGATTCCACGTGTTGTTAACTTAACTGTTTCAGTCCCTCTATCCCACCAAGGAGGACTCCATTACTGACTGCAGAAAAATCCAGGGTGGATTCTGACTAAAGCTCTGTTCCACCCAATCTTATGCATGTGTTTAACATAATGTCCTGTGAACAGACTCATTGACTTCAGTAGGATGTCTGATAGAGAGTAACTGTAAGCATGAATGTAAGTCTTTGCAGAATAATTGAGAAGAAAACACTAACAAGTCTGTCACTAAAAAGACAGCGGTGAGTTATGACAGTGAAAGTAGTGTTTATATTGAAAGGAAATAAAAGGTTGAGCCTGTATGTCCAAAGTTGTTGAAAATAGGACCTACCTTGTTTTGCAAATTAGCTTGTGATCGTGTAATTGAAGACTACATTGTAATCAGTAAGAGCTGAATATATTTTAAGAAACCAAATAAAGTTGTCAAATATCATTATTTCAAAATTCTTGACATGCTGAATGCCATTCAGCCAGCTATAGCATTGTAAATCAAACAGTAATTGACTAATAGCAGTAAAAGTGACAAAGAAGCTTGCTAAATTAAGGTTTTGGATGTTACGTTCCCTTTGTTGTTTCCTGATACTTGAATGCTTAACCCTGCAAACTAAATATGCCTTTACGGTAGATTTTTTTCATGGAACTGTAATAAGTAATACCAATGAACTTAGATATTCTTGTTCTTTCTGTGAAACAGCTGTTAGCAATCGCCTTTCTCCTTTTCTGTCCCCACAGCCATAGATACCATGCCCAGTGGGGCCAGCTCAACCTCACATCTTTCTCAGGGAGACTAATCAAGTTCTGTACAGTTTACTATGGGTAAGCCCTTACAAACTGAGGTCACGTTTATTCTATGTGGACATTCATCATTATTTGTTTTCCGTGAGTTAGAAGAGCTAGTTTAGAGTAGGCACTACTTTAGCTACATTTTTGCTAGGGTAAAATAGGATATGACAAAGATAAAGATTTGTTATAGTTTCACTAATCAGTTTTATCATAAATTGGCCTGGCAGATAGAAATATAACATAAGCATGTAGAGTTAGAGCCAAGTCTTAATGTATCCAACTGAAATGGGTCCTGGCAACTGTTAGTTTCAGCTTGTTAAGAAAAACTCACACAGCTGTAGTAGTCACAGATTCAGATAACTGTAAAGCCATGATAAAATGCCTAACCTATGCTTTCCAACCATGTTTTTTTTCTAAGGCTGCTTAGAGCACCTGTTCAGGGCAGAGTAGTACCATATAGAGGTATAGGAAAGGAAGGGAATTCTAGAGGTCGTCTAGTCCAGTCCCCCGTAGGCCTGGAAAGATTAAGGATTATCGAGACCATGGTTTCCTAAACTGTGGGGTGTGCCCCCTGGAGGAGGGCATGAAGAAATTCCAGGGAGGGCCCAATGTGACTCAGCCCGTCGACCCCCGCCCCCCGCCCACCTAAAGAAAGAGCTGGCCTTTGCTTCCAGCTCTCAGCCTCTGCCATTTTATGTGAATGACCTGGCTCAGCTGCGATAAAAAGCAAGCAGCTGGTGAAGACCCACGTGGAGCTAGCTGCCTCCTGCAAAGGTGGTTGAGTGCAGGTTGGAGGGTAGGAGGGAGAGGAGGAGGAGGAAGATGGGGTTAAATGGGAAGTTAGGGTTGCCTGACTTAGGTGAGAGGGATGGGGATGTGGTAAAAGCAGGGGGGGACTGGTGGTGCCTGGTTTTGTGGGGAGGAGGGACTCCGTCCGCCTGGGCTGTCAGGTGGGCAGCTGGCCCTGGCAGCACAGCACTCAGGTAGCTCAGGCTGACAGCTGACCCCAGCAGCGCAAAGCTCAGGCAGCTGGCCCCAGCAGCTTGGGGCTAGGGCTGGCAGCTGGTCCTGGCAGCGTGGGGCTCAGGCTGGCGGGCGGACGGATAGCTGGCCCTGGCGGCTTGGGTGGGTGGCTCAGGTGGCAGGACCGTGATGGGGGTGGGCAGCTGGTGGGCAGGAAGCTGGTCCCAGAAGTGCAGGGCTTGGGAGGTGGTCAGGTGGGCTGCTTGGGTGGGCAACTGTAGAGGCTAGCATGGGACTCAGGCAGCTGGATGGCTGGGGCTGCACCAGGCACCCGCAAGGGGCCAAGAAAAACTATTTGTGCTTATTTTTAATTTTAAGTAACATTTTTATATCAAGTTTTTGTGTTTATTTTAAATTACAAATTGAAATTTTTGTTAAAAGGGGAAGGGTTGGGTGATGGTAAAGGAGAGGTGGGGGGCATGAGGGTTTCTCAAAAATCAAAATGCGTGGCATGATGCTGAAAAGTTTGGGAACCACTGATCTACACCATACCCGTCAGGTGTTTGTCTAACCGGCTCTTAAAAATTTCCAGTGAGGAAGATTCACAACCCCTCTTTAAGCAATTTATTACAGTGTTCAACCACCATGACAGGCAACTCAATAAGGACAAAAGCAAAGTATTATTTGAAGTATTCCATTTAGGAAGGAACAATCAGTTGCACACATACAAAACAAGAAATGACTGCCTAGGAAGGAGTACTGTGGAAGGGAATTTGGGGGTGATTTCAAGTTGAAAGGGTTTCATGGTCCTTCCTCTTTATCACTGCTAGGAACCATGAAGGTTCTGCTCAGATTTCGTGGCAAATGGGGCAGCTCTGTTAGATGGAGCTGAGGGTATCCAGCGGTGAACATGAACAGTATCACAAGAAGCTAAGGATATGTCTACGTTATGCAGATTTTAGCAGGAAGGCTGTGTAGACACAGCCGTCTCACTAAAACTCAGTGTGTGTAAATGCTATTTGTTTGCACTCTTGTCTACAAAATGTTCCACCCCCAACAAAGGGGGTTTGCTTATTCGGTAGCAGAGCACTCCTGCTGAGAAAGCAGCAATCACACTGTTGCTTGGGACTGCAAAACTTTGTTGTTCTTGAGAGGGGGAGAGGTTGTGTCCTTGAACAACAAAAGTTTTGTCATTCAAGTGCACATGTCGATATACGTGCCTAAGAGAGGGGTTAGGTAAAGTAGAATGAGAAGACAGAATGAGAGTCGAGGAGTAGAAATGATAGGTGTATTTGGGAGATTTGACACGAGTAAGGGTTTACAAGAAACCAAATTTAGTATAGACACCTGGATGGGAGAAAGTGCTAGATATAGAATAAAAGAGCGGGAAAGATGAAAGCAAATTTGAGAGAAATAGAATATTTTAAAATATTGTTTTGTAAAATAATTTATACCACAATATTACTTACTGATTATTATTATTATTACTACTGTTATTTTATTATAATTGTATTATGGGCAGGAGAACTGACAGCCTTGCTTGGCTCCCGGGCAAGACGTAGGAGAGTCCTGGGGTACCACCTTTGTATCCTATGTCACTGGGGCTGATTATGTGACATTATTGGTCCTATGAAGGGCGTTGGGGGGAGAACTTTGGACGGGAGGAAAGAATTGGTGCCATCTAGTGTTTTGTCATACAAGGATAACACGCGTTATTGGGATTTTCTTTTAAACTAATTGTTGAGACTGGCTCTGAATTGGTTATACTATTGTGGTGAGCACCAGAGATTGCAGACTTTACTATTTGTAATTCATTTTGATGCAGTTTTACATATCCAATGCCATGCTGGGTGACCATTTTAAATACTTTAAAATCATCTGAGTTACAGAAATAGCATCTGAGATTTTAGTTTTCCAGGGCAGAATATTCCCAGGTTTGTTCGTGGGCTCTCCATAGACCAAATTTCTTCTTTTCCCCCATTGTGCGCCTGGCTGCAGATATAGTGAATGAAGGAGGGAGAAGCAGCAGCAAAAACTGCATGGTTTTATTGGCAGAGATGTTTTCTTACCAGACGACCAGCTAAGAAAAAGCAAGAAACCTTGTGGCACCTTATAGACTAACAGATATAAGGTGCCACAGGACTTCTTGTTGTTCTTGAAGATACAGACTAACACGGCTACCTCTCTGATACTTTTGACACCTTGTGGACTAACGGATATTTTGGAGCATAAGATTTCATGGGAAAAGACCTGCTTCGTCAGATGCAATAGGAAGAAGGTTCTGTCTCCCCTGGATCCCACATCCTGTGTCTCTCAGATTCCTCTCTGCTAAAATCATTTTGGTTTGGTGCTTTTGGAGACCACCTATTCAATTGAGATGAAAGTTTTCATATAAAAATAATGTTATGATACCGTATTTATCCTTAATTCATTCAATGAGTAGCCAATTTGTGAATATGTGTAGGTGCAGCTGTGGCCATACAGCTAAATCTGCTTTACTTTAGTTTTTAACTTCAACAGCAATCACTAATGTAAGACCTTTTCTGTTGAAATGTAAATCTAAGTGAACTAGCGAGTGTATGGTACACCACAAGCATTTTTCCTTGACTCAGACCTCAGAATAGTCTGAATCAAGTCATGATAGCTGTGTCTTGTCTTATATCTTAGGTTTTAGAATGTCGGTAAACCCATTTTACTCCTGTTATTTGCTACCATATTCCTTCTTGATTGTAATAAAGTTTAGGAAAAAAGTTCACCTGTTGTTCACGGGGATATATGGACTCAGTACCCATAATGGTCTGGTCTAAGACAGCCCAAAATTTTGCCTGGATTTTTTGAACAGTTTGTAGTGAGTGGTTAGCCTTTCAGACAACCTAAATCCAATTTCAGATGTAATATCAGGTGCAGTGTCATAAAAATGATGAGGCCCATTTTGTAGCAATGTACCTGGTTACGTATCTTAGTCTGAACCAGAAATTCAGTGTCCTGTCCTCTGAAATATTAAAAAATAACAGAAAACCTGTGGCTACCTAAGTTCATATTTGGGGCTAGCAGTGCAACCTGAAACAAGGTGAATATTTCATGCAGATATCATCATTAGCCAGAAAGCAAAAATGTCCATGGTGGTTGGTGCTTGTGCATCCACTTCTGTGTTGGTCAGGTCAGGAGGGGAAGCTGGGCAATAGTTTGGCTTCTTTGTGAACTGTTTGAAATGGGACGAAATGTACACAGTGCACATACAACAAGTTAACTGATTCTGCCATGTTGGGAAACAAAATGCTTTCAGTGATTTTACAGTATGTGCACATAACCTGATTCTTTGTTAATTGGGTACGAGAAAGGTAATCAGAATTCAAATTTGCCAAAGCTCTCAATTGGGATTTACATTTAAAAGCCTTAAAACTTCCAAACAAACCTACTATTCTGCCTTTAAAATGGTTCACAAGTTTAATCACTAGCTAGAATTGATGCTGTGGCACCAATGGGACCAACCCATGTGTAGAAATTCCTCTCATACCTCTTGGTGAACAAGGCCACATCAGCTATAAGCATCAACAGAGAGTGGAAATATCCACATGATTGAAGTGAAAGTCTGTCATTTGTGTCTGATCTGACATACTGCCCAAATGTATATGACCCAAAACTGTTCATGCAATAGCAAAGAAATGCAAACACTTAACACTTTTCCTCCGTCTTTATAACATATAGAGATAAAGCGATTAAAGGAATTGTCAGATGCAAATATCTTACTTGTATTAGTGAATCAGATTTCTCATAGCAATAAAGCCCACTAAAATGTTGCCTTTTAAATGTATTATTTTAAAGTGGATGGCCTGTTCTAGAATGATAGAACTTTCCAAGGAAGCATATTTTACTTCAAATAGCATAATTAAATCATGAGGGTCAGTGAGCCCTAGTCAATTTTAGGTCATTATTAATTATTCCTTGGATATTTCAGTAAGACAGTTGGATGTATAGTTGGTGTAATTTATTAGTAACCCAGTTAGCAGCTGTCTCATTTAACATTTTTGTACTTTTTTCGTCCTTGTTCTGAAAAAAAAAGGACAAAAGACAATACTATTTGGTCAAGCCCTGATAAATCAATAGCTTAATACAGTTAGTTACACTTACTTAGGGCAGTTAATATTAAGAGCTTGCAAGAGTTTCCTTGTATTTACTTCTTTATTCCCATATCAGCCATTAAAGAGCATTCTCATTTTCCACATGAAAGCCACAGAAGCCATTTCACAGCTCAGACCCAACAGACTGAATACCAAATGATTAAGCGACTAAGCTACCTAGCATTGCTTGTTTAGTTCTGCCCATAGGATTTGATTTTGCATTACCCTGTTGAACATCCTAAAATAATTTAACCACATCCCAAACACTTCATAAAGTAAGACTCTTCCATTTCTCGCCTCTTTAGATAGCACATCCAAAGTAATTTCTCTCAAATTAAATGTCATTTGGTTAGTATTGGAATCATCAGGACAACTGCAAACTTCTAATAAGCAAAGTTATTTTAGCCTAAAATACTTGAGATGGGCCTGAAGCAAAACCCAGGATCTGAATGGTCTCACTTTGTGTAAGAGCACAATTGCAATGTGAACTTGTTCAGATCAAAATTCACATCTCTGCATGGTCATAAATCTAAAATTCTCTAACCATGACATGGCTCTTTCGAAAATATACACCGTTTTTGAAAGAACCCTCATTCCTTAAAAAAAAAAAAAAAAAAAAAAAATAGGGATAAGGGTACTTTTGAAAACAGGCTTTATTTTCAAAAGAGGTGCATCTACACTACTTTTCTTCTTTCACAAGAGGAATATGCAAATGAGGTGTCCAATATGTAAATATGTGCCTCGTGCATTTTTTATTTCCTTCATTTGCATGCCTCTTTCGAAAGAGAAATGCTAATGTAGACATACCTAATATGAACAGCTAATGCCACCAGGGGGTGATTGCCCTTCCAGCCTATTAGCTCTAGCATTGCTCACAGCCCTGGTGAATCAGTGGGTGAACTATTCAAAGTAACCAGTGTGGTACGCTTGGCTCCACATCTTGACATTCACATAAACCCGAACTGATCACTGAGACGTAGTGCAGCCCAGGCCTCATCTCAGTGGTTGTTTTCATTACATTCTTCAACTCTCATTCCCCTAAGACTTGGATATCTATTGGTATTGATAAACCTTCAGGTATTGTGAGGTATTGTGGTTTTAATACTCGTCAAACAAAAGTTTCTCTTCCCTTTATGTATTTGTAAATCATATCTGTGGCATGCAGATGGGACCACAAGGAAGCTTATATGAAGATAAATCTAGTATGTATTATCAGAACCTGTTTTTAGGATACTTGGCAAATGGCCAAAGCAGGGAAGTGTAGGCCTTTGAGAATAGATTTTAATAAGACAATTAACCAGAAATGGTAACAAGAACAAAGCATGCTGTGAGATACTAAGGAGATTATCTTGCACAATTCAGGATCCCAAATTTAGTTTTAATATATTTATGTCTAAATGACATCTCAGAAGATAAAGAGCAGCAATCAAGTGACTAATAATAATCCTCGGGCTGCAACACCTCATCTGCTTTAACAGGAGCTGAAGCTAGATGCATCCTAAGAAAGCTACCCTCATATGCCACCCTAAGATACACTAAATGCCTTAAGTTGCTGTTGAGGGCACTCATCACCTCTCAGGAGGCAATGAGCTTCTTGCAGGATTGAACCCTATATAAAGTATCAAAAACACTTATGAAATGAGCTCCTGCAAAGGAAACAACCATCCAACAACCCCAGCTAGCGCCACAGGACATAAACCTATATCTATGTCTGCATTTGCAGCTCAGCTATGCTGTTTGTATGCCTGATTCTGATGTCTCAGCTGCTGCTTTATGTTGCAGCCAGCTACAATGATGGCCAAGGGACCATTCTGGCAGCTGGTGACTGCTAGAAGGCAGCAGCTCACTAGTTGTGACCCCATTATTATTATTTATTTACAGATGTTCATAAATGTCTCAAGTAAGATTGGTGCACATCAGAACCATACATATGCACAGTAAAGTAAAGACAGGAAAGGGAAAGGATTAATTTTACAGCTGGGGAGCGAAGCACAAGGAAATTATTTGCCAAAGATCACCTATAGGCTACGTCTACAATAGCCCCTTCCTTTCAGAAGGAGCATGGTAATGAGTGAGTTGGGAAGATGCTAATGAGGCCCTGCCATGAATATGCAGTGCCTCATTAACATATTAATAGCCACAAGGAATTCAAAAATGCCGCTTTTGAATCGTTCACCACCAGTGTAGACAGGGGCTTTTTGAAAGGACCCCCCCGGACGTTGAAAGCCCCTTCTTATTAAAACCAAATAGAAAGAAGGGGCTTTTGAAGTCCAGGGGATCCTTTCGAAAGGCCCCAGTTTACATGGGTGGTGTGCGATTATGCTAATGAGGCGCTGCATAGTCATAGCAGCACCTCATTAGAATCTTTCCAACTCGCTCCTTACCATGCCCCTTCCAAAAGGATGGGGCTAGTGTAGAAGTAGCCACAATGTTTGTGTCAGATCTGTGAATCTAAATGTCCTGAATCCCTGTATACTGTCTACAAGACCATGGTTTGTCTTGTTTACTTTTACTCCACCATATTCCCCATCAAGCCCCATGCTGCAGGCTATATTTTCTTGCAGGGACTACCAGGAGAACTCTCCCGATAGCTGACTGTGCCAACTTTCTGGATACTTTCACGACTTGAGCAGCAGGTGAACAACAATCTGTCCCCAGCCATTATTTTGAGGAATATGCAACACCAGCTGTAACATAAAATCCACCCCAACACCTGCCCCCAAGAGGATAAGCCCATGGCCTAGGAAAAGCCTGGCAGAATAAGTGGAAATTACAATTTAACTTGAAAGTTGCATAGTCTAGATTTTGGCAAGGAGAAAAGCTAATTACCACCATAAAGTGTTAAATATCAATTTTCTTTAATACTGGAACTCTCCGTTTCTATTAGACAACCACCTTTTAAAAATGAGCAGGATTATTTTCTCCCAGCCTTAGAAGTATCCAATATTATATTTTGGCTTATCTTCTACCTAGTGCTATTAATTGTTAAATAATCAACACGAAATCTTTATCGTCCTTGTCCAAGCACAGATGCAGTAAGAAAAACATACTCATCATGCACTAGCTGTTGTGTAACATTTCTAGAACTTAGTCTTAATTCATTCCTTGGCTGGTCCCAAACAGTATGGAACAATGGCATTAGACAAATGCTCTCTTATTTCAATTTTATGCAGGATTAATTTAGTTGTTCAAGACTTACTAATAAAGGTACCATCAGAAGGCCTTTAAAAGTTTAATGTTACTCTCAGATAAATTGAATCTTACCAAGTCAGTTAAGATATTTCTAGCTTTGTACGCTCTTATCTAGTAGATCAATTTGATAGCTCCATTCTTTCAGACAGAAATTGATTGATTTGACATTTTTATTGATACAGTAGCCTATGAAGCTATGACCAAAGGGAATGGTTTTCCAGAGTTATTTTGAATTATATTAGCTCAGCTCTCTCTGTCTCATTTACATTTTCCAGTATAAACACAATATTTGGGTTACTTTCTCAGTAGTAATGCCCCAAAGCTGAATTTAATATTTTTAAAAAAATTATGTGCATGTAATTTCCAAGAACTGCAAAATGTTTACTGGTGGCAGAATGACCTTAGACACTTGGATCAATTGTTTTCCTGTAGGTCATTTACAACTTACATTATTCCGTACATCATATTTTCTTTTTAACAAATTGACTGTGACATTAACTATTCATGGTAAATTATGAGCCTCCACTCAGTGGAAGCATTGGGCAAGGAACTGAGTAGGTTGATTAGAACAAAATGATTTGTGACAATTTTTTTTGCCTTTAAACATGGTGAGGCCGATTCTTCATTTCTCTTTCCCTTCCATAGTCACTTATATGTGTGCAAAGTAGGGTAAAATGCTGTTAGAGCCAACTGGTGGATGGCTATTAGAGCCAGCTTGCACAGATGTATAGAACTTATGAAAAGCAAGGCAGTGACACATCAACTGTACATTGTTTGTTTCTTACTGAGAGGGTCACGTTGTTCCTGAGTATTCAGAGGTGGGCTGTTCTATTTCACTGGCATAAACAAATGATGTTGGCCATTCTAGTTATCATCAAAAGATCATAAAAAATAGGCAAAATCTTACAACCCTTCCATGATGTCTAAATTACAAACCTTTTCTTGGTCGATAATCACAGAGGCTACATCTACACAAGAGAGTTTTGTAGACAAAACTGGAGTTTTGTCTACAAAACTCACAGAGCATCTACACACAAAATGTATTTTGTCAACAGAAACACTCAACAAATAAAGCTATGTAGATGCTTTGGGGGGCCCTTTTGTCAACAGAGCAGATCAAAAGATCAATCCACTGTTACGTGTAGACATGATCGGTTGACAGAAATTTTGTTGGAACATCTCTTCCAACAGTAACTTCTGTAGACAGAGAACAACAAGAAGTCTTGTGGCACCTTACAGACTAACAGGTATTTGGAGCATAAGCTTTCATGGGCAAAAACCCGCTTCATCAGATGCATGAGTTGGGGAGGGGGGTTCAGAGGGGTATTTAAAGAATGAGGTCCCAGAAAAAGGGAGGGCCAGGACTGACTAGGTCTATTCAGCAAGGTAGAAATGGCCCAGTATCAACAGTACTTATCAAAAGAGGAAAAAACAAGTCAGATCAGACAGGGGGATATGAGCCATTGTTAGAGTCTAATGGGGAGATCTTAACACCCAGGGCAGAGAAGCTGCCTTTGTAAGCTGCGAGCCACTCCCAGTCTCTGTTTAATCCTTGGTTCATGGAGTCAAATTTGCAAATAAATTGCAACTCTGAGATTTCTCTCTCCATTTGATTTCAGAAACTTCTTTGTTTCAGGACTGTCACCCTTAAATCTGCTACTGAGTGTCCAGGGAGATTGAAGTGTTCCCCCACAGGCTTCTGTACATTACCATTTCTGATGTCTGATTTATGTCCATTTATTCTTTTACGTAGAGACTGTCCAGTTTGGCCAATGTAAATTGCAGTGGGGCATTGCTGGCACATGATGGCATATATTATATTAGTAGATGTGCAGGTAAAGGAGTCCCTGATGGTATGGTTGATGTTAGGTCCTGTGATGATGTCACTGGTGTAGATATGTGAGCAGAGTTGGCAGCAAGGACCATTGCAGGGGCTGGTCCAGGCCTAGAGCCACTGGTTTGTGATTTCTGTAGACAGATGCTTCTAGTGTAGAGGCAGCCAGGGTG
The DNA here is from genome assembly GCF_033958435.1 of Carettochelys insculpta. Classification (NCBI taxonomy): domain Eukaryota; kingdom Metazoa; phylum Chordata; order Testudines; family Carettochelyidae; genus Carettochelys; species Carettochelys insculpta. The sequence continues at coordinate 27,837,140 of NC_134145.1, read as the reverse complement.
TTTTCTGAAGTATCTGTAACAATGTTTTGATTTTCCCTTTTGGTTCTTTCGTTTAACCATAGTAAGAGACATATTGTTTTTATATAACAGTACAGTAGCATTTTATGATGATATCCAATATGAAATCATATTCATGTGCACAATTGTGCTGACAGACTCTTCATTGTTTCCTGTACCTATTTTCCTTTGAAATGTGTTCACAATGTATTTTGTGTGACTATGGCAATTAAATACTTTGGAAGCATCTCCAACACCTTTTGATGAGTTTTTTCTTTTCCAGAAAATTGGTGATGTGTACATTTATTAAAACAATTGAAATTCAGTGACCAGCATATCAGCTGTTCTGTCTTTTACTTGGGTTTTGCTGTATGAGCCATCTTTTATTTGATCTTTCTCCACTTCAGAATTGCAGCTCTTGATCATTCAGTTTCTGATTTTTATAGAATACACAGTTTAATAATTCACCCTAACAGCTGCATCAAGCTTGTAAATCATTCTCTTTCTCATGCCACTTTCATAAAGCTGTTTCATTCTTTAAATATTTTTCAGACCTGCATTTTGCAACACAAGTATGGACTTAATGGAAGGATAAAAAGAAGAAAACAATCTTTACATATTATATTAGGTTTTTTTATTTAATTTTTTAAATTCAGGACCTTCATTTAGGCACAGTGAGCCAAAGACATGAAGAATTTGTCTGTCCATCTTTGTTGCAGTTCATATAGGCTATGGTTACACTACAGCAATCTGTCAACAGAAATCACTGTCAGAAGAGATTTCCCGACAAAACTTCTGTTGGCAGAGTGTGGCCACCCACAAAAGCCTATCAAGGAGAGCACTCCCCTCTGTTGACAGAGCAGCAGGACTGCCCGGCTGCTCTCTCAACAAAACAGGCACCCAGAAGCACAGCAGACAGGGCTGCCCATTCTTCTGGACGCCCTGTCTGTTGAGAGAAGGCCCCCCAGAGCATCCACACAACTTTTTTGTCAACAGAATCTGTCGCCAGCAGCATTATGCCTCATGACTGAGAGGCAGAAAGCTGCTGGTGAAAGTACTGAGTTTTGCTGACAAACTGTCGACAAAACATATTTTGTGTGTGGACGTTCCACCAGTTTTGTCAACAAAACTTGCTAGCCATAAAGATTAGGTACAATTGCAGTCACTCTGTCAGTAAAGTTAAAAACATGAATTCTCACTCTTTCCAATTAAGTGATAGCGGTCTATGAGGAAGACATATTGCTGCTTCCTGCATACGTCACTGTTCATTGGGCAGTACTGACTTATCAGCTTTCTTTTTAAACTATCTTTAGTGAACAAAGGCAAATGCAGACAAGTGTAGTACACGGCATATCAATATACAGTCAATGCTTTCATATTCATCAGCTCGGGGACTGGGTAGTTGCTAGATATTCAAATATTCTGGATGATAGAGAGGTATGCCTAGCAATGCATAACACTAAAGAAAAACAAGGTAAGATATTAAGAAAGAAGCAAAAATGTATGCAGAGTACATTATTTACCAACAGTAGTGTTGTATGGTGTAAACTTATACTGTATTTATTTTCATTTACTTTCACTATATTGTATTTATGGAAAACGTGACTAAAATTTAGTTATGGTTAAAATGCCAGTTGTTTGAGAGTTCCTGATTGATAGAATGCCAGATATGAAAGAGTTTACTGTAAATACAATTGTGCAACAGAAGATGTACTGTACTAAATGTATATATTTATAAGTTGTGGATGAACGGAGCAATTCAAGATACGGACCCACAGCCTTCCACCAGGACTATACCCTCTGACATCTCTTAACAATGACCATAGAGATATTTATGTTTGAAGCCGTTCTTCATTTGGGATTTATTTCTTTTCTCAATCCTAGCTGATAGCCAGATTCTTCAGACTTTGTCTCTTCCTAGAATGCAATCTTTTTCTTAACTTGAGCCCCACAAGGTGACAGATAACTTACATGTACTTCCTTCCTGGGGCCTTTCTGCTTCCTAAAGGGGTTTGCAATTTTTGTTTGGGCAGTAGAGCACTTTCTTCATGACTTTTTCACATCTTATCTACCTTACCACTCTTGAGTACGTTTCCCCAACTGAGTTCAAGCAAAAGAAACAAGTTGAAAGACTAAACTTGTGTAATTCACCCAACTATACTTTCCTTCATTTGAAGAAATACCTGACAAAATGTTGTGACAGGTACTGCAATGACGGGTTAGGAAGCTGCAGTTAGCTATAAAAATGGGGCCAGATAGACATTCCTCTTCCTGCTGCAGTTGTGTCTCAAGGGCTACGTCGACACGTGAAGCCTACATCGAAATAGCTTATTTCGATGTAGCGACATCGAAATAGTCTATTTTGATGAATAACGTCTACACGTCCTCCAGGGCCGGCAACGTCAATGTTCAACTTCGACGTTGCGCAGCCCAACATCGAAATAGGCGCAGCGAGGGAACATCTACACGCCAAAGTAGCAGACATCGAAATAGGGATGCCAGGCACAGCTGCAGACAGGGTCACAGGGCGGACTAGCGCTTCCGGGGCAACAGCTAGCTGCTCCCTTAAAGGGCCCCTCCCAGACACACTCAGCCTGCACAGCACGCGGTCTGCAGAGCCATAGGCACACAGACCCTGGGCGCCGCAGTCATGGACCCCCAGCAGCAGCAGCAGCCAGAGGTCCACCCAGCCCTCCCGGCAGGAGCAGGGCTTGCCCTGCTCCATGCCATGCGGGAGGCAGCTGAGCACCTCCTTGCTACCCCAGAGGAGGAGCTGCCCCCAGGGCAGCAGGGCTCAACCCCCAACCCTGCAGCACCCCGCCCCCCCCCGCCTCACACGCCGGCGGCGGTGGAGCTACCCCACCAGTACCAACTGGTGGGAGCGGCTGGTGCTTGGGGAGTGGGACGACGACCGCTGGCTCAGGAACTTCAGGATGAGCCGGCAGACATTTATGGAGCTGTGCCAGTGGCTCACCCCCGCACTCAGGCACCAGGACACTGCCATGCGGCGTGCCCTCAGAGTGGAGAAACGGGTCGGCATCGCTGTCTGGAAGCTGCCACTCCCGACAGCTACCGATCCGTGGGGCAGCAGTTTGGTGTCGGCAAGGCCACCGTCGGGGCTGTCCTCATGGAGGTAAGAGAACCCACGGGGGGAGGGCAGGGCAGGGGAGGGGGACCCGGGCAGAGGAGGGCAGGGGAGGGGAGGGGAGGCCAGGGCGGGGGAGGGCAGGGCAGGGCAGGGCCATGCACACCCTGCTCACCCCTCATTGGTGCTGTTCCATGTGCTTTCTCTGCAGGTTGTGCGTGCCATCAACACCATGCTCCTGCACAGGCTCGTGAGGCTGGGGGACCCAGATGCCACCATCGCGGCCTTTGCCACCCTGGGCTTCCCCAACTACTTCGGGGCTCTGGATGGGACTCACATCCCCATCCGCGCCCCGCATCACAGTGGAGGACGATACCTGAATCGCAAGGGCTACCATTCTGTCGTCCTCCAGGCCTTGGTGGACAGCCGGGGATGTTTCCAGGACATTTATGTGGGCTGGCCTGGCAGCACCCATGACGCCTGGGTTTTCCGGAACTGGGGCCTGTGCTGCCGGCTGGAGGCGGGGACCTACATCCCCCAGCGGGAGATCCCTCTGGGGGACACCACCATGCCCTTCTGCGTCATCGCAGATGCGGCATACCCCCTCCGGCCGTGGCACATGCACCCGTACACGGGCCATCTCTCTGCTAGCCAGGAGCGCTTCAATGAGCGCCTGAACCACGCGCGCCAGGTGGTGGAGCGCTCATTTGTCCGCCTGAAGGGATGCTGGAGATGTCTCCTGACCTGCCTGGATGCGGGCCCCAACAACATCCCCCAGATAGTGGGTGCCTGCTGCGCCCTGCACAATTTGGTGGAGAGCAAGGGGGAGACCTTTTTCCAGGGCTGGGCTGTGGAGGCCGGCAGGGCCGACGTCCAGCCACCTGCTGCCCCCAGTCGGCAGGTGGACCCCGAAGGGACCCGGGTCCGGGAGGCCCTGCGGGCCCACTTCAATGATGAGGCCGCGGGGTGAACTCTGCCCAGGCCCCCCACTGCCCGCTCCACCTGTCATGCGGGGTGGGGGGGGGCACGGTCTGATGCACTGCTGTGAGGGACATGGCCCTGCTGTCCTTGGGGCCATGGCCATGTGAGCATGTGGGGGGCCCTGGACACATATCTATTACCCCCCGCCCCTCAAGCCCAGGGGTGTACACCAGAGGGGGGTACATACCTGTTGGTCCACTCCCACGGTCTGGAGATCCCGGGGGGGCGGAGGCCCGGCTGCTGCTCCGGGATGGCAGGAGGAGGATCTGCAGCCCGGATTCTGCGGAGGAGGAGCCCCCCTCCTCCTCCTCCTCCTCCTCCTGCCGTGATGTCCCAGGGGTGGGCTCCGGGGGGGTCCCGGGGTGCGGGGCTTACCTCCGGGGCGGACTCCGGCTGCAGGGCCTGCTGGAGCTCATCAGCCGAAGTATCAAGGGTGGCCGGAGGAGAGGAGGTGTGCCGGGGGCCCAGGATGTCCCTGAGCTCCCTGTAAAAGGGGCAAGTGACGGGGGCAGCCCCAGATCAGCTGGCCACATCCCGGGCCCGGGAGTAACCCTGCCGCAGCTCCTTCACCTTACTCCTGACGTGATCAGGAGTGCGGGCAGGGTGACCCCGGGCAGCCAGGCTGTCGGCCAGCCGAGCGAACGCATCCGCGTTCCGCCTCTTGCTCCCCATTACCTGGAGCACCTCCTCCTCACTCCAGAGCCCCAGCAGGTCCCGCAGCTCGGCCTCCGTCCAGGAGGGGCCCCGCTGCCGCTTGCCAGCCTGGTTGCCCGCCTGGCTGGGCTGGCTGCCCTGGCTCCCCGTGGGGGGGGGTCCCCTGGGGGTGCTGGGGGGGCTGCTGGGCAGCCATCGCAGCTGGGTGGGTGGCTGTGCTGGCTGAGGGATGTGCAGGCTGGCCGCGTGTCTGGGCTGCCGCCTGCATGTTCCCTCAGCTTCCTGCACAGGAAAGGAGGGGGAGGGGACCTTTAAGGGGCCGCTCCATGCGGCCACCATTGAGCTGAGGGGCTGCAGAGAGCGTCTCTCAACCCCTCAGCTGATGGCCGCCATGGAGGACCCGGCAATTTCGACGTTGCGGGACGCGCAACGACTACACGGTCCCTACTTCGACATTGAACGTCGAAGTAGGGCGCTATTCCTATCCCCTCATAGGGTTAGCGATTTCGATGTCTTGCCGCCTAATGTCGAAGTTAACTTCGAAATAGCGCCTGACGCGTGTAGCCGTGACGGGCGCTATTTCGAAGTTAGTGCTGCTACTTCGAAGTAGCGTGCACGTGTAGACACGGCTTATTTCTGTCAATGTCATTAGTCCTTGTCCTGATTTGCACTGGTCCTTTGCAGTGGTGGTGTGGCCTCAATGTTGGTCCAAGGCTGAATGACAAGGTGTGGTAATAAACAATTGTGCCCATGCTACAGAAAAAAGCTGTGTAAACCAAAGAGCAGAAGAATAAGGAGCTACCATGCTGATGTGACAGTATGTTGAGCAGTGTCCCTACCTGGGAAGTTTTTGCAGAAGATATCACAAATTTGAGGCTTAAGACTTACTTTTATTCAGCCACATTCTTTGGCTCCTAACCAATAGGTGGCTTTGTGGTGCAGTGCATACATAGTGCATTGGCCTTCTAGTTGGTGAAGGGATTCAAAGGTTATGGCTATGAGTCCCAGCAGAGGCAGGATTTTCTTTATGAGGGACTGTGGCCTAGCAAGCAGCACACAGACTTGCATTTCTTAAGATCTGGGTTCTAATCCTATTTCTCCCACCATTGGCCTGCTGTTTAGACAAGAACAACTCATGTTTTAGGGTTGATTCTGCTTTGGGCAGGGGGCTGGGTTCAATGACCTCCTGAAGTCTCTTCCAGCCCTGTGATTCTGTGAATACAGTATACCCACAGTCAGCATGGTACTCATACATATGCCTAAAATTAAAACCGTGAATAGTGCTGAAGTGAGTGGAAGTACTGAAGTCAGTGGAAGTACATGTGGAGTGTCAGCACTACTGAACGGGAGAAAAGGGGGGTGAGTTGACAGACAGGTGTTGTAATGGCAACAGGCATTACCTATTGTATATCAATTGTTGGGTGATTAAACTCAAAACTTGAAGTCCATGAGATTATTTAGAAGCAAAAAGTCAAGACTGTGTGCATGTATTTGCACAATCATGGTTTTAATTTGTATGTGTGACTACTATAACTGTAAGTGTGAGCTGGGTTAAGTATGCGAATGTTTAATTGATCATCTGTGTGCTAAAATGATTAGTTTGTGAACACAATCATAACTGAGTCAATTTGATTTGATGTGTATGTGTTTTTGTAATAAAATCATAACTCATTTGTTTGAGATAGTAATCCAGTTTGTAAGTGGTTACACAGCTCGGTTGCAAAACAGACAATTGGTGTTGCAATGCAAGTTTAGTCAATGCAAAATCAATAAGCTTTGTTTTTAATTCTTCACAGTGTAGGGTCAGTTTGGCTTTCTGTAGTCCACTGCAGTAGACCTACAGCAAGTCCATTGCAGTTAATGGTATTTAAAATCAGATTTTGTGCTGCTTATACAACTGTGGATATGTTGTGTTGATTTAGAGCCCAGCCAGTCTTTTATGGGTTTTTCTGTGTGAACTTGGGCACATCACTTAATCTCTCTGTGCCTTAGTTCCCCTTTTGTAAAATGCTGATAAAAGCAGTTCCCTATTTCACAGGGCATCGTGAGGCTAAACATTAATGACAGTGAGGGACTCGGATACAAACCATGTAAACAGATACAGTAATGTTCTAGCACTAGCAATGCATCAGTTTGAAGGGAAACAAACGTGAATGTTCTCATATTGTATGTTGTGAAAAGGTTTCTTAAAAGTGTACTTTTAAGATGCATAATATTAGATCAATGTCAACCTCCTCCCATAGATTTCACAGACTGTTTTCAGGCACTAATACCACATGCTGAGACATATCCTTGTTTTCATGTTTTGAGCACTGACGTTTAAGTGAGACATAACTGAGTATTTTACACTGAGAGATGTCGTATATTGGTGTTGAAGATTAAACATCAGACACATAAGTGAGCTATACCTAAGTACTTTGTTTTATTCACAGACATTACACCCAACTGTTTCTTTATACAGAGAAGTGAATTGTTCAAATTCTGATCTGTTGATGTATTCCTTACCAAGTACATTATAATTTTCAGAGCCAGATAGTTCAGGTATAGAATACGGACTTGGTGTCTGCCTGGGAATGGGAGGGAGCCATCATTGTGCCACAGTTGCAATGGTATTGCATATTAGCATGAGCTTCCAAAATGAAGAAGGTAAAAGAAGAAAAGTTGAGCTTCTGTCTGTACTATTCTGAATTGTGGGTAATTTTGTGATATTGTATCCTTCAATTGCTGTGCCAATTGAAGGAAACCTATATTATGTGAATCCACTAGGAATCTTTAGGGTTGTGTCATGTCTCAGCCAGCCAGAGACAACAATGACTCATGATTAGCACTCAGTGATTGTCTGTTCTAAGCAAAAAAAACTTTGGGACAATGGATTTGCTCTATCTGGGACACAATACTTCATCCTCTTGTCTGAAGGGAGCATAGCAGGGGTGGGGGCAGGGGCGGGGGATAGACCGGTGGAAAATTACTAAAAAGGAGAAAAAAAGGAAGCAAGTGACCCTAGCAGAAGTCTATAAATGGTCTCATGGCAGGACTGGAGATAGTCATTTTGCATCATTGTAAGAGGGATGCTGCTGCAGGGCAGGATAGGCAGTGGGGTGGAGGACCCTATCTGAATGCAGGAGACCTCCAAGAGAGGGGTGAGATACTGAGGAATGTTGCATTTAAAATGTTTTATTGTTTTGTGTGATCTATATTCTCTAGTGTGTTTGAAAATTAAATATGAAGAGTATAAAGATGTTAAAGTATACAAAGTGTGTGTGTTTTGACTGCTTTGTAACTGACACATGCCCCTGAGAGTTATCCTGGAAACCATGAGCTTCACACCATTCGGTGGAATGCTGGGGAGGTGTATATTTCAGTACTGGGGAATCTGAAGGGTCAGTGCTATACCCAGAGTGGCTTGGCTGCGGGATGGCATGTTCCATTATTCAGAAGTGGGGTGGTCATATAGAAGGTATGTGGCATGAGAGGGCACCTAGGACCCCAAGATTGGGGCAGTGATTGGACAACATTCAGGCTCCAATGGCTTGACAATGGCTGAGAAGCCAGAGTATTTCCTTCACGGAACTCCCGGTGAATAGCCTGGAAATGGCACTTGTTGGATCTAGGACACCTTGACAAGTGCTTTATATTTTTCAAAGACAGACAGTACACAGCTAAAATATGGACTTGCTGTCTGCTCCTTTGGAGAGTGGAAAGGAGCATCCTTATGTCAGATTTACAATAGTATGGTATATTGCAAACAATCTTAAAATTGGGAGGGTGAAAGAAAATTATATTTACAGGTAAGCTTAACTTATTGACAATTTATACACACACAACCTTGCTTGCCAGCACTGGCGCAGTGTCACTGCCTTTTTTTGAAGGAGGATAGGAAGAGGCTTGCCTCCATGGATTAGAGGCCCCCAGCTGGTGTTAGGTAGCATACAGATGGAAGCAGCCATGCAAGATCTGCAGCATGAGGAAGTGTTGGGCTGCAAGGTAAAGAGAAGGGCAGAGCAATGAGGGATTTGGTATTGCTGGGGAAGGTGTGGTGGGGAACAGAGTGTTGGAACTGATATACAGAGGAGAGTAAGGAAAATGTGGCATGGATTAGGACTGACATTTTGAGTGAATGGCTAAAGGGGCAATGGATGAGAACTGTAGAATTGCTTATGTTGATTCCATACTTTGTATCTGGGAGTCTGTCTGAACATTGCTACAGCACTGCCATTTCTATGCAACTCCATTTGGATTCTACCTTTAGTAAATCAGCTTTTACCCTTTACTAAAAGTATCCTTTTTTCTTTCAAAAAGTGGACCAGACAGCATAAGTCTGCTTGAGATGATTGTTCAAACAAGTGGCTTTATGCTTCCAGTTTTTCATGAATACTCATGGTGCCTGCCATGGAACAATTGTGCTTTGAATATCTGGCTGGTAGTATGGTGCAATTGCTTCCTCATTGCTGGTGCTTGCTCAATTGAATTAAAAGAGATTAAAGATATATTAAATTGTAAGTACTTTCCATTAAAGCAATTGCAATAGTTGCCACAAAGGCATTGTGTGATTTGTGAACGGGAAGGGAGATGGCCCATCTGTTGTAGATGAGGTGGGAGGTGTCCATCTTTTTAGTAAGATTCAGTCTGCACCATGAAAAAGTTTAAGAACAGCTGATCTATAAAGAGCCACCTTCCAGAATGTATTGACAGCATGTATGTACTGAGGATATCAGTTTTCAGTCCTCTGAAGCTGTAGTCAGACAAAGCTGATCATTGCCAGCCCATAGCGTGGGCTCTCAGTTCAACAGAATAACTGAACACCCACTATTTAATATTACTTAATATTTATTAAGTTTGTGCAGCTATTGTACTGTCACCTACTCATTATTAAATGTGCATTGGTCTAATCTTGCATCATCTCAGGGCTTTATTTAAAAACTAAAATCAATATTCATGTCACAGTAGGCTTTTCTTTTCCATTCTTGTTTAAATCTCTTAAGAGTAATCCTCTAGTTTCCCAGCACTTTCAGTACAGACAGTGAGCATAATGTGTCTGCCACAAACCTGAGAGCATATATTTTAAATAATTTAAATATTAAGGAAGAGTCAAGATTCAATGGCTTTTTTTGTCTTCATAATAAACAGCACACTGATGGTTTTTACTATTGTACAATGCATGATATTATGATAATAAAAATAAAAGGGCTAGATGAGCAGAGCATATTTTTCGTAGCTAATAGACAAGATAACAGTCATTGTAGAATCTTAGTACTGTTACATCATTCAACTATGTAATATCTCGCAAACAGCCTAAAAAGAAATATAGAAGCTAAAATTTGAGACTATGGAAAGATCTAACTAAATAATTAAGTATAATTTATGATAGGGCTATTTACTGCTCAGAGTAATCCTCTATTTCTGAAGTATTAACTCAAATCTTCTGTGTGAAAGAACGAAATACGATTCCTTTTTGAAGGATGCTATGTCCGTATGATACTCCACACTATACTTTGCTTTTGCAATATTATACAAATGAAACAAAAAGTGCTAATAAGTGAATCATTATGAAGAACAGTATTGCAGGTGTCTGAGCTATATGCTAGTAGTATGGGAACAAAACAAAGCTGCAGAGGGGGGTCTACTGGTGTGGGAGTGTATATCTCAAAAATTAGAGGCTGCATGTGAGAGAGAAATTCATAATGCAGACTATTAGAATAATTGTAAAAAAAAACCCATAACATTGAGATGAAAGAAAAGCTGCAGCCCTTCATAATACATACAAAGAATGCTCTTTAAGAACAATAAATTAATCAAAATTAAGTTACTAGACAGAAGGATTAAAGAACTGTAATAAGACCACGCTACACATACCCACAACAGGAAAGGCAGGAGAAAGGAGAAAGGAAGGCTATATGCTGAGATAAGAAAAGTATGTATGGATAATAAGATTGTGATGATGGATGCCCCACACCCCATAAAATTAATCTGAAAACCTTTCAGACTTGATAGAAATAAGAGCTGTTGCAAAATTACTGCTTCCTGGGTCATATCAGGAACAGCTTGTACAAACCTGGCTCTAGCAAAGCTAAGGCAAATACCAACACCACTAAATAAGAAATAGTTGATACACATAATGGTCAAGTGACTGGAGCAAGATAACATTTCTCTAATCTGGAAATTGAACCAATTACCACCAAAAAAAAAGGCACAGTAGGTTTTACAGTGATTGTGTATAAGGAGCAAACTGTGCCTAAGTAAATTCTGATCTCTGGAATCTGTTCTGTGCCTGTTCAAAGTCCCCTATTTCAGCTCCTCAGCCTGTCAGTTCCTGCCAACCCACACCCACATAAAAGGTGGGAATTCCTTAGGACGGAGTGCACCTCAAAAGAAAGTTAAAGCCGAGGTATACCATGGAAGCCCGAAGAGGATCTTACAGACAGTTTCACAGTAATAAGAGAGCTGGGGAAGTATGAATATGGAGGAGAGGTTTAGAAGGTCAGGGCCCTACTGACTTCTGTGGTGGTAGTTTTAGTGGAGTGGAGAAAGCAAGAGTGGAAGGAACTGAGAAAAAAAGTTGAAGCAGAAGATGACAAGGAACTGGAAGCAGACAAGCCCATACTTGAGTTTGGAGAGCAGTTGATAAAGACAAACGGGACTGAATGAAGATATCTTTCAGAAAGAGGAAATAACATGCTTTCATGAGGATAGGGAAGAAACAGGCACTGAAGAGAAGACTTGGAAAAGATGAGGAAGGCAGCAAAGGTGCATATTAGGGGCTGCGAGAGACTAGATTTGAGTTAACATGTTCAGGCATATGTGGTGGACATTAGCAGAGAGACCTTGGAATACAAGGCAGCAGTCTTCCAAGAGTAATGCAGGTTGAAACTCTCTAATCTGGCACTCTCTTGTCTGGCAACATCCATATTCCAGCATAATTTTAGTTAGTTGGACGACCACTTATCCTGGGTGTGACCAAATTTCCTGTGGTCCCAGAAAGTTTGTTTACAGCCGCCAGTTACAGCTTTCAGTGTTCTGTGCTCTTATTTAGCTCTGATTTACTCCAAAATATCATCTAAGAACCCACTAAGCAATGGAAATGTTGGTAATGCTGCTAGATAATATTGACCTCCGGCCATCTGGCAAATTCTCTCATCTGGAACCAATGAGATCCTGAGGATGTGAATGAGAGAGGTTCAACCTGTAGAAGTAAAGGAAAGGAGAGAAAGTTTCTCATGGATCATGTAGAGTTTGCTTTTAAAGAAATTAGCAGAGCTTCTGGACAAAGGAAGAAGCTAAAAGAAAAAGAAAGCAAACAGGAATAAAGAAAATATCCTTATGCGTATAATGTCTGTGCTGATATGTGTAGACACAAAGCACTGTTACACAATTTTCCATCTAGGAAGGGAAAGAACCACATGTGACAGATATTAGCCACATCACTTGGTGCACTACTGAAAAATACTCAAACACTGTGATGAAGGTGGTATAAGTACACATATAAAATATTTTATAAAGTACCTGTATAAATGCATGAGGAAAATTAGAAACTACTGAAACACACTGCACTAATACCAATGAAGAAGGCATACATATTATCAGCATCTTCCACAAGAGAGGCCTGACCTGGCATTTTTACTTTGTTTTGGTTTACTGCAGTAAATGTGCAGAGGGAGGGAAAGGGGGATTAAAGCAACTGCTTTCCATTGTGACTGTTCAGATAATCACTGTACCCTCAAACTGAAAAGCACTGCCTGTATTTCAGTAGCTATACATTCTTAAACATAAAATCTGTAATCCATGTGCCATCACTATTTTACAGATTAAATGAAGAGTGAACAAATAAATCCAGCTAAAATAAGCACAGACACCTAATATTTACTCCAAACTTGAATTTAAACTTTCTCTGAAGCAAAAGAGGAAACAAATTCAGATTATTTTAAGTGTTTGCTTACACTTCCAGGTTCTGGCCAGAATGGAAAAAGAAATACTTTGAGAGGCTGAAGGCAGGAAGCTCAGAGAATAGTTAATATGTTGCAATTTTCAGCCTTGGAATAGAAAGTCCTTTACAGAAGAAGGTGAACAGTTTATGAATAATTGCACAAAGTCACAGAGCAGGTCAGTGGAAGTCAGGACAGGCACTCAACTCTCCTGGCTTCCTGTCGGCTAATTCTGATCAGATTATTTAACATCTGATTTTGTTACAAATGTATCTTGTAACAAAAGCCACTTCTGGAAAATAACCTTTTCAAGAAATTTAATATTGCAATATGATGTGGAGGGGAAGCTTTTTCAAAAGACTCTGTGCTTTGCTCCTGCTGTTGGGGTGCAGCTGTTCAGCAGTGTTGCAATGATGTATTCACCACCATTCTGAATTCTAACAGGCCCCTCCAAATTTGTGAGCTCTTGCAGCTCTCCCATTATGATCCTGTCTGGTAGAAAGACTGCTGCCACTGTGCTGACATTCATCACTGCGCATTGTAGTGTAGGCCTGGCATTCCCATGCTGACATGAAAAGTTGAAATCAGCAGGAAAGGGCATCAGAGCCTAGTCAGCTTGGTGGATGTGCTGGGAGTATTTTTTCCCCAAATGTTTCCCCATCCTCCTGCACGATGAAATATTTTGGTAATCTGCAAAACTGGGCAAAAAATGGGAGGAGAAGCCGAATGTGACAAATTTAAAAAAGAAAAAAAGGTTTTTTGTTGCCTTCGCTTTCCTAAGCATATGACATTAATCAGAATTGTTAAAGGGGATTCTGAGTTTTGAAGGTGAGATAAACGAAGGAACAATGGGCCATTCCAGCAGTCATTGCTCAGGGAAAACTTCCATTGAAGTCAAATGGCATGGTCTCTTTTGTAAACTAGTTCCCAACCCTCTACAGCACTGTTTCCTATAATTCTGGATCGTTTTGTTTCAGGGACCTCGAACGCATTGTGAGATCATGCAGTAGGTGCCAATGAATGATTACAGATTTTCTTAGGCTTGCAAACAGTTAAAATGTAAGCAAACTTGATCAGCAGGTCTGTGTGTGCATGTTTGTTTTTATGACTTGCAAACTTGTACAACCTGGCAGTTTTCATTTGTAGTTTGTGTAGCACAATATATGCCATTCGCATTAGAAAGTACTGGAATCCATTCCAGAAATTGAAGAAAATACTACATATTTTGCAGGTATCTTTTTTTCAGGAAGTTTTGCCTCCTTTTATGTGATCATTTTCTCCAGTGATTAAAAGTGTGACTGAAATGAGACCTAGAAAAAAACAGTCTAAATTTACAAGTTTTGAAAATCTGCAGATCCTTTTCATTTGAACTTGCATTTGTGGCTTCATTTCTGAATGTTTCAAGCATAGTTTCTAGGTATTTCCTTGCAGTAGTACCGAAGGGGCTGCAAATTAAGGAATCGTTATATGGGTCACAAAATAGATGTGCTAACACAACAGGTTTAATTTCATTTTGTGTACACTGAAAATTGAGCATTTTTTCAGCCACTTTCCTTTCTTGTTCTTGAATGATTATAGTGTTCATGTCACTTTTGGGATGTATTCCAATATGTAGTACAAGTAGTCACCCAACCTACTCCTGAATACTCTTCAGAATTTCAGAGACACAGGATTTATCCAAATTGCAGCATGCATCAGTTTAATATATAAAAATATCCCTACACATGTACAGCAAACTCTGTTTTAATCAGTATTCAATCTACTGGAATTCTCAAATAACTGGCATCAGGTGCCATCCTAGTGACTACGTTTCTTCCTTCAAAGGGCTGTGCTGCTCACAGCTGCTTCCCTTTCTTATGCTTCTTCTGCCCATTGGTCATACAGGGAGCAGAGGGTTTTCTATGAAACCAGGACTGCTGCAGCTGGTGGGGGGGCCCTGGAGACCCCCATGAGCACCCCTGAACATGTGGCTGCCAGTGAGCAGAAGCTGGAGGCAATGATCCAGCCACTGGAAAGCAGTGTGCTGACCTCAGGGGAGGGGAAGAGCCTTTTCATTCAGGGCAGGCATGATGTTGATCATCTCCAGAGGGAGGAGACCGTGCTCCTGGAGCTGGATTCGGAGTGGGAGGTGCTACTGCACCAGCTGAGCCATGAGCTGGAGAATCTGTTGACCCTCTATGAGGTGGAGAAGGAGGTTCTGAGCAAGGACACCACTGCACTGCAGAAGGAGCAGAATGAGAGTCTTCTGCAGGTAGGCATGCAGGCACATCGGGGCCAGAAGAAGGCACCTCTCTATTTTCCAGTGTAGTTGAACATCCAGCAACCTCCTGGTCCCAGGGTGGCAGGATATGAAAGAGTTTACTGTATTAAATATATCTTATATCTGAACACACACAAACATATATACCTCTATATAAGCTGTATATTTTTCGTACTCAGTAAACAGAAGATCTTGTGGGTATGTATGTGTGAGTAGAGTATAAAATATTCAGGACCTGGTGTGTTCTGTTCATGGCCAGAGAATCTGATGCAGAATATTCCTTGGCTCCAGAGATTGTGTTCTAGAATCTAAATTTAATTTTTAGAAACAATAACATTTCTTATGTTTGTGGTTGTGAACAAAACTACAAAATGAACTAGGTGTAAACTTGTACAAGCTTGAATGCCCGAGTCTGCAGAAAGCCTGAAACAATAGCCTGAGAGAGGTGTGAATTGCCATATGTATTGTAATAGCTTTTCTAAGATCTCATGATGGCAGTTTAAATAGCAGCATTAATTTTTGCTGCTGATCAATTATTTACAGCCCTTTTTAATTTATTTTCTAAGAACATTTATGGAAGATTTTTCTTTTTTGCTCACAGAAACGTTGGCAGAATGAATGTCTCATAAATATTAATGCAAATATGTTTTCATGGAAGCTTGCCCTTGAAATGTGTGAAATAACTTTTAACTTCCCTCCTTCTGTTTACAAAATTTCAACTGCCCAATCAAGAAGCAGATGCAATAGCATATGACTTAGGTGACTACACATTCAGACTAATGAATAGCAAATATTGGAAGAAAGGAGGATGATTCACAAACAACTCCTAAACTGAAATATGTTCACATAAAACGTTAATTGAACAGCTTAGAATCATGAAGCAATATGTAACATTTTTAAAAATCTGTGCCTACATGAAGTATTTACTTCTCAAAAAGGCACTTTGAAATAGCATGAGCATTTCGAAGTGCCCGCAGCTACATGCATGCCAGCACTGCGAAGTCTGGTGCTTCGAAGTTGCTGCATGGGAGAATTAGCCTAATGAAGTGCTTCATATTCACCACAGCACTTCATTAGTAATCTCCTTTCGCCCTGATTAACATACCTCCTTTGAAGATTGGGGCAAGTGTAGACAAGCCCTGGGTGTTATTCACTTTCCTTTGTTTTGTAATCCAGGTACCCAGAAAAAATCTTGAGATATTCTTGTTTTATTTCTACAAGACTTGTGGGTAGATTGCAGTATTATGGATTTCTGTATTAGTTAGAAATAATATTCAATGATATAAAAGTCAATATGATATAAAAACATGAAACTCAAACAGGCATGTTAAAAAGAGAAATGAGTAGTTTCTGCAAAATATCATCTCTTGGTGTCATTTAAAGAAATGGAGCCATATTGTCTAAAGCTATATCTTTCTGAAATATTTGTTAATACAACCCTAGCAATCTGCACTCTAGCTTTTGTAAACAGTCTCATGAAATCATGTGTTGGAAATAAGTTCCACTCATCAAAACATGACTGTTGTTTTTAACCAATTTTGTGATTTCTTGTTGTATATACAGGTATCGTACTTGATTCTAAGTTGTTCTTTTGAGTAATTGTGCTTCTACTTTTGAATTTGGAGGCACAGTTTGGACCTCCCTGGTCTGGCAGCATTGGAACCTGAGACTTTCCATACATGGGAGTTTGCTGGACCAAAGGAGGTCAGGCCACTCTGGAGCACTGGCTCCAGCCAGCAGGCCTCCTTGCTCCCAGCAGCTCCCCTCCCAGGGCCAGCAGTCGCTCTGTGCCCTCTACCGTCAGGACTCCCTGCCCAGGCCCAGCAATGGCTCTGAGTCCCGGACCACCAGGACTCTCTGCCCAGGGCCTGCAGGGGCTCCACATCCCAGCCCACCAGGGCTCCCTGCCCAGCGCTGGTGCCGGTTCTGCTCCTAGCTGGGGCTGTCTGCCAGACCAACTGAGCTCCCAGCTCCTAGCAACCTCTGTGTCTGGGTTCCCTGGTCCTGACGGACCACGAATGTTGCTGGCCCAGAGAGTCTCAGACAAGAGAGGTTCAGCCTGTGGAGTTTACCTGGTAAAAGGTAGAAATGAAAATACCACACTTAAGTGTAAATGGAATCAACTCAGTATGCTTCATCACACCACTGTTTAGTAGAATTGATCTGTCAATGAATGTTATGCCATAGCCTGAAAATTTAAACATTACCCATGCCTTACATTCTCTGTTAACTTCTGCCAATTCAAATGCACATTTTTGGTATATGTTTCAGTCCCCAGAGACAAGAGTTTACTGAATTAAGCTGTTGGATTTCATTATTAAAAGGACAAAAGGGGCGTATCACTGAGAAGTACAATATACCTTGGGCCAACAAAAAGTGTTATGCCAAAAATTTCCAACTTGATACCTAAAGTTAGGTGCTTGAATTCAATATTTAGGCTCCAAAGTTAGTGATTTGATTATCAGAAGCAATGAGCACCTGTAGCTCATTTTGAAATCAAACATCTGCTGTGTGGAAATGTTTTCCAACAATGTCATGGCAGATAGCCAATGTGTTTTGCTCTGCAATTTTTGCAAACAAGTGGGCTTTGGTAAACCAGCTTCTAGAGCCTCACTTCTGCGATATTTAGTTTGATATGTCTCTAGGAAAGAGTGAAGTGAAGTTGCTTTTGGGGGGGCTGGAGCCAGAGGATGAGAGAGCTGGTCAACACCATAATATTTCATTATCGATTTAGATATATGTGGGAACTGTGAGTGCTCTGCACCTCAGATAATGAAGGCATTTTATGAAGTGCCTAAATATGGATTTACGGTCCTAATTTTATGCACCCAACCCTGCAAGTTTGATGGGGGAGGGGATGAGAAAGGCACAGATATAACGATGGTTCAGAGACAGACAACTGTAATCGCAGCAGAAGGATTGTGGAATAGGTGGCCATCCAAAAAGCTGTGCAATAGACTTGTTCATAATACCTTTTTTATATTTTTCCCCTGGTTGCTTTGTAGTTACCGCTGTTTATTCCCCACCAAACAACTGTAAGAAGAAAATTATCAAAAGGGTAGCCATGTTAGTCTGTATCAGCAAAAACAATGAGGAGTCCTGTGGCACCTTAAAGGCTAATGGATTTATTTGGGCATGATCTTTCATGCAAAAAAATACAGTAATACAACACCTCAAGATAAACCATCGTACCAAGTTAAGTAGTATCTACCTGCTTTTGATACTGGATATTTTATTACTGTAAATGCAGCAAATAAGTGCTTTCAAGAATTAAATTAATTGTCTCACTTCAGATACTGACTGTGCAGTCAGGTGCAAAATACACTGCATGAGCCCTAGCACTATGCTGATCCTTTGGTGGGGGAACAAGGACCTTTCGTCAGAAAGTCACCTGATGGTGACTCTCACCCAAGGCAGCTCGTGTTTGCGACAAATTTGTGAGGAGTGTCATAAAGGGGTAAGAAATACATGGGGCCTATGAGCAAGATGCATCTTTAGTTTCACTACTGTTAAATGAAGTACAATGCAGCCCACTTAGAAGTGGGATCATGCCTTTTAAATTGATGTTCCTCTGTTACCACAGAGCTTGCTTAGCCTGATGTGTAAAGGTACACAATCTTGGGTGACCCAAACTCTGCACTTTATGGTGGTCTCCTTTCCAATGTGTCTGAATCGCTATGTTTTGGAGCAGCTTGTATCTTGTGCCAGCACTGATATGAAAGTTGTGGAGCAGGCACGCAAAGCAGAATATAATGCCAGAAGGAGGTTTTTTTCATGTGAATTTAGTCTCTGTAAGGGAGGGAGATACTTCAGGAAGCTGTGTTTACTTCCCTATTGTGTGGTTACCTGCTACTTAGTAATTTTGTTCCTGTAAATAGGTCTTGTTCCTGTCATGACAGGTCTTGTTGTATATTCCACCTGAAACCTCAATGTCTTATTCAGTGATGCTATCACATTGGTGGCTGAACAGGTTGAAGAACTTCCAGCGCTAGCCACAGTAGTTGCATAATAAGCTTCATTTGGGACAATCTTCCTGGTGAGCCCTGGGCCCTTCTTCATTTGTCCAAGGTCCACTGGTTCTCTGAGACCTGCTCATAATGTCACCAGTGAGGAACTGCTCTTAACATAGACTGGTGGGACTACATATTTATACAGATATGGGATGAGGACCAGTGGCTGCAAAATTTTCGCATATGTAAGGCCACTTTCATGGAACTTTGAGGGATAGAAGGCCCAGGTCCAATGGCATGGGATCCACAATGATTTGGAGTCTTCTGTCTGCTGCAGCCTTCATCTGCCTTAACAGAAGATGTATTGTGAAAAACAGAATGTTAACTCTTGCATAATGAATGAAGCACTTCACGGCATGAAGCACATGTGTTAGGTACAAAAATGAGCACATAAATATAGCAGAGCACTAGGCAGCAGGACTTGTTTTGCAGGCTAGCATGGTAAATAACACATGAGGGGGTCTCTTTTGTTTCCACTTTGAAAACACATGGAAAAGCCCTCCTTTCCCACAACAAGCTGAATGGCTTGTTCATGTGTTTGCATTTGAAAAGAGGAGGCTGTGGGTTGGCAGTGGAAGAATGCAGATGTCCGCAGTCAGCATTGAACTCCCCTCTTCGCACATATCACGGCTGTCCTCCAGGAAGATTGCTTCAAACCAGTCACAAACAGAGCAACACACCCAGGGTCATAATTTGCTGATTGCCTTAGTACTATCACTTCCAAAACTTACCCCATTTCACCTGGGTAGCCATGCACAACATCAGTCTCCTGAAGGACAGAGGGCAGGACAGGGAGTGGCTGCTGCATGAATGTGACCAGAGACCAGGACCTTACGCTGCTTTGCTTTGTGCTGCAATGATGCCAGATCACATGCTGCTGGCTTGGCATGGTAAGGTGTCCTACCATGGACTATACAATAAAGCAGCCTCCCAAAAAATCTTCTGAGAAGGATTGCCAAGTACCTTGATGAGCCCTTTGTAGAGATGTCCAGGCAGGATTCCCAGTCCATCTCCAGGCACATAAAAAACTTTTCCAAGAAGAACCCTGTGGATAGCTGGATTGGCCTCCATTGTATCCATATTCACAGAATCACAGGGCTGGAAGGGACCTCAGGAGGTCATCTAGTCCAGCCCCCCTGCTTCAAGCAGGATCAACCCCCACTAAGTCATCCCAGCCAGGACCTTGTCCAGCCGGGACTTAAAAGCTCAAGGGATGGAGAATGCACCACCTCTCTAGGCAACGCATTCAAATGCTTCACGACCCTCCTGGTGAAGTAGTTTTTCCTAATATCTAACCTACACCTCTCCCTCTTCAACTTCTGACCATTACTCCTTGTTCTGCCATCTGACACCACTGAGAACAGTTTCTCACCCTCTTTTTTAGAGCTTCCCTTCAGGAAGCTCCCCTCCCCTTTAGAGCTCCCCTGCTCCCCTTTTTAGAGCTCCCCTTCTTGTTCAAGGGAGATCAAATATTAAGCCCACTTGCATTTAATCAGTGTAGCGTGCATTCAGCAGAGGTGCCTTCCTAGCCATCAGAGTTTGGCCACACTAGGGAGGGAATGGGCTTCTGAGTTAGGAAAAGATCCTGACTATTGGGAATGTTTGTATCATTTGTCTTCTGGTATGCTTGCCTGAACTCCTTTATTTTCATTCCTTGAGGAGACTGATATTTTCAGGTGTCCCTCGTGTACCCTTTCTCTCCTTGAGCCCTGTGTGATTTTGGCATATGTATCAGCATTTCTTTTGATGCTTCAGTGGTCTGCCTGCACAGATTCTCCTCCTCATACAGAAAAAAACACCAAGTGTCTCCTACGTGCTCCAGACCAGAGCACATTTATGAACCTTGGCATTCAGGGAAAGATGTGTTGCTGCGGTTGCCCCGCTGACCAAACAGGAGCTGGGAATGCAGCAGAGTTGAAAGTGCTGGCCAGCGTGGCCATATTGGAGCACCATGGGACACCTCCTGGAGACAAAAAAAATTTAAATTGAACAGTGCTGTGTTTATGCTACCCCAAATTTGACACACGAAGGTCATACTTAGCACCACCCTGCTTGTCGAGGTAGAGTACATCAGTTGACTTTAAAAGCCCTCAAGGCTGATGGAGGGGGCTTGGTGGTGTAGATACATTCACGATAAAATCGACCATCATGGCTTACGTTGATCTAACCTCATAGGCTGTGTCTATACTAGCACGCTACATCGAAATAGGCTACTTTGACGCGTATCATCTACGCATCCTCCAAGGCTGGTGCCGTCGATGTTCAGCGTTAAAGTAGCAATGGGGAACATTGAAAGGAGCCACCCTGGAAGGAAATGTGGAGCGTCCACAGACACACAAGCACTCTCTGTCAAAATAAGGGGCCAGCAAAGCCTGAGGACGGGGTCACAGGCTGGATTGGCCCTTCTAGGGCAAGAGCAAACTGCTCCCTTAAAGGGCCCCTCCCAGACACACCCGGCCTGCACAGCACGAGGTCCGCAGAGCTGACAACCAGTTGCAGACCCCGTGCGCACAGCATGGACCCCCAGCTGCCGCAGCACGTGCAGCAGCCAGAAGCCCTGGGCTAAGGGCTGCTGCACGTGGCGACCATAGAGCCCTGCAGGGGCTGCACAGAGCATCTCTCAACCCCTCAGCTGATGGCCGCCATGGAGAACCCCGCTATTTCAAAGTAGCAGAATGTGGATTGTCTACACGTGCCCTGCTTCGACATTGAACGTCGAAGTAGAGCGCTATTCCCATCTTCGATAGGAATAGTGATTTCAATGTCTCGCTGGCTAACGTCGATCTCAACACTGAAATAGCGCACGACACATGTAGAGGCGACGCATGCTGTTTCAGTGTTGTGCCAGCTGCTTCAAAGTAGCTGGCTAGTGTAGACTCACCCATAGTGTAGACCAGGCCTCAATCCCAAGGTTAATTTGATCAGCATAAGGCCTATGCAAAATGATCAGAAATTGTTCTGAGTTTATCGTTGTCATGCTGAGTCCCCGTTCAAGAGAGTGGGAGATTAACCCAATGAAAAAAAAAAACCATGAGCATATTCAGTAGGAGGAAAAGCAGCTTGAATCTGACTATAAAATGCACATTCTGCCCGTCTGTAAATATTTTTGTTTAATTAGTTTCACCTCAACATGATTTGAAATACCTGCGATGTTAAATTTAAATGAGTCTGTAATAAAAAGTTCTTTTCACACCCTTTGCTAAACGATTCTATAAGAAACCTTTTTTTTTTCTTAATTCACAAGCAGGGAATCATCAGCATGTAGAATTGCACATTACAATCTTATTTATGTTGATTAAACACAACCAAGACCCACACAACTATGTACACTAATAGTTGAAATATTGTTTTCAATAGTCCTTGTCGTCGTGCCAGATCTCATAAACTTCACATTATTGGTATTGACCATTAATTTGTACTGCATCAATTGAATTTTCAGCAGCTTGGAAGTAGTATTAAACTTCCCCAGGGCAGGACCTATAAGTAGTCAATTAAATCCACTTGACATCCATAATTGATGTGTTGTATGTGATAAAGTATGAAACTGTTGGTACAGATTAAAAGAACGCTAAGACTACGAATGGCCTCCTTTGATGTACCTACCTCTTCCCTGTGTTGTCTGTGAATTTCATGGACAGTGAAGGATTCAGTTCACTCTCCTTTCATTCTCTTGAATGCAATGTGTTGGGGTGTGTGTGTGTTTAGTAAACTTCTTGGTGCAGTTCTAAGGCAAGGGTTACAAAATTTATTACCAACTCCAGAAGAGCCTGTGTATGGTAGACTGTCCCTTCCCTTTCACAGTGTTTTGGAGAAGTAAGGGTCTCTCAAGCTTGGTGCCAGTGATGGCCTTGCAACTAAGTGTGGTCTGCTCATCTCAGCAGGAATATTTACCCGGAGGAGTAACCTTGTGGGAATTATATAAAAAACCAAGCTGGCCTCATACTTACAGACAGAAAATAAGGGCACAATCTCACTTTCTGTGTCATGTTTGTAAATTGCCTTTGAATACTTGGATTACATTCAGACTGCCTCCTCTCCCTGCCCCAGGGATGGCCAGATAAGGACAGGCTGGGGTTCTTTATACTATTATCATATTTACTTCTGACTGGAAAAAGATGTTGTGGAGAGGGTTCTCCAGTGTAACTCCACACTAGAAAATGGCTCCTTGGGAATTTGTAAGAATTACTCCTAGGCCTCATTCTTTGCCACTGTGGTAGCGTTTACTCCATTTTTGCACAAATATAAACCATAACTAAAAGGGGCAAAAGAGTGGAAAATCATAATCAACATCTGTAACTACCAGATAGACCCAGTCTTCTGTTGGTGTGAAAAATGGAGCATTCTCTACCCCATCAGCACTTGTCCTCTTTTGCAGATGTTTTCCATCTGCAGTTCACCTTTGCTTCTGTCTATGGTTTCATTTTTAATTTTGACCCTCAGCCTTGGCCTGTCTTCTCAGTAATTTACACAATATTCCTATCAGCATCATGTTCTTTATAAACTCATAGTCTTTGAGGCCAGAAAGACCATCATGATCATCTGGTCTGACCTGCACATTCAGGGCCAGTCTTAGCCAATTGGTGGCCTTGGGCAGATTTCACTGGCCCCTTGAAAATGGCAGCCCCCACAATAAGCCCAAGACCAGTGCTCCACCTAGCTCTGCACCCTGTATCTGACCCAATCCTGGAGCACGCAGTATGGTGGCAGCTACCTAGAAGCAGAACACCCACCTGGAAGCACATGTAGCATGACAGGGACGAGCACAGGAGCAGAGTGCCCGCCCAGGAGTAGAGCACAGGCAGTGTGGCGGCGGTCAGCCCAGAGCAGAGAGGTTGCAGACTCTCTATCGCTGGAGATACTTAAGAGCAAGTTAGATAATCATCTACCAGGAATGGTCTAGACAGTGCTTGGTCCTGCTGAGAAGGCAGGGGGTTGAAGTCAATGACCTCTTGAGGTCTCATCCAGCTCTGGTGTTCCATGATTCTAAGTCAGAGCACTCCTCATCTAGCATTCCACTTCCAGCTGTTGGAGAAATTTGCTACTAGGAGTTGCATCCTGGCCACATACCATTGTAGGCAGTGTCATCCTACCATCTTTTCTATACACTAATTATCGCATTGCAGTGGGATTTGAGAGTGCCCATCTCCCACGCGACTCACACTCTTTTCAGAATAGCACATAGGCAGGAGCTCTTCCAGGCAGAGTTGCTTATGCAAGTGCCCATTACCACCTTATCCTTCGGAGAGGAGCCTGATACAAGTTTTCACTTTACCAATTAATTGTAGCTGCCCCGGGGGGAAGAAAAAAACAACCCTGTTATCCTGTGGTAAATAAAGCTGTCAAGGGATAAAATAGGTGACTTCCTGTTTTCTTTTCTTAATGATTTTTTTTTTGCCCAATGAGAACTAGATACCGTCTTCCTTTGCCTTCCCCATTGTAATCTATGGAAGTTCTGCTTGTGTATATGGCACTTAGGCTACATCTACACTAGCACACTACATTGAAGAAGCCTATTTCGAAGTAAGAACATCAAAATAGGCTACTTTGACGCGTATCATCTACACGTCCTCCAGGGCTGGTGCTGTCGACGTTCAATGTCAAAGTAGTGATGGGGAACATCGAAAGGAGTTGCCCTGGAAGGAAACGCAGAGCGTCCACACACACAAGCACTCTCTGTCGAAATAAGGGGCCAGGAAAGCCCAAGGATGGGGTCACAGGCTGGAGTAGCCCTTCCAGTGCAACAGCAAGCCACTCCTTTTAAGGGCCCCTCCCAGACACACCCAGCCTGCACAGCACGAGGTCTGCAGAGCGCTGGCCACACTCTCGCAGACCGATGCACAGCAGCTATGGACTCGCAGCAGCAGCAGCTGGAAGCCCTCCAGGTAGTCACCCAGGGAGCAAGCACCCTACTAGGTGCTGCACAGGAGGCCGCCACCAGCAGCTGCTGGCAGAGGAGCCCTCCCAGGGGGCAGACAGGGACGCCCCTGACCACCGGACTCCCCTCTTTCTCCCCCTCTGGGTGTTCCGCCACCTCTGGAGCTACCCCACCAGCTCCAAGTGGTGGGAGCAGCTGGTCATGGGGGAGTGGGACGACAACCAGTGGCTGCGGAACTTCTGCATGCGCTGGCAGACCTTCCTGGAGCTCTCCCAGTGGCTCATCCCCGCACTGAGGCACCAGAACACACACAGATGCGGCGCGCCCTCCCCATCGAAAAGAGGGTCACAATAACTGTTTGGAAGCTGGCCACTCTAGACAGCTACTGCTCCGTGGGACACGAGTTTGTGGTGGGAAAGAACACGGCTGGGGCCATTGTCATGGAAGTAAGGAGGCCTGGGCATGCATCCACTGAGGGAGTGAGGGGCCGGGGAGGGGGGCCCAGGTATGGGGCTGGGGAGGGAAGGGTGCCAGGGAGGGAGGGACTGGGTGTGGGGCTGAGGAGGGAGGGTCTGGGTGTGGGGCTGGTGAGGGAGGCCTGGGTGTGGGGCTGAGGAGGGAGGGATGCCAGGGAGGAAGGGGCTGGGTGGGGGGGTACCCAGGAAGGTGCCTGGGTGGGGGTCTGGGGGGTGGGGTCTGGGGCACCCTGCACACCCTCATGGGCACTTGTGTTCCCTCCCCACGGGTGGTCTGTGCACTCAATTCCATGCTGCTCCAGAGGATCGTCCAACTTGGGGACCTGGATGCAGCCATTGCAGGATTTGCCACCATGCCGTTCCCAAACAGCCTCTAGGCCCTGGATGGGACCCACATCCCCATCTGCACCCTGGACCACAGCAGGGGAAGATACATCAACCGCAGGGGCTACCACTCCATGGTCCTGCAGGCCATGGTGGACAGCCGGGGCCACTTCCAGGATGTCTACGTGGGCTGGCCCGGCTGCACACAGGACGCCCGCGTCTTCCGGAACTCGGGCCTGTGCTGCTGGCTGGAGGCAGGGACCTATATCCCCCAGAGGGAGATCCCTCTGGGGGATGCCACCATGCCCCTCTGCCTCTTGGTGGACGCGGCCTGCCTCCTCCAGCCCTGGCTCATGCACCCATACACCAGCCACCTCCAATGCCAACCAGGAGCGGTTCAATGCCCGCCTGAACCATGCCCGCCAGGTGGTGGAGAGGACTTTCGGCTGCCCAAAGGGCCGCTAGCGGTGCCTCCTTGCCTGCCTGGATGTCGGCCCCCGGAACATCCCTTAGGTTGTGGGTGTGTGCTGCATGCTCTACAACATTGTAGAGAGCAAGGGGGAGGCCTTCGTCCAGGTGTGGGCAGTCAACACCGGCACGGGCTTCCCCCAGCCGGCCTCTGCACCGGCCTCCGCACTCCGCATCAGGCCTATCATGAGGGGCTATGGGTCTGCAAGGCCCTGTGGGCCCATTTTGATCAGGGAGACCCCTGAGCACCTCCCTGGCCTTCCCCGGAGGGCCCCACACACACCGCCTGCACTGCCTGCACACAGCCCCTACCACCAGCACACCATCCCCCCAAAAAACACGTCTCAAGTTCTTTGCAAAATAAAACTGTGAATTATTGAAAACTGGTAACTGTGTTATATGCACAACCAAAACTGCAACCAATATACAAAGGAGGACAACTAGATCCAAGGGGAACTACTATACACAAAGGGGACAACTATATACAAATGGGGGCCCAGCGGATGGCTCGGCCATTGGCCCATCAGTCTGGGGTGGGTGTAGAGGGGCGTCACCCCCTGGTGGGTACGGGTTGTGATCCCCACCCCCCGTCCATGGTCCCCAGCGTGGCCGGCTGGGGGCTGAGAGGACCGGCAGGTAAGGCTGGGATGCCTCCACTGGCTGGTCTTCAGCCCCAGTGGGCTCCAGTCCTGGGGGGCTGGCAGGCGGTACGGCAAGCGACAAGGCAGGTGGTGTGGCAGGCTGGCAGAAGTGAGGTGTGGCAGGTGAGGCGGCAGGGGACTGGGGGAAGCATGGTGCGGCAGGGGGTGAGGCAAGTGGGGAGGCAGGGGGTATTGGGTGAGGAGGGCGACATGGGGGGCAGTGGGGGGCAGGAACCAGGTGACCGCCTCCTGGATCAACCAGGCTATGTCCCAGAATACACCCATAAACACCTGCCATGCCGCCCAGCGCCAGGTGGACTCCTCCCGGTCAAACCAAAGTTTCTCCTTGGCCACCTCCGTCTGCTGCCGGAGAGCCGCCAGGAGCTGGGGTCCACGAGGGCCATCCCCTGGGTCCGGCGGTGGCGTGACTGTCCCACTGGCCTTGGGGATGTCCCTGGACGCTGGTGCTGTCTGACCTCTGGCAGGCTCTCGGGGACCACAGAGGGTGCCTGGCTGCCTGGGGCCTCGGATGGTGCAGTTGCAGAGAGAGAGAGAGAGTGAGGGGAAGGCTGTTAGTACTGTGCCCTGGTACATGGCCTGTCCCCCCAGCCCCTCCGCCACCCGGGTGCTGGGTCTCTGTCCCTATCGGTGGGTGTGATGTCCCTGTTGGGTGTCCCCATTATGTGGTCCCCCCCCCGGGGTTAGGGCACGGTGCTGTCCATGGGTGTGGGTACTGACAGGTGCTGATGGCCATGCTGCCATCCTGGGACTGTGCTGTGGCTGGGCAGTTGGGGGGTCAGGGTCCACTGGGGGTGTGTGAGGCTCCCAGTCAAGTCTGGTGCCCCTGCCCCGTGGCCTGGGGGTGTGTGCCCTGTGGGGGTACGTACCTGACTGTCCATTGCCACGACTGGGGGGGAACCTTGGTGGGCGGACGCCCGGCTGGTGCTCTGGGAGGGAAGGTCTATGAGAAGCCCACCCTCCTCGCTGCTGGACTCCTCCTCCACCGTCCTGAGGTGGGGCTCCTTGGGCAGGCCCCGGAGTGCGGGGCTGGCCTATGGGCTGGACTCCAGCTCCGAGGCCTGCTGGGGCTCATTGGCCATGGTGTCAAGAGTGGTCGGGGTGAGGAGGTGTCCCAGGGGCCCAGGATGGCCCTGAGCTCCCTGTAATAGGAGCAAGCAGCGGGAGCGGCCCCAGACTGACTGGCTGAGTCCCGGACCCAGGAGTAACCCTGCCACAACTCCTTCACCTTGCTCCGGACGTGATCTGTAGTGTGGGCAAGGTGACCGTGGGCAGCCAGGCCCTCACCCAGTTGGACGAATGCTTCTGCGTTCTGCTGCTTGCTCCCCATCACATGGAGCACCTCTTCTTCACCCCAGAGCCCCAGCTCTGGGGGCTGGCTGGATGCCATCACGCTGGTTGGGATGTTCAGAGCCTCTGAAGGGCGTGCAGGGCTAGCACATGCATGAGCTACTGCCTGCACACTCTGAGCTTCCTGCCACAGGAAATCCGGGTCCGTGGTGCTTTAAGGGCTGCTGCGCACAGGGACTATAGAACCCCTCAGGGGCTGGACAGAGCATCTCAACCCCTCAGCTGATTGCCGCCAGGGAGGACCCTGCTATTTTTAAGCAGCGGGATGCGGATCGTCTACACACGCTGTACTTGGATGTTGAACTTCGAAGTAGGGCGCTATTCCCATCTTCGGATAGGAATAGCTATTTCAACGTCAAAATAGCACATGGCGCGTTTAGATGTGATGTGTGCTATTTCAATGTTGTGCCAGCTATTTCGAAGTAGCCAGCTAGTGTAGATGCACCCTTAATGTGATACCATGTTATGGTCTTGTACCCTGGTGCTATAGAATGATAAGGAAAAAAATCCTTTTGGTAAAGTAGCTATTTTTCATCGTGATGATCAGAACCCAATCCCAACTATAACAAGTACCTTCATATATAGTCAGTATGTGGTGTCCCAAACTAAACTGAGATTATAATACTCCAAGGGAAACATTTTTGCAGAGCTTTTCATTAATTCAATGAGCGAGTTGGGATTTACTTTAGCTTCAAAGAAAAGATGCTGACAGGAGCACATTCCTAATGGTACTGGTTGGCAATGATGTTACTAATGTCAGTGATGTTCAGACACTGGGCAGAATTTTGCTTCCATTTGGTTGAAAAGAAGTTATTGTGGACTGACAATTAGCCAGCATGTTAGTTGTGATATTCCAGCATGAGAGGCACCACCATGCCCAAAGTAAAAGAAAATCAGAGTAAAATAAAGGCATTTTGATCCCAGCTCTACTCAACAATTCTGTTAGTCTAACAGAGTGGTTCTTTAAAATGAAGGATGTACATGACACCAGCTGCTCCATTGCCTCTTACTGAACAGTGAGAATACACTCGTTGTCATCAAACCAACTGAGGCAGGGCTTTGTTCAGCAGCTTTACAATCATGGCAGAGGGACAGAGTGGCCTTTTAAAAAGCAGTTTTAATTAATGATCACAAGCATTTTATTGATAGGGTTCTCTGTGGCATTCATTACCTCTCAAATGTGAATGAACTAAGTTTGTTAAGTTGGGACTGCCATTATCCGAAGTTTTACTAATGAGGAAAATGCACTTTTATGTATCACAATCTAGCTTCAGAAAGATGTCTCTTGACCAGTTTTATGCCACAGGTCTTGTAGCAGAGTTCAGAAAAGAAGAAAGTCTCCCCCCATCCTATGCCATCACCCCTAAGCAATTCTTACTTATAAGTGAGAACTATTCTCAGGTACTGATCTTCACTTGGCTTCTGGATGCCTTAATACGTAGAGCGCTGCAAATCCATGGATTATCTGCTTTACATCCATGGGTATCTGCAGCCACAGATATGGATGTGAATATCCGCAGCTCATTTTCATGGATACAGATTTTGTATCTAGATCCCTGCAAATTTGTGGATATCCATAGATTGCTTTTGTGGATGAGGATACCAATATTTATCCATTCAGGACTCTATTAATATGTTATTACTGCTACCTCATTTTCCAATGTGGGCCAAATCATCTCGGTTACATCTACATGACAGCCCTACTTGGAAATAAGATATTTTGAAATAGCTATGTATCTTATTTCCAAATAACACAATCATATGCAAAATACAATTCGAAATAGGATCCAGCTATTTCAAAATAGCATTTACAGGTCCGTAGCACTATTTTGAAATGATGCCCTGGAGCCAATTATGGCCTATTTCAAAACAGGTGTTATTCCCCAGAATATGGGGTTTACCAAAATAAAAGTAACACAACCAATATTTTGAATCATTTTGAAATAACATGTATATCATTTAGATGCTGCCAAGGTTATTTGAAAATAATCACTGTTATTTTGAAATGACTTGGCTATGTAGACATAGCCCTAGAGAGAAGAGCAAAAAGGAAACTGGAAACAAAAAACCTTTTGTGTAACTCCTCTGAATACAAAAAGTAGCACAAGGTCCTCCTACATACCACAATGAGGGGTGTTGTATAAATGTCTAAGACAGACACTAAGACATGCAATCCACCTTCCAAAAACTGGGTTGCAAACTTGTGTTTTTTTTATTGTTTTGTGGTATTTGGTGTTTTTTTGCAAAGTTTTAACTCATGAAGTCCTGTGAGTATGTTATAACTGTATGAGATTTTTGTTTTTGTTTTTTTTAAATTTTCTAGTCATTTGTGATAGTGGAGAATAGTTGGAAAATATGAACTAAAATAGCTCAAAAGCCAGAAGGCAAATGTAAATGGTCTGAGATCTATTATTTTTAAAATCTCATCATTTTCAGACAGATCTCACGATTTTGAGGGTATCAACACTTGGACAACTTCTTGAGCCGTGAAGATCCATGATGGTATATCTGGAGTGGGAGAAATTTCACAGCCCTGTGGTGTTTACCAAGACATATCTATCTCTGTGTTCAGCAGAGCCACCTCCATCAAGCCCAGATGCTGTGACAGACAAGGTAATGGCAGTCTTCCTCTCATACATGTTCTTGGTAACTTAAACTTTATGTGCAATAAACACAGTCTCTGAAACATGCTCACTGATCAACAGACAATCAGAGAAACTTTGAAGTCTGCATATTGTTGGTGCTCCTTGACACCTTGGCTCCTCTTGATCAGCTATATATACTGCTTGTCCTAAAGTAAATGCAGCCTATGAGTGCAAAGATAGAAAAAAAATACACTCCCCACAAAAAAAGGGACCCTAGTATCCACTTCACATAGTAATTTTTATCAGTTTGCATAGTTAAACTCTTCATGTAAACAGCATCCAACTTACAGTATTCATTGTTTTAATCCTTATTTTTTAATTTCCAATCATTTCAACAATTCTAGATTCAGTATTTTTCATTGAGAAGGGATATAGAATAGACTGGAAAACTCAGGAATGTTATCTGTAAAAGAAATGCGTGTAATGCACACTGCCTTTACTGTGGCAGCAAGGCCAGTGACCGAACAAATGAGCTGTGTTGAATAGTTGTTATCGTGCACGTTGTTCAAAACCTCAGTTTCAGAACACAAATGAAGATAGCAGCGTCTCAACTATATCTGTGTCTGGCTGCTCAAGAGAAACATGTTGAAGATTATCTGCAACAAGTGACACAATGTAAAAGGGAACTGGGAGTGTGGGAAGTTGTGTTGTTGGGGGCCAAACTAGGAGAGCAGTTGATGGAGGAGTAGCTTCTGATCCTGGGGCATGAACAGTCAGTTTACTTAGGCGATTGAAAGCCACTGAGTAGGAAAAAAAAGGTCATACGTTAGCAGAGATTCCAAGTAGACCACAACGGGACAGTGCACAGAGAAAGAAAAACACTACTAGCAAAGATGGTGGTGGTTATACACACACACGCACACACACGCAAAAGGGAGTAAAAATAGAACAGAAGGTCCTTTATCTCAAATGAAAATAAATGACTAGGTTCCCGTTTCTGGATCAGCACTCAGTGAATGCTTGCAGGCTCTCACTTGCAGGAAATCAGATTTGAGAATGAAATGGGGAATTTCCTTCCTGTAGGACAGGCTGACAGCATCTCAGTCTGAAGGGAGGAGCAGGTTGAAGCATCTAAACAAATTGCTTGTCTTCCCATGAGTCAAGGATTACTTTAAACATTAGCCAGAGTTGTTTGTGTCCCATAATCACCTGTAGCACTCTTGGCATGACAGAAAATGTCCTATCAAAACAAAAAGCAGTCAAGTAGCATTTGAAAGACTGGCAAAATGGTTTATTAGGTGAGGTTTCGTGGGACAGACCCACTTCTTCAGACCATAGCCAGACCAGTCTGAAGAAGTGGGTCTGTCCCACGAAAGCTCACCTAATAAACCATTTTGCTAGTCTTTAAAGTGCTACTTGACTGCTTTTTGTTTTGATAGCATATAGACTAGCACAGCTTCCTCTCTGTTACTATTCAACAGAAAATGCCCTGTTAGCAGCTCCTTCTATTTATATTGAAATGGAACCAGGGAACTTCCAGTGTGCGTTGTGTCCACAGGGGCCAATTAGTGTGCAACACACTAGGGCAGATTAAAATGTCTACTCGTCTAGGACAGACTAAAGCAGCACGTAGAACTAGCCCTAAAATCAGATTGAAGGTCTGCAGAAAGTGGCTCAATGAACTGGCCAATAATATATTGGCATCTCCAAGGAGAGGGAGCACAACCTCTGCCTGAAACTCAAGAGTGAAGTTAGGTGGTCTTCAGATATGTGTCAGTGTTGGTTCCATGGTAGACCAGTTTTTGGATTATCAGTGTCTGTCAGGAGCATGCATCCTGTCTTCTTCTGCTCTCATGCATGAGCATATTAGGGCCACGGGCCATAACCCTTCTTCAGTTCTCTTCTGCCGTCTGACCTGCCAGTTCTTTGTTCAGGTGAAATTGCTTTCAACTCTTTTGCAAATTTTCAGAAACACTTTTGATCTCCTGTATGATCATCTCCAGCTGATTTCTAACTGCCTGGACCAAACATCAATGTGTGACTCCTGTATGGCTTCCTATACAGGGTTTCTCACATGGCTTCATTCCAGGTGTGTGTGGCTAACTGCTGGCTGTGACCTTCAAGCCCTGTCCAGCTGAGATGGACTAAATCTCCTGGAGAACTGGCATAATTTTCTCTTCTGCCTAGGAAAATTTCATATTCCCCACAGATACTGAATGTGTGTATCCTTTTCTGTAAGGACTCACAAGTCACAAGATGCAAGACTGAAACTCCACTCTCTGGAACAGTCCATGAAAGTTTCATCAGTGCCAAGGGAAACTCCTTTCTCTATTAGTAGGATTCTAGAGCTAGCATCAGCTACAAATCCATCAAATAGACAGGCAAGGCCTGAGCACCACAGAGAAGAGAGCACCAAAGAAAGATGCAGCACTAATATGGACACAGCATAAACATTGGATATGGCATCAAATCTTCTTGCAATTTTTGATTTTGGAAGTGTCAGCACATGTTGACAGTTTCTAAACTTCTTTAAATGTTTATTTTTCCTATCAAAATTGAGAAATTAGTCAAAACAAACCCTTTCCCGCGAGCAATTTTGATTTTGACAAATTGATACTTTTCAATAGGAAAATATTTTGCCAAAAAAAAGTTTCAATGACCTTACTTATGGGCTTCTCCTTTTACTGGCCCAATCCAGCCAAGAATCTCATCCGTATGCATAGTCCTATTGCAGTCCACCTTCACAGGCATCAAGGAGCTGTCCCCACCATTGAGGAAGAGAAAGAGCTCTCTCTCACTAAGGCACACTGACAGCAATTCTGGGCCCAGGAGCAGAAATCAATCCTCCCCAATCCCTCTTCCATCACCTGGGGCCACAAGCCACCTGTTCACCCACAGAAGCCACAGGCGCCCTGCCCTGCCTTGCCAGAAGAGCTCTAGGCTGGTCCAGTCCCATCTGCTGTTATGACAGCTGTACTAAGCCTGCATTCCCTTCCCTGGACCCAACCTGTCTGCTCCAGGCAAAGCCGAAGCAGTGGCTCTTGATTCAAGGCTGCTTTTGATATGCCCCATGCAGGAAATATCAAAAGTGCCTTTGAACCAAGAGACACTTTTTGGCAGAGCTACTTCTTAAATAGCCAGGTCTCTGGGCAATTGCCTCCTTTGCCCTGCCCCCCTTCCTGTTGGTGGGCTTGCTTTCGCTAGTGGCATCCTTCTCTAGATCACTGATTCCAGAATTTCAAGAGGCAGTAGAGAAACTGTTGTTTCTGTTGTTGAACAGCAACAAACTCTCTTTCTTCTTTCCAGATAAAGCAGTAACCTTGGAATTGGTAGTGGCACCAGAATATTTTAAAGCATCCCAGAAGCTTTTGATGTGGATTGTCAGTCCTGGATGTTGAAACTTCAGTCATCTCGGTGAAGTCTCTTAAGTTACTCAAACTCTTGTTGGCTTCTATTCCAGATGCAATTGCTTTCTCCATTAATGAGGCTACGAGACCCAACTACTATAACACCAACAGTGTAGTGAGTTGAGTTGAGATAACTCTGGGGTTTGAATACATCTGTACTCACTCCAGCTCTGGTTCTTTGGTCAGCACTACAAGGTAAAGGAAAAACACAAGTAAGATAAAAGGAAAAACACATTAATTATGTAGACTTTTTTGAGAAGAAGTCATATTCCTCAGCTTCACTCCAGGTGCCTGTGGCTAACTGCTGACTAAGTATAACAGTCTTCCATGGAGCAAAGTGACATCGTCCTTTTGCAAGACTCTCTTGACAGCAAAGAATAATTTAAGGGCATAAGAAAGGGAGACCAACTGGTGACCAAGATAATCTTGCACATAGTGATGTACATCAGATGTTGTAATCAGGTCTAAGGCTGTAGGCCTTGCTAGAGTCTTAGGGATAACTGGCACTATAAAACTGAGTAGGCCTGGCCTTGGTAAAATAGCACACTAGATATTAGTATGTATAACTACAGATTTTTTTTCAAGCTATCAGGTACGAGGATAAGGGTGGTAATGAACAGTTGGAGTGTAATATGTAACTTGTTCGTATCAGTGCATAAAACGAGAAGCTATAGGACTTCATAGTTGTTGAGGGGACAGCATCCTAGTCAGTGATAGATTAATGAACAGGCCTACAGGGCCCATGTCCTCAGACTCCTTCAGGAACACCAGAACCTGTGTGGAGGTAGAGGAATGATTGGTGCTGGAACTGCACCCCCACTCTCTGCTCCTCTTCTTCCTTTTCCCATGATGGGTTTATATAAAAGCTGTAAAACAGTTAAGGCCTCCAGCATTTTGCCCATTGGATTCCAGGATGGCAGTCATCTGCATAGATCAGGTCCTACTGTGACTATGGGTAGGAGGTCCCTGGGTGGCAGACTGGCACTTAGTAACTTTGAAGAGTCCTGTAGAGCAGGGGCTAAAGATCTGTGGTCCCAGACAATTATATATAATACATATTTATTTGATGATGTTGCAAAAACATGATTTTCAGGGTGATCAGAGAATAGTATGGGGTGTCTTTTTGTATTTTATAAATCTAGCATAATACTTATTGGTACCTAGAGCAACAAAGGGTCCTGTGGCACCTTATAGACTAACAGAAAAGTTTAGAGCATGAGCTTTCGTGAGTTAACTCACTTCTTCAGATGCTGGTCCTGGAAATCTGGAAGGCCAGGTATAAATAGGCCAGAGTAAGGCTGGGGATAACGAGGTTAGCTCAGTCAGGCAGGCTGAGTTGTATTGTCATCAGTAGATCTGGAGGTGTGAATTCCAAGAGAGGGGAAGCTGCTTTTGTATTTAGCCAGCCATTCACAGTCTTTGTTTAATCCTGAGCTGAGGGTATTGAATTTGCAGATGAATTGTAGCTCAGCAATTTCTCTTTGGAGTCTGTTCTTGAAATTTCTTTGCTGCAGCAAAGAAACCTATTTATACCTGGCCTTGCAGATTTCCAGGACCAGCATCTGAAGAAGTGAGTTAACTCACGAAAGCTCATGCTCTAAACTTTTCTGTTAGTCTATAAGGTGCCACAGGACCCTTCGTTGCTCTACAGATCCAGACTAACACGGCTACCCCTCTGATATTGGTACCTAGACATTAGCAGTTCTTCTACAAGTGCTCTGGGTCCCAGAGCAGAAATCAATGGGCCCCCTGCCCCTCTTTCCCTTGGCTGAGGCCAAAAGCCCCACCCACCCATAGAAGCCATGAGCACTCTGCCCCACCCTGCCAGAAGTGCTGTGTAATAAAGAGGGAGAACAAAAATAAGGTCCAAACCTAATGTGTCCTGAAGGGCTTTTAGCAGCTCTTGACATTAAACTGCCCGTAAGGGGTGTGACACTGATTTGTCATGGAGTTCATCAGCCTGTATCTCCTCGGGGACAGGAACTATGTCTTGCTCGGTTTTGTACAATGTTGATCGCATTGTCAATTTTCTGCAAATAA
The DNA here is from genome assembly GCF_033958435.1 of Carettochelys insculpta. Lineage (NCBI taxonomy): Eukaryota > Metazoa > Chordata > Testudines > Carettochelyidae > Carettochelys > Carettochelys insculpta. The sequence goes on along the minus strand of NC_134145.1, from coordinate 27,801,050 downwards.
CAGCAATTGTAATGAAACTGCCTACGCTACTTCAACAATGAGACTGCTTCTGCAGCATCCCTGCCTGGTCAGTGCTCTCTTGGAACTCTGCGTATGCTGCATGGCCTTCCTCCTTCACTACAGGTCAGTAAGGGTTCTGGGGATGTGCTAAATCCAGCTAGATGCTATTTTTTAAACTACCTTATCTCAACAATGGAAAAAAGTGTATGAACATATCGAGCTAAAGGACAAAGCTGTAGTCTCATACTGGATAATTTAGGTGAATAAGCTTCCAATACAGTTCTGGTGGAAGGATTGTTTTTATACCCACTACTTCCTCATAAATAACCACCCCTTAGAACTGTCAGTTAATATTTCAATAGTATTGGGGGGCACATTTGACTTTAGAAAATCCAGAAACATCGGAAGAAGTGGAAATGCACTGGTCAACGCATTGAACTCAACATTATTGTATTCCTCTGAAGTGTCATAGCAAGGGCAGTGGAATTGGAGGGTTCAGAGACTCATAGGATCTGGCAGTGTATATCCGCCTAGATTCTCATAACAGTGTGTAACATGTTTATGGATGGTGATGCTCATTATCATTGTTGCTTGTCACATTCTTAGGTCTCAAGATACGTACATATACTAATGGGTGTTGATTGCTTTACTTTTTCTGCAGTTGTTTCTAATACAAGACCGTAACAAAGCATGCAGATAGCAGATATTCTAAGGATATAGGCAGCTCATCATGATAATTGTACCTATTTATTTGAAACCTGCTGTTTTATTGGTATCTATTCTGAATAATGGGGTCAATGCACCTTGCTCTCTTTTTGAAGAACTAGGTTGAACTGTATTGTCATTATGTCAACATTACGTCAAAAATTATATTTAATGTTGAATGAGTTATAAAATTTGAGCATACCATATTGAAGGCTTACACATATCACATATATGCAGAAGTAGAGACCATTAAATGCTTTGTTACCTTCGATAAGTGTTATTAATTATGCCCTTAATTAATATCTGTTGGGATAAGATCTATAAATATATGTAAGGAGGGCTTGAGAGGTTATATTTCTGTGTCATTAATTATAATTTGTTTAAATTAGAAGATGTTTGGAAAATTGCTCCTTTTGATTCTAAATTTTTCCCTCACATGACTTATTCAAACAGATTTAGGAGAGGAAGACAAGAGGCTAATGTAAAGCTATATTGCACAATCATCAGCCTATTTCATGCTGCTACTTTAAGAATTAATTGATCCAAAGAATTTTCAGAGGCATCAGTGAAGTTAGTTTCAAATACGATGTGGCATGATCAGCTGAAGTTTATGGGCTTGAAGGGTGTAGGAGGACTGAACTGAACTCAAATGCAAAATGCAGAAAGACAGTTGTCTCTCTGGTTTTTCATTCTTTTAAAAACAAAATCAAATACATAACAATCTTGCTCTGGAAAGGTGAGAAACAGAAAGTGATGATACATTCTGACTGATCCTCTGATCTGGAGGGTGTGCAACTCTAAATCACACCTTGAAGATGAACTTTCAGTTAATCAAGGTGCAAAGCCACCCAAACACTATTAAGACCACCTCTGACCACGTATGAGAGACAATGGGTTCTCTTGGGAAAAAGTGTATAGGGACTGAGAGACAATGCTGCAAAGCTCAGAGACTTCAGATTATTATTTGAAACATCCCATTTGGCCTTTTGGGGACTGGTTCATAACTAAGTAAGCACCAAGAGAGATCCTATCTCAGGGGTAGGTAACAATTTTTGATGAGAGGCCACTTCAAGATTTTGGTAAGTGGTCAAGGGCTGTACTTTTCTATGGAAGGTGTATGGGGTGTGGGATGGAATTTGGGTGCAGAATGGAGCTTGGGGTGGGGGACTGTGGTGCTGGATGGGCTGTGAGGTCTGAGAAGAATTAGTTTGGTTGGAGGAGGCAGTTGTGACCTTGGACAGAGTATTGGGTGCAGGACAGGATTCTGACCTGGGGAGGGGCGCAGGGTCTGGGAAGGAATTGGGGTGTGGTGCCAGAAGCAGGCTGTGGCTGGGAGGTGCTTAACTAAGCAGCTGCTGGACAGCAGCACTCTGAAGCAGGCTTCCCTGCCTTCCAGCAGCCCCGGCCCCCTGGCTGTTCCATTTGGTTCTTTGGGTGGGGGAAAGAGCTTTGGGCACTGCCCCACCCCAGCAAAATCTCTTGGCTTCCATTGGCTGGAAACCGGACAATGGGAGCTGAGAAACTGTGCTCCACTCCTCTGCCCCCAGCAAAAATATCTCAGCTCCTCTTGGCACCCAATGCTCTCTCCTTCGCAGCCCTAGGAGCCACAGGCTGGATTAAAAGGCTTGGGGGGCCGTATCCAGCTTGTAGGCCATATCTTGCCTGCCCCGTCCTAGCTCCTGTTCCATCTGCTTTGCGAAGGTCTGGTGTCAGCTGAGGATTAATCCTCTGTGAGGAATGCCCGAACACCATAGATTCTCCGTAGCCACCAAATCATTACAGTTCTCCAGCCAAACTCTCCTCTCCCCGGGCATGTCTTTTTCACTGTGGAGTCTAATGGGATTGAGGCTGACCCATTCTGTGAGTTTTATGCCAGAGAAGAAGAGCCTGTTTCACCTGGGGTGTTCACCAAGGGTATATTTGTGACATAGAATTAGGTCCATTGCTGACACCCAGAAAGTGTGTCTGTCATTATGGTAAAGTGAATAAAATATGTTTAAACAAATTGTAAAATGCCTATGTTCCCAGCAGGTCTAATGCTAGCAAAGGCTCAGTTCAGTGCCTTTGGAGGTGTTACAAAAAATGTTTTTGAAGCCCTGATACAGTATTGTTTCAATCTACATACACGTGTGTTAGGTATACTGACATTATCAAATGACTCACTGAAACTCTGACACCATAATGCATGGCAACCCAATTGTTTCAATCCATGCTTAATGATTATTGAATTATTAAACTTGAACTTACCATACTGAATATTTAAAATCATCATGTTTTTCTAGAGTTAAAGCAAGTAGAACAGAGAGAAACTATTAAATGCTTGGTCACTTTCAATAAGTGCTATTATCAATTATATTCAGTGATTATTATTATCTGTCAAGATCAAATTTATGAATAGAGAGCCTCATGATGTTAATATGCCCTTGCGTATTAAAATATATGAAAAGTTGCTGTGCATGAAGAGTAGCTGATTTTCAAATATTTATAACACACATGTTAAAAATATCTAAGATCTCTGGTTCATATTATGAACAGGCTGAAAAAACAAATTAAATTGTTTTAGTGTTTAAAAGTGGTGCTTTTAAAGAATTCAGATACAATAAAGCCATATTTTTAAAAGACTAAAATGGACTCTTGTGGTGCTATGACATTCCAAACCATGTGTGCTGAGGTGTTCACCCAACATGCAGGATTAGAAGGGGTTAAAATGGACAGGTAAGCTACTTAACTGTCCTGGCTGCATACAGAAGAATAGCCAGGGAGCAGTGAGTCGATTAAAGGAGGCTCAGTGGGGTAGGAATGGATTGGGGGCCTTAAAGCGGAGCTGAGAACAGACAGGGCTGTCAGGGAAGGCCAGATGCTCCCTATGAACAGGGAGGAGCATTTGGGGGCTGCACAGAGATATAAAGGTGGCCACTCCATGGGTGCTCCAGAGTTGGAGTACCCACAGGGAAAAATGAGTGGGCACTCAGCACCCACTGGAACCCAAGTTCCTTCCTCTGCCCCTTTCCCCATACCACCCCTTGCTCTGATGACCAGCCCAGCTGTCTTGCAATGTTTGGGAAGCTCCAGGATGGAGGGAGAGGATCATGGATACAGCATGCTAGGGGGAGGAGGTAGAGGCAGAGCAGGAGCAGGAAGAGGTGGGGCAGAGAAAGAGAGATCGAACACCCCATGACTAGAGGGAAGTCAGTGCCTATGCAGAGATAGTCTGTAGCCCCTCTCTGGGAAGAGGGAATTGGTACTCTCAGGGGAGTGGGGAGAACTAGAAAGGGTAGGAAGCATTCCAGGGAAGAAGCAATGAGAGCTGACAGGGTAGAGCCCAGGGCAATGGGCTAAGAGTCCCTAGTGGCTGCTGGAGAAGTGGCACCACCAGGGCAACACATGAGAAGACTTTATGCAAGTGTTTACATACAAAGACTTTGGGGTACACCAGAAGAGAGAAATATGGAGAGTGACTCAGTTGGAAGGCTGAGGACACTGCAGTTCCTGGAGTGATGTGATCCTGCAAAGTGAGAGGATGGTCAGAAAGGCACACATGAAGAGGGTGCACCAGGATTAATCCCCAGGATAGCCAGCAGGAGACACCACTGTGGTGAGTGGACTCTGTGACATGTTTAAAACATATGATATTTGAGCAAAGTGCCAATAGTAACAAAGGATCAGATTGAATTCACGACTAAGGGATTCTTGCGTAAAATAAGTAAAATGATTGTCCCCAATCAAGTTCCCAGGTCCTATTTGAAAGTGTTTCTTCCAGGTTTGCAAGAATTTAGGAGATACTGTGATAATAAAATTAAAAATGCTCCTTTTCTGGGAAAAATAAAATAAAATTTCACAATAAAATGAACAGGAGGGATATACCAGGGTCATGACTAGTCTATCCAACATCATCTCACTGAAACTCAATCGCTGATCACTTCTCTGGAAACTGATTCTGTGCCTTTTGATTTTACAAAGTGGGTCTGGGAAACAGTACAAATTGGGAAAAGGGAGAGTAAAATTTATGTTTCTATCGAGGTTGAACGTGTAAATACCTTATATAAGGAATGGAAGGTTCACCTCCATTCTATTGGTTTACTATTATCAATCATCCAGTTGATACCCAAGCAAAGTATCTATCTTTTATTTTGACTGTTGCAATAGTTGAATTAAGTTCCACAGCTAAACACATCAAAGGTAGGCAAATAATGGCATAGCTTGCACAAAACAGAAGACAGTGTTGTACACAACCATGCAACATATACTGATCCCGCTGAACAGGGTGGATAAAAATCAATGATTTTAAACAATTGGATTGTTTATTTAATTTGGATTTTTTAAATTTTTAAACTTATCAATAAAATACTAAATTTCTCATTTAAAAATAACAGTTACAATTAAATCTTATCTCAAGCATGCTACAAATATATGCTGTGTCTACACTAGCTCCCTACTTCGAAGGGAGCATGGTGAGTAGGGTGTCAGGAGATTACAAATGAAGTGCTGTGGTGCATATGCAGTACTTCATTAAGCTAATTCTCCCCTGCAGCAACTTCGAAGCGGAAAACTTCAAAGTGCTGGCTAGCGTGTAGCTGTGGCAAACCAATGGATACTTCAAAGTGACCGGGCTTCTCTGAAGTCCCTTTATTCCTCAAAATTTTGAATGAATGAATGGCTGTAGTCTGTCCAGCTGAACTACTACGTCTTGCTTCTTGAAAGTTCTTTGTTTTCAATTTCTGTTTCTCACCAGACCAAAGGGTAACATGTGCAAAGAAAAAGACACAGGCTGGATGGGATTGATTTTGTTCTGTGCTTATGTGGTAGTGGACCTTGGCCAAACACAGGAGAGGAATTAGTTAAGATGTCTTAAGGACAGAGACTATAGGAAAGGACAGATACAGCACAGAAAGGAACAGTGGAGTTGACTAGAAAGAAAAAAAGGAAGACGTTATTCAGCACAAACACAGCTTCCTGTATTCCCCACACTTTTACCAAAGAAAATCTTTCATGGTTACTGGGTGGTAAGAGACACCCTAATGGGGAGTATTTTGAAAAAATGTGTTCCCTGCGTAAAAATGGAAAATGTGTCAAGTGTAAGCTGTGCAAGGAGAAAATGCAGGTCTTAGTTGCAAGGATGAAAGATCAAAACAAAAACTTCTTATTGGGAGAAAATGATGTGCATAAAATGTAGCTATGGCTGAATGAGTGAATTGGTTAGTAACTTAATTAATTCACTTTGTGATACGTCATTCTTCAAGACTCTGTCCATGCCTTTTAGTATAGCTGTGATTTGACAAGAAGATTCCCAAGCTGTTTGCTGTGTTGGATGATACTAGGAAAAAAAAAGTTTAGCTTAGCTAATCCTTCTGGCTTGTTTAGTTAACTGGGTTTAGAATCTGTCACTCAAGCATGCAATACAGAAGCCTGCAGAAATAGAAATCTGGAATTGCCAGTTGCCACTGTCATATTCTTATTTTATATTACAAAATACATGCCCTTTATTTTGGAACATCAGCACCACAGGCCATAATGGTGATGCCATAAGTCTATTTATTCCCTCTTTTACTTCAGCATAACTTTGCTTTGCTAAGGCAACCCCATTCTGTATTTGTTTTCTCAAAAAATCAGAAGTGGCAGTGACTTTAATGAGGCTTACTCCAAAATTAAGTGCACTCTAAACATATTCAGCCTTAGCTTTTTTGATAGCAAAATGAATGGGTTTTTTGGTGATTCAAATCAGTGATTTAGATGACCTCAATTTAAATCAGTCCCCGTTGCTGAAGACTTCATGCAGGCCCAAATCATTCTAGTTAAACCCGAATCACAGCCATAAAATAGGCAACATCAATGGCCCAGCCAAAAAGAAAAGGCAACTATTAATATTAAATTATACACACTCAAAGGCCACATTCATTACATTAATGTACAAGTTTGTGTTTATGTGATCATGTTATCATTATAGGGCTCTCTTAGGTGATTCAACCTCAGGTACTGAAGCAAGTCCTAAAAATGCTCCCTCTGGAAAGAGTTTCTTGGGATGATGCCCATTTAGGTTGATCTTATTTATCCAATTTTCTGATGCTCTTTAAAGCAATATTTTTGAAAATGTAAGAACTTCAGGGCTTGATGGGTATTGCCCATCATTTAGAAGATAACAGCCTTCTTTTTCCCTTTATTCTCATGGATCTCTGAACAGTTCTGTGCTTGTACGTCTCCTTCTCCTGCCTATTAACACACCCATTTCTTCTCAGAAATCAAACTAAGAGGTCAAACTGTCAGAAAACACAGTATCTTTGTTTTCATTTACATTTTTTTTCTTTATTCATTCCAGGAGTATTTTCATCTATTGTCTTCCCCTATCACAGATGTCTCCTAGTTACTGAAGAATTTCAGAGAGGTCAAAACCACTTCCTATTATTTTCTTTAAACCCACTGGTGGGAAATTCTTCTCTGATAACTTTCTTATATCAAGAGATACTGAACCCTCTTAAATGCGTATTACACATCATCTCCTCTCCGCTTATAAATTGATTACCTGCTGGTTTTACAAGAAGATACTGTACATCAAAAGTAACAGCCTTATTGAGAGATACATTAGCTTCTAACATTCTGCCATACTTAGGCTACTCTAGTCTTGGTAACTGCACTTTATGATTACCTCATCTGTCTCAGGACATTTCATGTCAGATCTGAAAGTATAGCTATTGTAAGTTCCTAGCTCACTAATATTAACCTCAGAGCTGGGGATGACAGACTAATATGTAACCTGTTACATACTTCTGAGCCCTTGCTGCACCAGTTTTTGTCCATGTACAGTAGCAGTTCATTTTGCCTATCTGCACTGAAACACAACTATAATATTCCCAAGTGATTAAAACTAATGAGATAAAATACAAAGGACTGTTTTAAAGTGACCCGGTTGAATATATTTTAATACTTTAAAAATCTGTTCATAACTAAACAGGACATGTCTACAAATAAAAAGACATAATAGAGAAAGTCAGAATTAAAATCATTTACAAGGATTAAAAAAAGCAGTTTCAAGCAGTTGAAAGATTATTAGAAAGATATAGAAATCTACTTTAGTAGCAAAGATGGTTTACCCTGTGTAGAAAACAAACACCAAAATTTGTCACATGTTAAACATGTAAATACAATACATTATTTACAACTTTGGTTGAAAAAAAAAGAGTAAGGTACTGCTGTACATTTGCTGCAAAAGTCTTTTTAAAAACTGATCACTGCAGTCAGAAAACATATCTAACAGAGTGTAACGGGGTGCACTCATCTTCCATGAGCAGGGCCATCCTAAGAGGTGTCAGGGCCTGCGGTGACTCCACCCCCCTGTCCCCAGTTTCGCAGGCTCAGGGCACAAGACAACCTCTGGTTCACCACAGGCCAAGCCCTCCCCACCAGGCAATAGGGCCTGGGGATTACATGGGGCTGAGGGGCATGCTTAGTGGAGACAGCAGGGGTTGCATCTCCTCCCCCTGCACTTACCATGCATGTGGCGAGAACAGCAGTCTGCTTTACCCTGCTGCACTGTGCCAGCCTCCTGGCCCACTGCGCCTCACTTGTCGGCCGGCAGCATGAACTGGAGGGACGCTTCACTTCCTGCCACTCTGGCTGTCCAGTGAGTGCAGGGGTGGGGAGGCAACCTGTGTTACCTCTGCTGCTCGACTCTTGATGCGAGATTACTCCTGTCCCTCCCATCCATAGGATGGTTGGGGCAGCTGATGCAGGGCTCCCAAAAGCATGAAGCCTGATTTGTTGCCCCAGTTTGTCCTATGGATGGGACAGCTATGCTCATGTGTGCCCCATGGCTGAATGTGTGTGGCTGCACATTCACGCTCTATTTGTGGTGGCTCTGCAGTGACTCAGCCCTGCAGCTGAGACACACTTGTGAAAAAAGCAGACTGCTTCCAAGGCTTAGGTCCAATAGATAGCTCTCTCAGCACCCTCTGCAACGTCTCTCTCTGTGACTTTGGGATGGAGCAGAACTCCAGGGTTTCTTCCCCGGAGGCAGTGTCTTCCCCCTCTGAGGGCCTGTCTGGTCACAACTCCCCAGCTGGTCTGCTGCAATGCAATACTCCTTCTGGGGTGCCTATCATTCAGGCCTCTTCCGCCAGTGGCTAACGGTGATTGTGTGGGACCCAAGTCCACCTTCTACTACAGTTCCCAGCATGGGTACCCTGTAGACAGCAGCTGTCTGCAATGTCCTTTAAATAACTGCATGGATTCTATAATTTCCTGGGCCACTTCACCCTGGCTCCAGCTCATTCTTCATCCTTAAGTGACATTCTTGTTCCAACAGAGTCCAGCAGCAAGACCAAAGCACCATCTGCTCTTCTCCTTCTCCAGTAACAAACTACTTTTGCTGTGGCCCTGCAGTTGTTCTTATACTGATCTGCTGGCCCCTGACTGGCTGCTGCTAACACAGCTGCTGGTCCTTCACCGTGGTGCTGGTTCCATTCTTCTTTGTTGATGCTGTGGTCAATCTTGGTGCTGGTGTCCTCTGCAGCAAGGAGAATGTGCTTAGCCCTGTGGGTGGGGATTTCTTGGGCTGAAGAGCTGCCTCCATCAACAGGACTTTGGGGTATTGAGACTTATCCTTCCGGGTCCTCGTCGTGAAGATTTTACAGATTGGGCAGCGGTCTCTCTGGTGACTCTTGCCCAGATACTTCAATGATGCTGAATGAGGATCACTTTTTGGCATGTGCTCCACACAGTCAATGCAGACTGGCTCCCAGATCTCCTCCACTGGCAAGAGCCGGGAAACTGATTTCACTCTGGGAGCAAGGCGTGGCTTCTCCCCAGCTTTTCTCAGCTGATGGAAGCCCGGGAGAAGCTGCGACAGCATGGCTGTCTGCCCACCGAGCTTCACCCAGCTGGGGAAAGCCAGGGGACAGACAGCCTAAGTGGAGTGGCTGTCTGCCTGCCCAATTTCCCCCATCTGGGAGAAGGCACATGGGGCAGACAGCTGTAGCAGTGCAGCTTCTCCCAATTGGGGACAGCCTGAGAGAAGCCACAGCAGCATGACTGTCTGCCCGCTGGGCTTTCCCCAGCTAGGGGACATACAGGAGACAGACAGCCACAGAGCAGCTTCCAATAGTGCTTAGCTCACATTAATGCAAGTTAAGCACAATTCAAACTGGCGCATTTTGGGGGTTTACTGTATTTTGTTCATAATTGTGCTAGAAAGATTTTTATCTTCATGCTGCTGTATCTGGGATGTTTGTAAACTGTGTCACAAACGTTCTATTGAGTATTTCATGCTCATACTCTGTTCTTTGAACTGTAACAGAGAGAGAGCCATGCTAGTCTATATACTATCAAAAAAAAAAAGCAGTAAAGTAGCACTTTAAAGACTAACAAAATAATTTATCAGGTGACGAGCTTTCGTGGGACAGACCCACTTCTTCTGACCATAGCCTAGACATAACATAGGTTCTGGTATGGCTATGGTCAGAAGAAGTGGGTCGGTCCCACGAAAGCTCGTCACCTAATGAATTATTTTGTTCTTTGAACTGTGTGATATTTCAGCCAAGTAAGATGGATGGTTTCTGTGTTCTGGCTAGGATGCATAAGGTGAGCTCTTCCAGATCATAAATGGCTGGTTGCATCTGCATACTTTGGTTTGTTAACAAAAACCTGTAAAATTAATAACAACAATGGAAAAAAGGAAGTTCTTCACCAAACGTGTGCAAACACACACATGTAGAAATGTCTTTGTGGAAAAATTAATGGAAAAATATGCAGCTATGATTGCAGTTTATCTCTATTTGTATTTCATAGACATGGTTGTGAGTATTTTTCCCCACTATAGACTCAGTCCATAACTCCCAGAAGTCATTAGGAAGTCTCTGATTGATTTGGATTGGCTTTGATTGATTGATTTGGGTTGGCTTTGGCTCCACCAGTCTTGACAGGAATATAGCATTGTATTAATATATGTTCCATATTACTATTGATCACTTGCACTTCTCCAGTGCCCATCATTATCCTTCTGCTTTACCAATGCCCATGCAAGAAGCTCTGTGATTTTTAGTTCAGAGTCCCTAGTGGATTTTTTTAAATCTAATCATCAGGGTCATTTTATAGCTATTTTTTTTTTAATTTTTGGAATCATCCAGTCTACCACAATATTATAAAATATACATCTATGCGAGATGATGACTTTACAAAGCAATGAAGTAAAAGAAGAAGCCTGTAAAGGGATATTAATTAGTCACGCTAGACAAAAATTATCTCAATTTATTATTCTACTTACAATAATAAGGATGGTTATATCTGCTTCAAATATGCAAATGTAAAAAGGATATTAAATTGTCATTTTGCTATAAATCCCCTATCTCAAGAACAAAACTGTCTTTTGATTGTCAAAGTGGCCATTTGGAAGATCTTCAATCAGTCTGAACAGTCATATTGTTCTAATATGTGAACTTAAGAGTTAATTACAGAAATTATTATTGTGGGTTATTTTTTTTAAAAAACTGGAAGTTTCCAACCCAAATTTCTGTACTTCGCTTTATTACTGGATTTGTTGTTGATTTGCATACAAATAAAGACAAAACTTGAATATAGCACAAGAAAAAGTAATTTCAGTGATCAGTCATTTTGTAGAGGGATTCCTTGGCAAAAAGGCATACATATGTGCATTGCCCAGTCCTTAAATCAGGGTGAGCCATGTTTGGCATAGAACCTGGCAAGGATGGGTATTGGAGGGAAGTTGGTTATTTGGTTATGTACCTTTATGAATTCCCATCGTGGGGACAGTTCAGCTCTAGGTGCAAATTAGCGTAGTCTCTGAGTAACACAGGAACAAACAGAATCTGAAGATGACAAAGGCAACGGAATTTAGGAGCTGCTGGTTATGTGTCATTAGTGCCATAGTATTAGTTCCTAGTCTTGTTTTATCAAACCAGTGTTGGTGCCGATGAGTAGTATAGCCTAGGGTTTCAGCACATGCACTGTGAATATTATTTTTAAATTGATCCCAGTTCTCTTGAATGTTAATGATGCTATCGGGCAATTTAGAGACTTTCTCTGGCAGATGCATATATTATTTCGAGTTTAAGTCATTGTGCAGACGTAGTCAAAATGCTTTGCAATTGTATCACTTTCACTTAGTCTTGGAGTGTTTGCTGTGTGGTGGAGTGAATGCAGGTATGTGATCTCATTAGTTGATGATCTGACCAACATGCCTCTCATGGTTTTTGTCATATGAATGTTTGCATAATCTCAGGCTCAGACTGTAACGCAGTCAAGGGGATGCCAGTGTTTGGACCACAAATGTTTTCAGGTCGTCTTAAATTTGTTACTCTGACCAAAGATGGGATTTGTGATGAGCAGGTCATGCTCTACACATTGGCTGAGGTTACTACTGGCATTTACATTTGCCACCCCTTCTTTGCCTGTTGTTCCTCTGCAGAGTTAGAAATCCCATCCAGCTCTGGCACTGCAATCTCACAGGAGGATCAGTTTGTCTGCTTTAGGTGTGTCTATGAGGACTGCATCAAGGGTGGTGAAAAACTACTTCTTGTTGTTGTCTTCCTAATCAAGTGTTGGGGCAGATGTATTGATGACCATGGTATATTGGTTGTTACTGAGCTTGGGCTGAAGAGTCATGAAACACTTGTTGATGCCCACAAAATGCTCCAAAAGCTAACTGATGATTTTATTTTGATGGCAAAGTAATCCCATGAATACATCTCTCTTCATGTGGCTTTTCTTTGCAAAAGAAGGTGTACTCACCTCTATCCTCTTTTAGTCGGCTCTTCTGATGGGTCTCACTAAGAACTGCAATGTCAATGTTGAGTCTTGGCAGTTTTCCAGCAATCATGGCAGTTTTTTTCTTTCTGGGTATTCACTGTGTTGAGTTACATTTTGTAACTGGCTAAATGAGTCCTCTATCCAATGAAAATGTGAGGCTTATCACCTGCTCAATGCCGAAGTCCAAAGATGGCTACACGGAGACAAGAGCGGGCCTCTGAGATCCAGGGGTTCTTAGACCATGATGACATGGGAATCTTCTTTCAAGCAACAAAAGCTGTATATATGGGCCAGATACAAAAGCTCCACCCTCTTATGTTCCCAGGAGGGCTCCACGCCTTTCAAGGACAACACAGCTATTACAGAGTGCTGTAAAAAGCATTTGAGAGCCTACTGAACCACTAATCCATGGTCTCTTGAACACCAATGAATCTTTTACACAATTCTTAGCGTTGGAACACCCTGCTGCTCCCCCATCTTCTGAGGAAGTACAGCATACAATCACCCAGACAAACAATCATAAGCTGCCATGCCTAGATGGCATCCCAGCTGAGTTTTTTGAAGAGAGTAGAACAAAGCTCCATCACAAACTCCTTAACAAAATCTGGAAATGTGAAGAAACTCGATGTGATTCAAGATGCCAGTTTTGTTACAATATTGAAGAAAGGGGACAAACCTTTGTGAGGGAACTACTGCTCTCATTTCGCCTTGATCTCATCTCCATTGCAAGAAAGATCCTTACTTGAAGCCTAATAAATAACTCTACAATGAAACATAGTTTGGCTTCAGGCCTCTCAGAGGCACAATTGATACCATCTTCATGGCATAATAGATTCAGGAGAAGTTTAGAGAGCAACACCAGGAACATGGCATTCATTGACCTAACCAAGGACACAGCAGAGGCTCTTCAAAGACATTTTGAAAGCACATTGTGTAAGGGAAAAGGGAGTCATCCACCCAGCAAACTGGAAGGACTTTTGATGGAGCAGAAAAACAGCAGTGCCACACCATGCAGCATGCTACATCTCACTTTGAGAATAGGCTTGCGAGTGAGACAGGGAAGCAGCAAAAAAAAAAAAAAAGGCACAAGAGTCCAGCCTACAATTGTGTCTCCTCCAAAGTTATGCTTGTCACTTCTATGGGAAACATCTGCAGATACAAACTGGGCCCCTCAACCACTTTAAAGCCATCAGTGAACCCCCTTGGCAGATATCTTCCCCCCCTCCATTTAGGGGCAGCTGAAGAATACTTCCTGTATTATAAAATGCACATCTACCATATATTTTAGAGTTTATGCATCTGTCTTTCTGTGTCCATCCAGCCATCTATCCATGAATCCATTTATTTAAGAACTCCTAAACCTTAAGAGCTAATACCACCAAATTGGTTTGCAGCATCCTCTTACCATAACTGAAAGCAAGGTGAGGGTTTCTTTGTGCCGGGACAATGGGCTGTGCATGGCTTGTGATTGTTTCGCCTCAAACGGACTGGGACGGGTGTGATTGGATGGACGGTTGGACTCACAAATGACCACGAGACAACAAGTAGAGCTCCAGCCACAGAAAGCAGCCACTGGCCAGCAGCCTGGTCCCCTCCCCCAGCCTTGCCTCAGGGAGTAACTGCCAACCACAGCCCCAGGGAGAAGCCAGTGGGCCGCATAAGCCCACGCACACAAACTCTGCCGGACCTGGGCAAAGCTGGGTAGGTCTTCTAGTTGTAAATGTGTTAAAGATAACTAAATAGAAGAGTAAGCGTATGATGGGCTGGTTGTTCCTGTAAAACCCTGCATTGTAAAAGATTGCTGCACACTGCTAACAGTTGATAATTAATCCTCATCAGATGGAGTGAATACTTGCAGCTGCTTTTCACTATTGAATACCTTCATGAGTTCCCATCCATACCACTAGTTTGCCTATCTATTGCATTATGGATGTAGTTGTTCCATCACAGTCAGCCTGTTTGTTATTTATACACATGTCTACAAGAGCTTTAAAAATGTCTTGCCATGTCAATATAACACATGATGAGAAAAATTGCGAACACTTGGGACCAGATGCATCTCTCATTTTTACAGAAAAAAACCCAAAAACTCTACTAAGTCATAGAAACACTGATATAAAACCACTGTGAGATCAGGATGAAGCCTTCGGTTTCTACCTTGCTCACCTCTGAAATTTGGTAACATGCAAATGTATAACAAGAGACTGTGAAGGGAAATACAGACAAGAAATAAATCACACATTTTTAACAGTGAGGAGAATTAGCCAATGAAACAACGTACCAAGAGTTATGCTGAATTCTTATCCCTGTTTTTTTTCAGTTGAAGATCAGATTTTTCTCTATTTTTTTTCTAGTTCAAACAGAAATTAAGTCAGTATCTCCTATGGTTTGTTATGCAGTAGGTCAGACTAGATGATCACAGTGTGCTTCTTTCTGGCCTGATTATGTATGGTGCACTTTCCACTCAGATAGGTGGTTTATTTTGGGTTATTTCCTTTTCTAATGTCCTCGTGTTTGTTGAGGCATAATGAACACACAGATTTTGGCAGCTACGGTTCACTCTCAAACCTTTGATTTAGGAGCTTTTGCTTTTCATTTGTGCCTCGCTCGTTTAATTTATTATCTTCTCTGAAGCTGCCACATCTCTACCCACATACATCCTTCAATAACAGCACTGCTAATACCTTTTAGTTTACAACTACTGTGCATCAATTTAGTTAGATAGGTGAGATCAGGCTTAAATATAATTACCATTTGCTGTCCTTAGTTGGGCAAAATCCCATTGAGAGTTTTGCCTTTGTAAGGATTGTAAAATCAAGCTCTATATGTCAAGGCAGTTGTGAATAGTAGAAATATAGTATTTTAGTAAATTAATTGCCTAGTTTAATCACAAAAATGTAGACTCATTGATATTAAGGTCAGAAGGGACCAGCATTTGTTTTAATCAGAGACACCGTGTCTACACATGCCCTTCCCTTTTGGATGGGGCATGTTAATGAGGCATTTCGGAACAGGTTAATGAGGCACTGACACGCATATTCAGTGCCTCATTAGCATAATGGCAGCCGGTCACACTTCAAAAGTGCTGTTTTCAGAACACAGACTGCTGTATAGATGTGGGCACTTTGAAATAAGCACCACAATTCGAAATTCCCTTATTCCCAGAATGAATTGGGAATAAGGGAATTTCGAAGTGTGACACTTATTTTGAAGGGCCTACATCTATACAGCCCATCTGTGTTTTGAAAGATGTGTAGACACGGCCATAGAGTTGAATCCCAAGTCTGAAATCCTAGCCTTTGTATTTTATGGATGGGGCATATTAAAAATGAATTGCACAAATTCTATTCTGTGTATGAATAGTGAGGTTGGATGGACTATAACTTAGGATATGTGTGAAAGTTTGGTGTGTGATATTTCGATTTTATTTTATTTTCGGGCAGGAGGGTGGGTAGCGGGAGAAGGTACAGGAGAAATGGTGGAGAAGAGTAAAATATTTAGAAAGCTTACCTACAAAGAAATTCTGTCCCATGGCTATCTGGGAAGTGTCATGGACACATGACCTGTACAATTATACCAGTTTAAATCCTTTAAACCAATACGGTGAATGGCAAAATGATGATAATCATACCTAACAACAACTCTAAAACTCCCAAGTATCTTTCCTTTTTTATTTTGTCTGTCATATGAATCAGAGCTATCCAACAACTTTAAGCATTTCTCATAAGAAAAAAGAAATTGCAGGCTAGCTGAGACCATGTAGGCCAAATTTCAACATGGAGTGAATTTGACAGCTGAGTTATTGCAGACATCACTGAAATAACAACATTACCACCCTGAGCGGATGCATATATGGAATATGCTCTGCAAAGGAACTGAAACAGCTTGTTTGCAATTCAGTTAGCCCAGCTTGAGTTTTAGGCACTAGTGAACTGGACTGTAACTGTGAGGTGATATCCTGGAGAGGGTGTTTGGGAGTTCAGGGCACCTTAAGTTCTGCTTCAAACTACTCCTGTCTCTGGATACTATAAAACCATCCCTGCCTAAAGTGATCTGAAGAGCAAATGTTTTTGCCTTCAGAATTTACCTGAATATGTTGCACGATTTTAAAATATATTTCTAGGGAAGATACATCACTCTCCAACTGCCCTGAACCTACAAAGTTTTTTTTTCCTCTCCCTTTCTTTTAGAAGCACACATGCTTACACGCTACACACATCGTTCAGGTTGCATTACACAGAAGAGTTTACTTTATTATCAACACACTTTGTATATTTCTCAGGAACAAAGTCTGAACATTTCCAGCAAACGGCATTTGATGAAAGTCCTTCTCCCAGTGGTGCTGTCTCCCTCTACGGTTCTATTTATGAGAAAGAATTTTTGTGTAACTGAGAATCTATTTGTTTTCCTTTGCCCCCGGGACATGGAATTTATCACAAGCTAAATGGGTGGTTGAGATTTTAGTACGAACTCTTTTTGTTAAAATATTGTCAGCCCTCAAATGCAACCACACAGAGAGAGGGCAAGGGGATCTTAAATTAACAGATTCCTGAATATATTCTAAATATACAAATTATAACAAATTAAATGTTGGGTGCTGTCTTTCTAGGGGAGTATATCTTTGTAAGGGAGGAGCATGCCCTTTTAAGGGCTGGAGGTTTCGAGCTAAATTACCTCTGCCATGACACTTAGGATGGAGAGTGGGGTTTAATTAGTGAACCAGCTGGGTACAGAAGGCTGATTTGCCCCATAAAGAACAGCAGGAAGCTACAGAAATGGGGGTTGCTCAGAGAGACAGTTAGAGACTATGGAGGGTGGCTGGAGTGAGTAAGCTCCAGCAGGAAATCCTGAGTCATCGGGGAAAGGCAGCAAGGACAGAAAAGGTTTGGGAGACCCCCCCAGTGGTAAAGACTGGGAGTCCAAACTTGATGGGGTTTGGAGACCTTTATCTGGGGAATGATTTTGTTATTTTAATAAATCTAGCACTGAGGAGGGATCTGTTTCACCAAAGAAGGGTTTGTTTTAGTACTTTGATTTAAGAGGCCCTGGGCTGAAGAAGAGAGAAACTGAGGCAAGAAACTTTCTGAGGGCCCTCTGGCCTGAGAGGAAGTGCTTGTGAGGCAGCTGGCCCATTGGCAGTCTTCACCTCACTGAAGTTTCACAGGCATCCTTGAGAAATTTCCTTTCCTTCATTGCAAGGCAATGTGTTTATCTCAGAATGCATCACAATACAGATGGCATCATCATCTTTCTTTTAAAATGTAGATATCTCATAAAATTCCTACTGCAGCTTTTCATTCTTTATACTCTCCTGTCTTTATTAATAAAATGAAAAATTCAAATTAAGAACTCAATTTTTCTATAATTCTTTTGGGGTGCAATTCACCTTATTGTAAGGAATCTGCACACCATCTTATATGCCATTTAAGCTCTCAGCCTGTGGCTTAAATGTAAAACTTTAGTATATTGAATCTTAAATGAATATTCTGCACTAGGGTGAATGTCACACTGGCTTCATAACTCAGACTGCAACACTTTTCTTGTGACTTAGGTCAGCTGAGATACATAGGCATTACAGGCAAATTACATTGGGGTGACCAGATGTATCAATATTAGGGGCTTTGTATTCTGTGGGACTCCATTATTCCCTCAAATCCCAGTTTTTGGTATCAGCCATGGCAGGAGTTGGCAACCTGCCGCTCCAGAGCTGCATGCAGCTCCTTAAGGAGACACGTGCAGCTCCGAGCACTGTGGCTGCTGACTCCTCTTGTGGCTGTGGAGGCTGCAGCTGCTGAAACAAAGCCTGCTGTTAAAATGGGCTTTAGATTTTTTTATTTACATGGTGGCAGCCTCTGGAGCCTGAAGCAGAGACAACGGCAGCAGAGAGCCCCAGAAAGGAAAGTTGGCAGGGCAAGGAGCCACCCATGGGCGGCACAGCAGGGGAAGGAGAGCTGGGGGCAGGTGTGGCCGAGTCTGCCCTGCCGGAGCTGCTCTGGGAAAGAGGAGGCGTAGGCCGGGCAACTGCCAGCCAGCAGAGGTAGGGCGAGAGGGAACTGCCGCCCAGTCATGTGGGAACTGCTGTGCAATGCCAAGGGCTGTTCGAACCTCCTGCCATGCTCAAACCAGTGCAAGCTGGCCTGGACTGGGGGGTTTGCCGCCTTTGTGTCAAGCCCAGGGTGTGCACCCAGCACAGTGATTCCCTCATGCTTTGGGGCACTGCAGGACGTCTGCCCCCCATCCTGGTCTTTCAGTTTCTCCCAGGTGAAATCAGGCACTTCCCTTCAAAAAGCCCTTAACATAAGCAGCCAAGTGGTGGGGGGAGCAGTAGGAGAAGTGGTCATCTCAGGCAGGTAAATCCTGGGGGTGGGGGATGCTGGTTTGGGACTGATAGGGGTTAAACCTGGTATTGGGGTGTGGTTTGGGGCTGATGGGGGTTAAGCCTGGGGATAGGAGAGTGGATCTGGGGGCTGCATTAAGTAAAGCCCAGAGATGGGGTGACAACTTTCGTACTGGTACAAATCATGGTGTGTGTGCTATTCTTAAAATATGGGTTACGAAAAGTATGGTTTGGTGTTATTTTTAAGGACTGTCTCGTATTCACATGCATTGCGGCTCTTCAAGTATTGATTTTGTAGCTGAATTTGAAAAAAAAAAGGCTCTTCTTGTTATTTTGGTTGCAGACCCCTGAGCTGTGGGGTCATCCCCTATTACATAAAAACAGCATTCTGACGGTCTATAAAGAAATACCATTCCTGTTGGAGAGTTTGGTAGTATTATGTTTCGAACACAAAAAGGGATCACAGCTCACACAAAAACTCTGGAAATGGCCAAAATGATTTAATTACTATAAATATATTCTTCTTTTGGAATATATGAACAAATATTTGAAAAGTATGTGCCTCCAGGCAGCTCTAACTTGCATGCTGAGCCTGTGTGGCTATCATAAACACCACACCACAGGAAACTACACACACTAGCCATGACCAAAACATTTGTGTCCTTCCAACACTTTTAATATAATTACTCTAATGAACTCATGTATTTTTAGAAAAGTTTCCATTGTGCAATAATTCACCATGAAAAATCACTTGCTACATACAATAGTGTTCTCTGTTCATTCATGTGTTAGTAGGAAGCCATTTCAAAACCATCTGGACAGGAATATGCCATGAAGTAAATGGTAGCACTTTGTTGGTAGAAAATTATCTATGATCAGTGATAAAATATCATGTAACTTTCCTCAGGGGTGGATTAAGAATAAAAGGGGTGTGCTTCCACTAAAATTTCAGGTTTCTTTGATAGACTTTTCTGCTCACCTTTTCTTCTAAGAAGGATTCCATGAGTGAACCCACTTTAAAGATTTTCTGTTTATGCTGCTCATTCTCTAAATTCTTGATATTAATGTTGCCACAGGTCCGTCTGGTGGCAGGAGTGCAGGTTCTCATTAACAACATCTTAGGGGAATGGCTGGAACATGCCAAGTGAGAATTCTGTCACAGGAAATTTCTCTCACCTACTTAGAGTGCCTGCCTGACTTTCCCTAATTGTATAAATATAGCTAGTTCTCCTTTGTCCATTACTTAGTGGCACCCTGGGAGAATTTGATGTGATTGGAGAACCTCGACATTTCCTGTATGGCAGTCATAATGGCTTTACATATCTTAAAAATATATAGAATCAATATCATGTGGTGATGCTGTAACTAAGGCCATGAGAAGTGATGATGATGGGTTTTTTGTATGACCATGCTTCTGTTATAGGTGGGCCTGGTAGTCGCACACAATTCTAAGTTCCTATTTTAAGTTGCACGTAAGCTTTAATTTTTCATGCTGCAAATTTCCATGCTGAATGTAAGCCTGAAGTTTTGAGGGAAGATATTAGGAGCGGGAGAGTTTAGGACTCGGGAGAGAGGAAACCATCATTTTGCCCATTTTGAAAAATTCTTAAAACCATTTCATAGAGTGCTAACTCCTCCATGATTTGGAACAGGGACTTGATGTTTGCCAGAGAGGTTCACCTTGTATAACAGGCCGGCCTTATGTTGTCCCGATGGAAGTCTGCCCAAATTTGGTTGATTTATAAGCCTCTGAAAATCTCAGTTTGCACAGGCCCAGTACAGTTTGTCAGGTGAATTCTCTTGAGTCCATCTCCACTGAGCATGTGCTAACCAAGAGCTGAAGGTGCTGAGTAGGACTTCCATTGCAATCACTCCTCCTGGCGGCTACAGCCCACTGTAGGACCAACTGCAGGAACTGAGAGTAGGGAAAGTCTCCTGTGCTCTAGGCACTGAGACTTAGGCACACAAGGATTTAAGGAAGGAAGAAACAGCCTGACAGGCCAGCATGGTGAGATTGAAAGAATGAGGTATGAGGGGAAACTGGAACTGAATGAAGGAACAAAGGGGTTGGGCAAGGGAAAAACAGTGTGTCTTGATTTCTGGGAACTCAACCTGAGACACACAGGGGCTTGTTGTGCGGGAGCACTGGGCATTCACGGCTGCAGATGTAGTGAATGGGAGCATTGTGCTGTAGGTAGTGTCATGCTAAACGCTCCGTAAAATCAAACATCTGAAAGTGAAACACCCAAAACTAGGCATCCTAAGTGAGGTACCCTTTTAACTATTGAGTCTCTGTGCCTCAATTTCCCATGTGTAAAATGTTCACAGTACCCACTCCCTCTTCAGGGGATTGTGTATAAACCTATTATTGTTTATGAGATACCCAGATGCTGTAGTAATGAGCAACATGGAAAAGCCCATGAAGAAATTAATACCTTTGTCTCCAGAGTGTAGTGTAAGTAAATACAGCATTGAGCTATATATTGGACAGCGAGCATATAACAAAAGATTGAATAATTGCTCATTAAGTGAGCACTGTCCATTCTGTGCACTTAAGGCCAGGATTCTCTGGAGCTAAAAAAAGGAGTAAGTGATTGCCACTGAAGTCTTACACACAAAGGGTATCTCTATAATTAGAGCAGGGTCAGCATGCCATGATCAACCTTACCTGGATTGATTTTGCCACATGTGTGGAGATGTGGCAAGACTGATACTGCACGCTGACACATGGATATAGGGACATTGGCGCCAGCCTGAAGATCCCTGATCTACACGGGGGAACAAATTTGATCCTGATACGTCAATTCTAGCTATGTTAATGGCTCGAATTGCATATCTGGAATAGACTTTGATTGCTAGTGTAGACCAGGCCAAAGAGGCAGAATTAAGGTTAATTCTGCCATTTCCTAACCTTTGACTTTGTATTGATTTTTATTAAGGTTACAGTGTTCTTTTAACAGTTTGTGCATGTGTGTGATAGTGTACAGATTGCAAAATAAGTGCATACTGAAATAAACAATAATGTGCGCTTCACCATTAGGGGCAGCAGTTGTTGTGTCACTGGAAATTTTTTTATGTATTTTCAAGAGCACCCTGATCAAAAGCCATTCTTCATGACCTTGATGACAAACTGCTGCTCTTGAGCTACTAAGCTTACATTAAAGATGTTCATGTGTAAGGTCAAAAGATCCCGATATAATATAATGTAATACTAGGCTTTATGTATGTGCCTTGGGCATGTTTATGTTGCAGCAATTTAGTTAGGAGAAGAAACGCTCTAAAACCAATGACCTTAAGTTTGTATCTAACTCATTCTAATAGCATTCTCATAGCAATGACAAATTTTTGCCTTTGTGTTAAGCATTACAAGAAGCAACTGAAAATAAGCACTATTTGTTCTTTTAAATAATATTACATGTTGATTTGTTGCCAACCAGCTTCCTCTAATATGACCACAGAGAATTACTCCATTAGATAAGTGTTTGTTGTCAATTTATGCAATACTTGGCCCATTTGTTCCTTGAGATAACAGAAAATGTCTGTCTTGTCTGTCCACATGCTGAGCCTAATTAATGTTTGTTATTCTCCCCATTTTTTTATTTCTTTAAGACAGAATACCCAATAAAAGGTACAGTAGTGGTAACACCATTGGCCAACTTCCTGGTGTTAACATGGGGGATACATTTGGCAGAATTTACACTTAGACATTGAATTATTCAACCTCTTTATAATTTTAACATTTATTTTACTGTATTTTTCAGTGTTAGCTTTTTGAAATAGGGAGAAAACCTGTTAATCTTACAGCACGTTTTAGTCTTTCGGGTACCTATAAAAGGTTTTTTACTGCTAAGTCACATACACATCTCCTAGAGCTGGAAGGGACCTTGGAAGGTCATCAAGTCCAGTCCCCTGCCCTCTTGGCAGGACCAAGCACCATCCCTGCCTGATTTTTTTTAAACCTATTTGCCCTAGACCCCTAAATATCTTCCTCAAGGTTTGAGCTCACACCCCCTAGTTTAGCAGGCCAGTGTTCAAACCACCAAGCTATTCCTTTGGATGCAGACTTTGGTTAATTTGTGCCTAATATAAAAGAAAGGGTAGAGAAAGCTTGTGCATGGAGACACATGAAAAGGCAAACAAGCAATAATCCCACATGCTTATTTGACCCTAATCACATGCAACAAGAAATAAATTGTTTTTGTTACTGATCAATTATTACAGATTGCATTTTGCCTGTGGTCTTTTTGTTCAGAACCATTTATTTTATTTTTAAAATATCCACTCTGGCAATTCATCAGTGGAAGAGAGAAGCTGTGGCCACATGAGCCCCTCCTTTTGGAGGGGCTATGGTAATGTGGCACTTCAGAATTTGCTAAAGAGGTGCTTCCATGAATATTATGTCTCATTAGCATAATGGTGGTCACATGTGTGCTTCAAAACTGCTAATTTCAAAATGCACACTGCCCACGTAGCCAGGGGGCCTTTCGAAATGACCCCCCCAATTTTGAAAGCCCCTCCTTTCCAAAACCAAATGGGAAGAAGAGACTTTCAAAATCAGGGGGCCATTTCGAAAGGCCCCTGGCTACATGGGCAGCGTGCACTTCGAAACCAGCATTTTCAAAGCGTGCATAGCCACTATTATGCTAATGAGGCACTGCATATTCGTTAGCATATTCCAAAGTGCCACATTACCGTAGTCCCTCGGAAAGGAGGGGCGAGCTCAGCCACAGCCAAAGTGCCATAATAGTCTTCAGAAAATGTCCCAATACTCTTTAATCTCACTACAGTCTTTAAAACCTACTCATAAGATTGTTTACCCCTTTTTATGTGGTTTATTAGTCCTATTTTATTTTTATTTTTGTGGACTTTTATAATTTTGTTCAGAGAACAGATTTCAGAGCCATGTATGAGAGTATTCACAAAAGATAAGTTAATTCATGTGAGCATTAGTACCAGAAATATGTATATACTCTCCCAGTTCAGGATCAGAGGCAGTGTTATGTGACCTCTGTGCTCAATCACAATTAAGCCACACAGTTTGAATGGAGTGAGATTCACTGGATTGCTCAGAGAGCGTGTGCAAAGCCCTGTACTCTACTAGGACTCTGAATTTCTTGCTCTGGCGGTGCCTGTGTGATCCGTGTGGGTTTTATGATGGTGTTCTGCACTGGGGTAAATACTTGCGGATAACTGTTTGTAATCAATGTATAGAATTTAAATGTTTTCCAGAGGAAAGATATTTGAATAATTTTAAATAATGAATACATTTGAGGAAATCACAAGCTACTCATGAATATTTTGTGATCAAAAAGAATTTCTTAGATAAATTATTGCAAATTATTTGCTTAGATCTATTGTAGAGTTATTAAGAGAGATGACTCACATCAGAGGTGTTTATACCAAATTCGGGCTTACATCCTGAAAATTCTTAGGCATATGCCAAACATTAAGCAGGTGAGTAGCTTCATTTATATTAATAGGAGTACACACATGCTTGAAGTTAAACGTGTTTAAGTGAAGATTTGGAGGTTAGGTTGTGGTTTGGAGGTTAGGCTGGATAAAATCAAGGCAAAAAGTAAAGCTCAGATTCAACAATAACAAAGTAGCTAAAGCAGTTCTTGCAAGAATTTGCTCTCCAGTTGGTGGAAATCTTATAAAACCAGAAGTTTTAAGAAGTTGAAGCTACAGCCATATTAGAAATCCAGCTCTTATAATTTTTGAATACAGGAGTACGACTGTGGAGTGTGGAAATAAAGGGAAAATTAAGATCTACAGACGTATATAAAAAGATTCCTTTCATGTTTTGGTCCATGTCTAGTTATGACGCGTACAAAACTATAAAGTGTACACATCCACTGTGTCACAAATGCCTTATGAATATAGAAGTGTTTGACTCTCCAAACTCACAATTTTGCATCATACCACAGTATTCAGATATGACTTTCAAGAGAATAATTGTCTGCTCTGACAGAAGTCTCAAACTTAATGTTGGATCAAAAAGTCTTCTGAGATCCACTAATCCCATGAAACCATTTGGATAGGCCTATGTAGAAGGCATGGTCTGATAGCTCTGGCGCTGCTACACTAATGACAAATAGCAGACATGATTAAACTGTGGAGGTCTTCAATCAGAGTAATGCAATCTCCTACAGAATAAGTGGGTAGCGGGACAGAGCATTCCTGAAAGGCATTTAAGCAGTGGTGGAGGAGGAACAGTTTACTTGTCCCCTAAGTGGTTGTCCATTTAGAGCAATACTGAGTACAATCTTTGAGGAAGGCTGCAAAGCTGCCTTGTCTAGTAACCACTGCAACAGGCAGACTTTAATGGATTAAGCTGGGAGAAAATATTTTGATTTTGAATGAAGCAATGAGAAACAGTCTATTCTCAGTGTAGTTAGCTGAATAGTAGAGTGTGTGAACGTGTTTCAAAAAGAGGAAACTATTCTAGATTTGCTTGGAATTTCTGCTTTTCATATTTATTTATCCATGCTCCATTAATTTAAATTCATTTTGTAGACAGGGCACATGAAAATTGTTGGGATGAAGTTTACTTTTGCAAGTGGCTTGAATATACCATAGATATAAATCAGCTGGTCTGGGACAGTAAGAACGTGCCATTGTGAAATATTCTCTGAATGCAGAGAACTTTTTTTGTGTTAAAGCATTTACTCTAGATGGTTCCATATTATTTTCAGTAGAAATATGCTGTTGCTTCCTGAAGTTGCTCTTCTGGCTGCTAAAACTCCCCATCATTTTTCCCTTTCTCTTACAAGCAGAAGTAAATATGCTTCTGTTGCATGACATATCTGATTATCACTGCTCCAGATACAAAGTAAATAGAGGTGGGATGAGATGGCGTTATTCGAATCCAAATTCATTTGGACTTAAGCAGCTGGATTTTTACCTGATTTCTGAACTCAAATCTAACTGTTGACAAAAATGGCAGAAAGTGGGAATTGATCTGAACTTCCTCCCCTCTTGTTGGTCACTTACCAACAAAAGGATTCAGTGATAGTACTCCACTTCCTTCCTCTCTTCAAGAGATGTTTGGTGGGCACTGGCTGCCCATTCCATTCTATTAGAGCTTTCAGAGAGCTATCAGGTTGGTTCAAGAGCACTTGGAATTTGTAATGCAGCTGGTAATGGCAGAGGCTGTGCCACTTCCTACTGTGTATGTGAGACAGGGTTGTGAGGAGACAGCAGCCTCAACAGACAGCCCCCTTCCAAAATATACTAATAGGAGATATAGCCAGTCAGTGCTTTCCCTGGAACTTCACAAAAATGGCAATGGGGTGAAGGCACGCTCGTTGCTTTCCCTAAAGACTTTTAATGGTATGTATCTGGGACAAGATGTAGGGTCATTGTGTGGCTGAGACAGAAGGCATTCGGAAGGGGTGGACTTAGTACTGGGGAGACAAAACCATACAGAGTATAGATGGGATATAGGTGAGGCAAAGGAACCTCATAATTTGGAAGGTTAAATCTGTCCCTGAATGCATGTGGTTGCTGTTCAGAGAGTCTGGTGCAAGGTAAGATGAACAATACGGCTCTGATACTTGGTGCATAAACTAATGTTGAACGTTAAGTCTGGGAGTCTCATGCTAGATACAACAGTTAATTGAGATTGGAGGATGCCTTTGGGGCAGAGTCAAGGTTTGAGTGCTTCTCCTGCCATACAGGCCTGGTTAAAGAAGCTATGGATCTGGCTGCACAGCCTTTGAAAGCTTCTCTTCGAGTCTCCTGGGGATGAGTGCAAAGCAGTTGCCATGGAACTGATGCAAGGGTCAGATAAGTAAAACCAGAAGCCAGGTAGGCTCAACAGCAGATGATACTGACCAAGGGAGTGAGGTGTGCCTCCTCACCCCCTATGTCCCATTGCCCTGGGGAATTTTGCTGTATGGCAGATCACAGACTGCATACTCCAAGAGTGTGATGGAGGGTGAACATTTTGGGTGTTAGATAAATGCCTTTTTGTTCCCCTCCTAGGTTCACAGAGGGTGCAGTCCTTCAGGCTGGATAGGCAACTAGGGCTCATTAGGAGGCAGCCAGCCACAGAACTTAATCAAGCACCTGGGACCAGTTAAGGCCTCTGGATTCCCTGTGAAAGGTTTACCCCCGGGCAGCAGGGGGAGGGAGTGGAGAGGTGCAGGGAGAAGGTACCAAAGGGAAGTGGTGGGTGAAGTGGCTCAGGGAAGGGTTGCTGCTGTAGGACAGGAGCAAAAGCCCCACCAGCTACCATTTCCCTAGGGTCCCTGGGCTGGAGTCCAGAGTAGTGTGTGGGTCCAGACACCACCACCCCCCGGCCCTTCCCCTGCAGGGCTGCCCTGCTGGGAAAACCAGAACAGCCCAAGACCTGTGGAGGTGGCCTACTCCATCCCCTACTGAGGACTGGCCTGTGGTAAGAAGGGCTCAGTAAGTGGAAACCCTTGCCTTTGGGAAGATGCAAGGCAGCGAAGGGGCCTCCATGAGTCTCTGGGGCACAAAAGAAACTGCCAGGAAGCACGGAACCTCTAGAGGACTGATGAGGAACCTGTCGCATGCCGTCTCCCCCAGCTTCTCAATTTTGGAATGCAACACACCAGGCGCTGTCTCATGACATAAATGTTGGTGATGGCCAACCATGTTAGAAACACTGCAGACAGTAAGGTTAGGCCTGAAATATGCTAGCCAGAAAAACTGTATCAGCATATTTCTAGCAAGACTAATGGGTTTGTATGAGTAACTGGAAAGATGCTAACAGATCAGTTTTGTCAGGGCCTGCTGGTGTATGTGTGTAATCATAAGACTCTGATAAGATTTTCAAATGCCCCTTTGCTGACTAAATCTTATAGATAAGAATTTATGTATTTCCCCATCATTTTTTCTGCTCGATTTGACAGATGGGGAGAAGTGTTTTGTGTCATAGATACTGAAAATACTACTCACAGGTCTGTCAGCAGATTAGGAAGGGACATCACCAAGAGGAAGATCCATGAGTGTTTTGGTTTCTCCATATTTCACTGTCAAAGAGGCTGGCTGGATTTCTTGTACTGCTGAAATGAAAGTAGCTTGAAATTGTCCCATCTACAGTGGCCATCACCCACGTAAGTGACAGTAATGCTGTCTGCTGAAGAATGAGCTGTGGGTATTGATCGGAATGGGCATTAGTGCTCATTAAAGGAAACCAATCTAGGATGAAAAACAGAGCTTGAAAAAATTAAGTGCTGAAGGATTACTTCCTTAATGGCTTCATTCCCACAAATTAATTCTGTCTCACTCCTGAATCTAGGCATAAGGGACTGGCAAAGGCAGCGGGGGAGCAGGGGGTGGTTAATTGGCAGAGGCATGTCCACATGACCTCTGTACTACCAGCATCACCCCACCAACAGCAAAATCTCACACAGCTGTGTTAATTAGCTGCACGAGTTTGCAAATGGTCCTCCATTTGCAATTTGGTGAACTGTCATTAGCATAGCACCGCTGGCTGTAGCGTTGTGCTAACGGGCTCTGTAGACACATCCCTTGAGTTTATGCACACAGCATGCCTACAAGGAATGGAAATATCCTACGTGTGTGTCTCAGAAGGGAAGCTCAAAGATCAGGTCCAGCTTCAAGTCACACAGAACACTTCTGCTGGGGCTAATAGCAAAATCTAGACTTCCTGAATACTAAGTTATTTACTAGGCCACATTTTCACCCTTCCTCTCTGTTGTGGGTTTGTACCTAAAAGAATTTGAGGGACTCTAATGAAATTCTAAATTGATGTAATGTACATGGGAAGAGAGCTAGAAGAAGGGTAAAGTTTTGCCAGTTTAGATTCACTTCCAAATTTTCCCAAAAACTCTACTCCATGGAAAAATCTTCACAGTAAGGAAACCAAACCATATAATTATTGACTTAGTTCCTATGCCACAAACAGCTGATTCACAGCATTCCAGCCATGGGAGGGAATGGGAGGAAGGAAACAGAGTGTGAATCACGTGATTTGTGGCTCCTCCGAACGTGCTCAAAGGGTGGGGAGGTGCGGGGGAGGAGGAGGAAGTAAGGGCTCCAGTGCTTGTGGGGGGTGGGGACAGATAGTGGGTCTGCAGGCTGCAGATGGAGACCCCAAAGGCAGCAGGTTGCCCGCCACTGCCCTACACAGACTTGTAGGGCTTGTCTACATCAGGACAATTAATCCTAATTAATTAAAGGAGTGAATTTAAAAGTGGATTAGTTAAACTGCACTCAACCCTGCTGTTGACCCACTTGTTGTCTTAATTCAGATGATCATGAAAAAAAATTAAATCAAATTAAACATATTTTAATATTGGATCAGAGTGTCCCCACTGGGGTTCAATGCAGTTGCACTCTTCCTTTAGTGAATTACAAATAATTTTTCTAAGTGTCCCTGAGTAGTCATGCCTTGTTAAACGTCAGTGCTGAATTTCTTTTTCCCCTTCCACATGTCCAGTTTTTACACTGTCAGCCATAGTAATGCCATATCATTACTTAAATTACTGTCTCTCAACAAACTTTTAAACAGAATGGCTGTGTCTACACTAGCCAAAAACTTTGAAATGGCCATGCAAATGGCCATTTCGAAGTTTACTAATGAAGCACTGAAATACGTATTCAGCGCCTCATTAGCATGCGGGCGGCCGCGGCACTTCGAAATTGTTGCAGCTTGCCGCCGCGCAGCTTGTCCAGATGGGACTGCTTTTCGAAAGGACCCCGGCAACTTCGAAGTTCCCTTATTCCAGGAATTTAAGTAATGGTATATAATGACAGTAATGTAAGTAATGATATGGCACTACTATGGCTGACAGTGTAAAAACTGGACGTGTGGAAGGGGAAAAAGAAATGCAGCACTGACTTTGAACAAGGTATGACTACTCGGGGACGCTGAATACGCGTGGCTCGTCAGACGGGGCTCCTTTTCGAAAGGACCCCGCCAGCTTTGAAGTTCCCTTATTCCAGGAATAAGGGGACTTCGAAGTTGCCAGGGTCCTTTCGAAAAGGAGCCCCATCTGGACGAGCTGCGTGGCGGCAAGCCATGTCAATTTCAAAGTGCCGTAGCCACCTGCATGCTAATGAAGTGCTGAATATGTATTTCAGCACTTCATTAGTAAACTTCGAAATGGCCATTTGCATGGCCATTTCGAAGTTTTTGGCTAGTGTACACATAGCCAATGATTCAAATTCAGTGCTGTGGTAAATCCATTGCCACACGTGGGCTTACCCATGGAATGTGTTTAGCCCAGTGTCTGAACGTCAGTTGTATTCCTCATTGGCCACACGTGGCATTTTACTTACTCATATTCCTTTTCAGATTTATTACTCTATTTTGAGTTTTGTCATTTTTAGCACCTCTAGAAGGATATATAATGTTTAACCAGCATAATTCCTATGGTGGTGTGGTTTAGCACAAGTCTACAAGACACATCTTGGAAACTAAGGCATTGTTACAGAATATTATTACCTGGACCTGTGTCATACAGCAGTTTTTCATGATAAGCTTCAAAAAAGGTGGAAGCCCAGATGTAAGATTTAGGTTATTCAGAAGTAGTTCTATAATAGGAGCTTTATATTCTCTGTTCTTTGGCCAGTAATCTCCACATGACCCTAAGATTGAAATAAAGCTTACTTCTCTATCTCACAATGTAAGTTGAAACTAAAAAGACTATTTTATTTTATATCCTTTATAATGTTATTGCTTCACAGAATTTTCCTTAATCTATGCAGGAGAATGTGCTGAAATTAGAGGTGGGACAAAACCACCTATCAGATTCTGATTCTCTTTGAATTTGGGGTGTTCAAAAAAATGAATCTCAAATCTGAGCTAGGTTCAGGAGGGCACAAAGCTGCTGGACACAAAAAAACACATTTCCAGTTTAGATTCCAAGCGAAATATCGTTAACACAGTGTTTTTTCAAAGCATTTTGGCATGAAACAGGTCTATGATCATTCCCAGAATTGCAGGCTGAAAAAAGTCACCTGATAAATTCTATAAGCTCAGATCTTTGGAAATGCATGAATCCCAGCTCTCTGAAGAGCTTCTGATTGTTCTGACCTATTGGAGAGCATTAAAGAATCTTACATCTCCTGATAGTTTAAGTTGCAGAAAGAGAACATTCCATTTAATTTTTACCATATCTTTCTATACCCAAATTTATACATTTGTGCATGGATTAAACAAGAGCAAAGAAAAGGAAAACAGAAGAGGTATGCAAGGATGTTATGGTTCTCTTTCATGACTCTTGATTTTTCCCCCTATAAATCAGTACAAAAATAATCATGAATGCATATGTTTTGTATAAATTCCCCATCTGGCTCCATGGGCAAACCATATGTGGTAAAGATTTGTGTAGAGGGAAGGTTAATACAAACAACGGTATTCCAACTAACTCCCTTTCCATTGGCTAAAACAACATAAGTGGAGCACATTTCAATTTGCATTTTGCCACCATATCAAGAACCTGATCTTTTTCTGTGAATGGTATATAACAAAAGGGAGCTCCTCCTTTGCAGAGAAGGTTGAATTCCAACCATGACTCTGCATGCTTGCCTTTGTAGTTCTTTCTTTATATTCCATAGGAGACATCTATATGTGACCTAAAATCCTTGATTGATAGATGAAATTGCTGATGGAGTAAGAATCCAATTTTTTTTGTTTTCATCCCTATTTTTTTCATATTTATTAATCAACCCTGGTTTTGCACATATTCTTCCAGAGAATAAAGGAGAAATATGGAACTATAAAGACAGGTGGTCTTGTAACCTAGAGGTCAGACAGGTGATCTGACATAGCATTTTTAACTATGTTGCTCTGTCAAGATGATTGACAGTTCTTCTGTTAAGTGCATAAAATCACATTGTTATGCACGCTAACTTACTTGTCAGGAGCAGTTTTGCCATTCTGTTTAGCCTTGTGCCATGTGAGATTCCTTTAAGCAACTAAAAAAACAGCCATAATCCATTTGATTTTCTGTCTTCCCATGAGGAAAACTTTTGACAGATGATAAATAGCAACTGCTGACAATCATCAATGTGAAGCTATCATTCTTTTACATTAAATACAAAAACGGAGTTGTAAAGTCACTAGGGATAAGACTTTTGACACATAAGAGACAAATATATAATCCTCAGAACTAAATCACTGTTGGGATCTAAGCAAGTACAACAAAGCACAGCTGCTTTTAGAATCTCACAAAGTCAAACTAAAGCTAACTTTGATATCTGGAACTTTATGCATGTTCCATTGCAGAGTACCATGCTGTTAAACCATAAGCCACTGTTAAACATGCAAACATCAGTGAATGTATGTGCACAAAATAGAAAGACACTTTACCATGCTGTCTTCTTTAATTAGGAGAAAAAGGGACCGATACCAGAATAAAGACTGTGCTGAACAAGGAAGTATAGGTCACCTCCCTTGTACAGTAAAACTCTCTACAGCTTAAGTGTTCTGTCTGGTATATTCTGTTTCATATCAATAGATCCACCCATTTATTTTTAAAATTAGTAATAAAATGGGAATACAAATGAACACAATGACAGTATGTTGTATGAGCTGGCAGTTTTGAAGAAATCACATAAGCTAAATTGTGCTAATGAGACTTTTGGGGGATGTTAAAGAACAAAATCTGTCAAGATAGCAGTACTTGTGCTCTTACACTGTGTTTTTCAATAGGAGAAAGTATGGTTCCTTAACAGCCTTTTTGAAAAAGAAAAAAAGAAAAAAGCATATATGTGATATTTGAATATAACATTCACACCACCCATCTTATTTTTGTTTGCTACTTTGCTTTTATGATATATACTATACAGAATGCATCCTGTTTAACTGTGACAGTTGTGACTTTTGAGAGCAATTGGAAAAATTACAAGATAAAAGGAGAGACAGTTTAAACCCCCTAAATATCTGCATGAGGCAAAGGATTAGATTAGCGGGGTCAAAGCAAATTATTTGCTTAGTAGTTCATTTCAGTTTGAAGCTTTTGGGCCAAACAAATGCAATCATGAGAACAGGTTGAACCTCTCTGCTCCGGCAACATCTGCGATCCATCAGGATCATGAATGTTTCTGGACCAAAGCAGCCCCAGCAGCTGGGAGCAGGGGGCAGCTGGGAGTCCACTGTTGGAGGGCCAGTGTCTGGTAGCTAGGCTAGAAGCAAAACTCATTCTGCTGTCGGCGTGGTTGGTGGCTGGGAGCCAGAGTGGAGCCAGTTCTTCTGCCAGGTGATCGGTGGTCCAGTAGACTGCTGGCAATGTTGCCCAGTGAATGGGGATGGCAGTAGGGTCAGCGGCTGTGAGGAGAACCTGGCTGGGAGGCTGTTGGCTGCTGGCCAGCAGCAGAGGGGCTGAAATTGACCATCCTTTGCCTGGCAAACTCCCTCTGTAGGGACCAGTCAGGTTTCAAGGGTTCCAAAATAAGGAGTTTGAACCTGTAGAGTTTTCTATGTATCTCAAATATACTCAAATGTCAACATATTCATATAAAAATGCCGATTCTTGTTTACATTACAAGGACTTCACAATGCTCTTGCAACGTAGAGTCTGTAATGTGAAAGTACAGCATAGTTACCAAAACTTTACACAAATTGCATCAGACCAGTGTCATTTATTGACATACTGTATTCTCCTGTACACATTCCTTCAATTTCAGACATCACTGGGTGAAATTCAATTGTTTGTTCTGTGCAAATGATCATGGCCGTCCTTTCTCTTTTTAAAATCTGTGAATAGATGCAAACTATTAATATGCTTCTTGAAATACACTTCATTTTTTTTTTTTTTTTGCTTCTGTGTGTTTTTAGCTCGAAAATCTTACATTAAGCCAAAAGCCAAGGAAGATGATACGTGGCATGGCCAATCACTTCTGCATCTAAGGTTATGATTACACTTTGGCGCTATGATTCCCTGCTCAAGACAGCTGCACTAGCATGCTAGAGTAGCTATGGCAGCTTAAGCAGCAGGACAGGCTTGCTGCCCTGAGTAGGGCCCATTATCTCAGATGGACAGGACAGCTCCTGCAGCCTGCACTGTCATGGTTACAGAGCTGCCCCTACCTCAGCTGTCCTGTGGACAGGAGGAAGGAGGATTTCCTGGGGCAGCATGTGGGATGGCCAGCAGCATCAATGGGTCACCTCCCTTTGCCCCCCGCATCCTTTGCAGTGAGCACACAGGTGGTACAAGTGGCAGCCTACTCCTTTATGCTGTGCCTTCCCAGCCCACTGAGCCCTGTTTCTCCACCACAGCAAGAAGTGGCCTCGATTCCTTGCCACCCACAGAAAAGTGGGGCTCAGTGGGCCGGTAGAGAACAGCAGAGCAGAGCAGGCTGCTGGCCCCGTGGGCAAGAGGTAACCCACTGCTGCTGCTGCTACTGCTGCCATGCCCTGCCCCAGGTAATTCCAGCCCAGTTGGTTGTGGAGAGGGTACGGGGCCAGGCTGGGCCTGAGTAAGGGAGGGGCAGGGCTTGATCTGGGGGGTGCCTAGAACACTGGAGTATAGCCCCTGCCCCTGGCCCCTGCTGTACGCTGCTATATGTACCATTTTAGTGACCCAACTTGGTGAGAGTTTGTGGTGGGTGTGTCTTCTCAAGCTGGGAATCACATCTCCAAGTCAAAGTGTAGATAGATACAAATTGTTTACTGTAGTGTTGCATCATGTCTTTATGTCTCAAGCTGGAAATGAGGAAAAGGAAGCGTGCATAGTATATGGAATTTTAGTGGGTCCCATGTAACAAACTATAAAGAAGCTGCATTTCCAGCTTGTGAAGTCTTAGATGCCTCTCCCATACGATAGGCAGATCATACATCATAAAACACAATTTCCACTCTTCGTTCCTCATTTGAAACTGGTCATTTACGTGTGATAGGACACAGCCCCCTCAGAGCATGCTGTTCTTCTCCCTGTCACCATTTCTGGCTGGTTTTATGTTAAATAGTCAGAGGAAAGAATTTGGAGGAGGATGTAGGATGTGAGGATTGCCATGCATCCAGTTTTTGACTGGCACACCCAGTTCAACAAGCACCCTGTCAGCTCTGGTTCACACTGCTGACTGGGCTGTTATAAGCCTCATCGTCAAGTGCTACAGGGACTAAGGCAGCCTCCTCACCTCTCTTAGTACCATGTGGTTCCTGGAAATGGTCACCAGGTCCTTGTGGCTCCTAAGCCCATGGGCAGCCAGGGAGGCTTCACATACTGGCCATACCATAACCTGCACCTCCTATTGGCCAGGAACCATAGCCAGTGGGAGTTGTGGGAGTGGTGTCTGCGAGTGTGAGGGCAGCACACAGAGCTTCCCTGGATACCTATGGGCCCCAGGGACCTGGTGGCTACTTCCTGAGAGCTGTTGTAAGTACTGCCAGAATCCCACACCCTGAAACCTCTCCTGCACTTCAGCCTGCTGCACCGACCCAGACTCCTCTCCTGCACCTAAATGCCTCTTACTGCCCTCACACTGCACTCCCCCAGCACTCCAAGACACCTAGCCTGAACCCCCCTCCTGCACCTCAGAGCCTCCACTCCCAGGCAGTCCTCATTCACCCCCCACCAATGTCTCCTTAACCCCCTGTCCTAGCCCAGAGTCACTTCATGCACCTCAAACCTTTGGCTCCATCCCAGAGTCCACAGCTGCAGTGCTGACCCTGCTTCTGCACCCCAGCCCTTCAAAAGTGAGGGAGGGAGGGGGAGAGCGAGCAGTGGAGGGAAGGGTGATGGAGTGAGTGGGGACAGGGCAGCGATGGGGCTTCAGAGAAGGAACAGCACATGGGGAGTTTGGTTTTGTGCAATTAGAAAGTTAGCAGCCCTACAGTGCTTTTGAAATCTCACTGCTACTTAGGAGTCATTTGTTATGTTGTCTGAAAGCACAAAGAACAATTGCCAGGGTTCCACTAAACCAGCTAAATATGAATGAGGAACTTACAGCTAAAACAGCAACACACAGGGGAACC
Source organism: Carettochelys insculpta (assembly GCF_033958435.1). Classification (NCBI taxonomy): domain Eukaryota; kingdom Metazoa; phylum Chordata; order Testudines; family Carettochelyidae; genus Carettochelys; species Carettochelys insculpta. The sequence goes on along the minus strand of NC_134145.1, from coordinate 27,765,339 downwards.
CAAATCCCGCTTTCTCTCAGGAGCAGCCTTATGATAGGTAGTGTTTTAAATTTCAGGAGCATGTTAGAAAGAGAAGAATCTAGAATGAATTAGGTAGTGTTGGAGGTGGGGAAGGAAATTGTGGCACTTCCATTATGCCATCCCACTTTAGCTTGCATGCTGAATAACAGTGATACCATTTTATAAGGTAATGGAGGGAAAATGTCTCTTAATCAATGGATGCATGAACTCCAGGTTTCTGGAGGTGTTTGCCTTTCTTTTCTAATGTACACAGCCTGCCAGGCACTTTCTTCCAACCAGCCAAGAAAGTAGTTGTGAGGAAACCGAACCAAGAGAGATGCAATTTTATTTCTTCACCTTATAAGGATAGGACTTTGAGGAGTGACACCACAATTCCTTTCAATTAACATTAGGCAACACTGTGTTGTCATTAAAAGAAACACCGCTTTTTGTGAAGGGAAATTAATCCTGGTGATGTGAACCAAGATGGCAGCATGTAAATATAATAACACAGAGTAAGTATAGTGGGCAAGTGATCTCAACTCATGTTATCTACTTAGTTTCCATGGAAACTACAATTATGATGCAGCTAGAGGAATTTATACTATTCCCTTCTAGAAAATTTGCTAGTTGTTCTTTCTGGCATACAAGAAAGTCAGCTAATCAGAATACCCCTGCTACTTACAAATACCAAAACAGTGCTTTGTTCACGAATACCCCAGAACTTCCATAGCTATTGGGTGAACTCATTTCTTTGTATTCACCCTTTTGGTCTTCACTTGGTTTTCAATGTTTTCCAACTGCATTAAACTGCTTTAGGGAAGAATCATGGGACCTGATATTGAATGAATCTGAGTTCTCATAATTTTCCAAAGAAATCAGAAGGGTGCTACAGGAGATCAACTACTCTCAAAATCAGATCCTATACATCTAACATAAAGCATCCAAAATAATTACCCAAAGTAAAAAGCCAACTTTTAAATTGGGCCCCTGTGCACTAAGACTCACGTGTGATCAGATTCTTCCCTGTGTTTCCTATGACTTTTGGATAATAAAGTCAGACATTTTTAGTTACTATAGAACTTATAAGTCCCAAATAGATCAGGATCTGCAGAAATTGTACAGACATAGATTAAAACATTCTCAGGAGCTTCCTGGTCAAATAGAAAATATAGCTAAAGAGTTAGACAGAGGAAGTAGTTCCTATCTACCCAACTGTGATGTGGTATCTACCCCACATAAGACTGGAAGAGTGAGATGGCCAGGCAGGCCAATTAACTCCACAGGCTACACCTGGAAGAAGAGCAAAGGCTTGATTGTGAACAAACTTGGAAACAGGTGGGACACCTATAAAGCCAGAGAGCAGACACCAGAATGGGGCTATAGAGAAGTAGGCTGAAGTCATTCTTTAGGAGACGGAAGATGGGAAGCTGAGAAGGTGGAAGATGGCTCAGGGAAAGCTGCAACACAGGACAGTGCAGGGCTCTTCTGCTAACTGGAAGTCCCCATAGCGGGAACTCAGAATAGGGGATAGGCCTGGGTTCCCCTGCCAGCCAATGATGACATGGGGCAGGCCAGGCAGAGGACAGCAAACTTTCTGAGACAATTTTTCTAAGAAAGATTTTATTACATAACCCTACAAAGGGAAAACCACATAGTGTCCTGGCTGGAGTTCCTGGAGCAAGAAGGCCTGGAGGCTTACCTAGAATGGGTGAAGATAACCTCAGAGGCGTGTGCAATAGCTGGCATAGCTAATCCCCAGGACAGCCAAGAGGAGTTGCCACTAGCAATGAGTACACTGTGTCACACCAAGCCTTTGCCACATTGATTGTCAGAGCAGCAAGTGCTATCTCCTCTTCTGAGCAGAAAAGACAAGAAATAGATTTAATTATGAAAAAAGCGTGCACTTTGAAATGGCAAGGGTTATTTCTTCACTTGAAAACTGCTGTGTCTGCCACCAGAATAGATTTCTATCAGCCCCGTTTTCAGCTGTCTCCATCTATACCATATAAAGTCTGTCTTTCTCAGTGGACATGGCCTGGACCACAACTTAAAGCCTGTACTGTATACCCTGTTATCACATGTCACCTGGTTCATACCTTGATGTTCAAGAAACACTTTCTCAAAACCTTACTGAATATAAAGAGAAGAAATAATCTGATCAGCACACTAGCTTGTTCTCTCTTGGGAGCCAATGCATGGAAACGAAGAAACTCTGAGTTTGCCGTGAGCTGCTCCGTAGCAGAGTATTGCTCCTGATGTGGCTCAGTGCTTGTTACAAGGGTCTAGCGGACAGTCAGCTGAATGAAACTATTTGTATAAGAACCGCTCCCATGAGACTGTCCAACCTGGCCTAGCTGCTGCTCTCCAACATCACCTCTCCTGACATCAGGCAGAATTTGCTCCTTAAGCTGTAAGACATGCCACATCTACCCCTGATTTAAAAATGTGTTTAGTCCACCAAACCACCATCTTAGCCCAAAGCAAGCTGTTAGACAGTTCTCTTAAAGAACCTAAATATGATCTCCAAGTAAAGTTAAATAGCTTTAGATGTGACGTGATCAGATATGCTGCTAGTGACCATATCAGGAGTCTTAGCACCTCCCGGCTTTGCTGTTGTGACCTGAGAAAAGATTCTTAAAAATTTCACCTCTTCAGCAAATGCTTCCTGGTTTCTTTATGGACTTGCATAATACTCTTCCTTTACATTTTTGACTGACCATGACACTTAGACTTAAGCGTTGGATTTGTCTGTGTAGATGAAATTGCATTTCTTCCAGCTTTGTCTCCAGACTGAAACTAAGGAAGAAGAAAACAATGGAGGCACCTGCAATGAGTGCAAAGAAAGAACAAGCAGGCACTAAATTGTGTGTAGGAAAAGTAGACAACATATTGTTGCCATTTTGCTATGCTGCTCCTGTGCAGCTCTGCCTGTTGATACATATCATCTGACCAAAGGCAGTCTGCTTTTTGTTTCAGGGTAGCAGTGTTAGTCTGTGGCTTCACGAATAACAAGTAGTCCTGTGGCACCTTAGAGACTAAGATATTTATTAGGTCATGCACTTTCATGGCTAAAACCCACTTCATCAGATAATACTTTCTGTGATATATAAAATAGCTACAATGCACTCTAGCAATCTGTTTGTTTTAGGTTCATCTATAAGAAACAAATTATGTACGTTTCTTATTGTTATAACATTACATTAGTAAACATGATGTTCTGGACCTCACAGTAGCACCCTATCATCCCCATATTCAACATTTGTATGTAATACAGGTTGTGATATTTCACACCAAGCATTCTCAACAAGGAGAAGTGTAGAGTCCTGCACCTGGGGTGGAAGAATCCCAAGATTGTTACAGGCTGGAGACCAACTGGCTAAGCAGCAGTACGATGGAAAAGGACCTAGGGGTTATGGTGGATGAAAGGCTGGATATGAGTAAACAGTGTGCCCTTGTAGCCAAGAAGGCTAATGGCATACTAGGGTGCATTAGGAGCAGCATTTTGAGCAGATCTAGAGAAGTAGTTGTTCCCCTCTATTTGGCACTGATGAGGCCACATCTAGAATATTGTGTCCAGTTTTGGGCCCCCCCAGTATAAAAAGGATGTGGATTTGCTGGAGCAGGTTCAGCGGAGGGCAACAAAAATGATTAAGGGTCTGGAGCATATCACCTATGAGGATAGGCTGAGAGATCAGGGTTTGTTTAGTTTACAGAAGAGAAGACTTACGGGTGATTTAATGGCAGCCTGCAACTTACTGAAGGGCAGCTCTAAAGAGGAGGGTGAGAAACTGTTCTCAGTGGTGTCAGATGACAGAACAAGGAGTAATGGTGTGAAGTTGAAGAGGGGAGATGTAGGTTAGATATCAGGAAAAACTACTTCACCAGGAGGGTGGTGAAGCACTGGAATGCGTTGCCTAAAGAGGTGGTGGATTCTCCATCCCTCAAGGTTTCTGAGTCCTGGCTGAACAAGGTCCTGGCTGGGATGACTAAGTGGGAGTTGATCCTGCTTGAAGCAGAGGGCTGGGCTAGGTGACCTCCTGAGGTCCCTTCCATCCCTGTGATTCTGTGATTCCTTGTAAGTCGCTATGAGAAAAGTGATGAGCCACTGAAACTCACTGTTGTGTCAAAATACGTATCTCATTATTGTGTATGGAGTTATGAGATTTCGCTGTATGGTTATTATTGAAATATGTGGTGAGTTTGGGAGAGACCTACTGCTAGCTCCTCAGTGACTAAAGAGGTAGTAACATCCTTCTGGGGTGTGTGTTAAAAGAACCATTGATCAACAGGGGCATTGTAAACAAGAGATTTACAATTCTGTATGAGGCCACTGTATGAGCAGCACACAATGAGATTTGCTCAAGTCTGTGATTCAGCAAGGTCCTCCAGGACATGCCTGGGCTAGTATCTTTCCAGGGACATGAAGTAGAACTATAATACAAGGGACAGTGGCATCATGAAACCACTTCTCTCCTCCCCCACCTACATTGAAAGCAACAAGAATTCAGTGAAGAGCGAGACTTCATGGAATCAAAAGATTAGGGCTGGAAGAGAACTTAAGAGGTTTTCTAGTTCTACCCCCTGCTCAAAACAGGACCAATGCCACCTAATTCATCCTAGCCAGTCCTTTTTCAACTCCGTCCTTAAAAACATCTAAAGATGGGAATTCCATTACCTCCCTAGATAACTCATTCCAGTGCTTCAACTCCTTTAGAAAGAAAGCTTTTCACTACTATTCATCCTAGACATTGCCCAGTACAACTTAAGAGCATTGCTCCTTGTTGTCATGTGCCACCGCTGAGAACAGCCTAGCTCCATCTTCTCTGGAGCCTCCTTTGAGGTAGTTTGCTGCTATCAAATTCCCTCTTACTCTTTTTTCTTCTGCAGACTAAATAAGGCCAGGTCCCTCAGTTTCTCCTCATAAGTCATACATCCTGGCCCCCTAATCACTTTGTTTCCCTGCCCTGGCCTCTCTCTATATTTGTCCATATTTCTTCTGTAGTGGCGAGGGCAAATGACAAAAACTGGATTCAGTATGTCTGTACTGAGTGACGAATAGAGAGGAATAATCTCTTCCCTAGATCGGCTGGCAATGCTCCTACTAATACAGGCTATAATCTGCTAACCTTGGCAACAAGAACACACGGTTGACTCATATTCAGCTTGTTGACCACTGTAATCCCCAGGTCTTTTTCTGCAGCACTGCTACTGAGCTAATCAGTCCCCAGCCTTTAGCAGTGCTTGGAATTTTTCCATCCTAAGTCTGAGCTCTGGCACTTGTCCTTGTTGAGCTTCATCAGATTTCTTATGGACCAATCCTTCAGTTTGTCTAGGTCACTCTGGACCCTATCCAGGCTCACTTGTGTGTCCACCTCTCCCCAGAATTCACTATCATCGGCAATTTGCTGAAGATGCAGTCTCCTTCAAACAAGAGATTTGTCCTCATCCAAATTTCCCTCTCAGCTTGGAACCAATGTGTTAAAGAGGTGTAATCCACCTGCAACATTCACTCGGGCAAAAACATCTGTTTTATTCAAACCGTGCTTAGGCTGAAAGTTACTATTTAGAGTGCCTGGATTTGTTTTGTTTTGTTTCCTTAGGAAACTGTGACTGACCTTAATGCCTCCTACACACAGTCACTCACATTTATTTTAATGTTTTATCTTTACCAATCAGTTCAGCTAATGTGCTTGGGGAATCTGCTCAGAATACAAAGCTTGATGCACGTCCACTATCCTTTGACAAGAGGTGAACTACTTAATGAGCTTGCATTGTTCAAGAGAAGGTCTTGAGCAGTATAAGACTGTACATTTTGCTGGCATCTCTCTTTGTGTAGCTCATGAGTGGCCTAAAGAGCATTCATGCAATTTAGCTGGCTGTGTCACTGAATGCTGGTGGCTGACTAATAACAGCACTTAAAAGGGTTTGCTGCTTGATGCAAGCAAGGCATCATGAAAGATAGCCCAGGCTAGAGCGTAAAGGGACACAGTGGTCCTACAGTTCCAGGTTCAGGGAGGGATTTCATCACAACATACCGCACAGATTTAAACATAGGTTCTGGTCTGCATAGACATCAGGAGCTTTTCCTTCATTCCCACACTTAAGGCAACTCTTCAGCTGTCCCTCTTTGTAATTAGTAGAAAGCTCATCTATCTGCTTCCACAATATGCATACAAACTACCTATACAACTCTCACTTGGCTGCAGCTTGGTTTTGAGTAGCCCCCAGAATGTCTCAGATAATCTGTGCTTTTTCTTTCATGGAGCAACTTCTTGACGTTTTGTCTTTTTTTTTTTTTTAATGTTCCCAAAGGAAAGCAGATGATGTCGGTCTTATCCATGAAAGCTCATTACCTAATAAATAAAATTGTTAATCTTTAAGGTGCTACAGGAGTGCTTGATTTTTGGTGAAGCTATAGACTAACATGGCTACCTCTCTGAGACTATTTCGCTGAAGGAAAAGTTGCTTGAAAGCAGTGGTTGCTCTTACAAAGGGTAGTTATAAAGAAGCATCTACTCTTTTAGTCAACACATAGCGCCTGACTCTCCAAGGGGCTGAGTACGCACAAGTCCAACAGAAGTTGGTGGATATCATAGGCCAAGGTTTCTCAAAGCTCATTGCACCACAACTCCCTTCTGAAAATAAAAATTACTATATGACCTCAGAAGGGGCATCCTATGCCTGAGCCTGTCCAAGCCCCACTGCCTTAGGTTGTGGGGTGAAAGCCCAAGCTTCTCTGCTCAGGTGGAAGGGACCAAGATGAAGGGACCAATATTCAGGATTTGGATTTGGCTGTGAGTTGGGATTGTGATCCATTTTGGGGTAGTCTGAGAGTGGCTGTTGTAGGCATTTGGCCTTTCAATAAATCAAGAGCAGGGCACTTTGGAGTCATGTACAGGAGCTACAGCTTTGTAAATTTTAACATACAATCATATTGCAGGGTAGGAGAAAAATAAAGAGAATTAGACCCTTACTGCTACATTGTAGATCAGTTTGACTGTTTCCAGGGGAGTAAAAATAAGTAAAAGAATATTCCATGGATTATAAATATTTAAGTAAGAAAATATTCCCTCCTCATTGCTTTGTTTTTCTGGCTGTCATGTATTCGCCAATTTCTCCCTGTTCCCTACGTTCTTTTTGCAGCTTTCCTTTTTTCTTGTTTGTTATTGTGTTTCTCTAGGCTTCCCCCAGGCTACTCTCCATCTCTCTAGACATTCTGTTACCTTTCATTTTTGTCCTTTTTTATTTGATCCTGTTTCGTTTTATGTTCTGCTTCAATTTCACTTTAGCTTCTCTGATTCTGTTCAGTTTCCTTGATTTCTGCAACTTCTCTGGCTTAATTTTTCCTTCCTTTTTTTACATTCAATGTTCTCATAGTATTTCTGCTGGCTCATGGTGCTAAACATCAGACAGAGAATTTGTGAATCCACAAACTTTTCTGCAGACCTCACAGGACTTGCAAAAGGACTGACCAAAGCAGGACTATTTATCAAGCCATCAGGTGTTAACTTTTCATAATTACTGTGTACAGATCTGCTGTACATACACTGTATGACCTATCAGTGTGTTTTGTCCAGCTAAATTCAGAAAATAACTTTACATTAGCTGTCCATTCTATTTTAATATCATTTATCTTATTAATAGAATAGCTATTTGGCAATAGGACTATCCAAGAACTTAATGGAAAACACATAACTCTGGGTCTTCTATTAATTGTTTTCATTTCTCTGAATTTTTAAAATATATTTCTGCCAGCTTTTAAATTTCTCCAGTCTGACTGTGAAAAGAAAGAGAAGATCTAAATAGAATAGTGTTGACCTGTTACTGGGAATGCAGTTTCTAAGAGCTTGTCTATGCAAAGAGTTTAGTCCACAGCAAACTGGGGCATGAATCTATCCTGCATTAGCCTCCCATGCACTAACTGTATGTGTGGTCCTTGTTAATGCACACTGATAGTTCCTTAGTGTGCTTTGATCTACCTACTTTGAAACAGGAGTAGATGAAAGAGGGATTTTAGCCACCCAGCTCCTCTTGATATCAGTGAGAATTGAGTGGCACAACTTTGTTCAGCTCTTTGAAAATCTGAGTTACAACTTCAGTCTTAACACTCCAGCTGATATTAATGGGATATTTGCCTGCCTGGGGATTGCAGGATCAGGCTCCAAATTAATTTGGCATGCTTTTAAGCACCTAAAGTAAACAGTGCCAGAGCAGTTTGCCTTGGCAAAGTATTTTACTGTCTAATTGACCTCACTGTTTGTGTTTCTGAATACCTAATTTAACATTTTGCCTTAATTCTATATCAGGATGCCATCAATCCATGCCCTTCCTTTCAGGATAAAATACAGTTCTGTGATTATTAGTAAATCATCCAAGCTGGAAATGCTGAAGATGGCTAATCATTATTCAGAATGAACAAATAACTTTCCCAAATTGCCCATCTATTGCATTCTTTTCAATCTCAGCAGTGTCCTTTCGGCATTATAATGTGGTGATCAGAACTGCACACAATATCCCACATATGGCCTTGCTTTCCTTGTATGCAGGACCAGAATGCCTACCATTGATAACATATAATTATCTCTTTTTTTCCCCTTTCCCTGCACCCCTGTATCCAATTTCCTGCCCCCAGACCTTTGTTAGATTCTTTATAGCTGCCAAATATTATACATGATTGTTTTAAATATTTTCCACAGTCACATATCCACTTCCTTGTCCTGGTCTCTGTATTTTGCTTTAATTTAGACATTAGTCTCCATGCTGATTTTGGTCCCTAGTCGTATTACCTTTTGCTTCTTTACATGGAACTACATAAACTACTTAGCATCCCATAAGCCTAATTCTATCCAAATCATTATGACTTTGTTTGCTCTGTTCCTCTGTATTTACTACTACTTAGCTCTGTGTCATCAGCAGATTTAGCCACTTTTGAAAGGATGCCTCCACAAGGTCATTTCCCTCCAAGTTCAGTTAAAGTGAGCCATGTGTGAACACTTGTTGTACCTTGCTTGTTATGTGACGTCACTTCCCTGGGCAGAAGAGCCTCAGATACTGGAATCAGGGGTAGAAAAGCCTGAGATACACATACAATATGAAAGCTCATATTGCTGTCTCAGGGAGCCAGCTCTTCCTACTCATTGGCCCGATCACAAGTGTCTGAATTCTTCTGTCTTCTATGGTCATTTACACCATGGGCATGTAACATGGCACCAACTCTATTTTGTTAACATTTTGAACTCACTTTGCACAGGTATAAATGACTGTGACAGATGCAAGGCTGTAAGGAATCAAACTGTTAATGTAATGGAGCAGAAGACATTGAATTGAATCCAGCATGGACCCTTGGTCTGACCCAATATGGCCATTCTTATATTTAAAAGAACAAAGTTTTCACAGTAGTGTTAATAGTAAAGAGAAAATGAGAGGCAACAAGAAGGGAGAATCTGGTAGCAAGTGATTACAGTGTTACTGGAGTTAAGAAATGAAAGTGAAAAGCAGGAAAAAAGGCAGGAGGAAGGATTTATAAATACTTATTGATGATGGAGCCCAGTACGTGGATAAGCTGGGTAAGGAATACAAAATGAGAAGTTGGTAGTTGCAGGGGGCTGTGGGAAAAGAGTCTGCCATCACCCTTAGAGTGCAGAAGTGAGAGAGAGAGGAAGCCCAAAGGGAAAATAACCTCTAAAAGAAGAATCAAGACCAGGCAGGGGTGTTCAGGTGTGGTAAAGGGGTGCAGGGTCTGGGTGATAGGGCTCTGTTATGCCAATTGAGGATTGGTCTCTATCACTGGGGTTTGGGAGAGAGGGGCAGATTAGGAAGGGATTTTCCTCTGAGTTGTATCATTTTACAAAGGAGTAACTTGTGTAAGTTCAGTGGAGTAGCTGTTGATATACATTGCTTCAAGTAGGGGAATTAGAAAGCTAGAAATCATCAGTGAATCTGGCTTACATAATGTCTATTTATACACATACACTTGTGAAACAAGCAAACCAGCCAAGAGACAATATGGCTATTGAGGGGCAGCATGAGATTCATTTAGCTCAGGGCAAAACAAATTCTTTGCCTAAGTATTCTCAAAAGAGGGGAAGACAACATTCCAGAGACAGCAATACATTCTCCTTGGGGGAAAGGAAAATGTTAAAAGGTTTTATCATCATACTGGAGCTGATAATTAGGCAATTATTGTTATTAACTTTGACAAAGCACCAGGCTTAAATGCATTACATACAAAAATTACGAAGGAAATATCAAGGGAAATAGCACAGTCTTTGGTGAATATATCTGAGAACTCATTGAGGACTAGTTAGTACCAAAGGACTAGAGGGTGTGCAAGTAATTCCCGTGTTTGAGGCTGGAACAAGAGAAGATCCTGGAAAGGGCAGACCATTAAGCCTGGCTTCAGTGCGAAAGTAGGTATAGTTAGAAACATCGATAAGAGACATCACTGCAGTCCATTTAGAACTGCATAATTTAGCAATCTATGCTGACTTAGCATAGCTGCAGAAAAGCATCATTAACCTTGTTTACTAGGTCAGAATTCTTCATGTAACCATTGGATTTTGGGAACCCTTTAACACTGTTCCAGTAATTAACCAAGCGCCAATTCCTGAGTCTCTTCTCATATCTTCTGTGACATGGAGCTATTTGTCTGCAGAGGGGCATAGGCTCCCACTTTCCCTTTCCTGTTGGGAACAAGGGCGCCATTTTGGGAGGATCAGGAGGGAGGGCAGCAGCCGTGCATGCTGGGACACAGCTTGCTCTTCTTCCCATTCCCCTGACTATCAGGGAGCAAGGCAAAAGTACAAGGATGGGTGAATCATTCCTTTGCCCTTGGTTATCACTCTAGCAGTTACATTTACATTACATTCGCCCTTGGTTATCACTCTTGCAAAATAATAAAGAGGAAACTATTAGAATAAATGGCTTAGGCATAAGAAAAGTAGAATAATAGCAATAATCTTAAACTGATTAAGTAGAGATGGACCTCAGGCCACTTCCTCACCCAAAATGTGTGTGTCAGTAGAGTAATAGCACTTGAGGCTTCCAGAGCACCTTTCATGTGGAGAGCTCAAGGTACTTTCCAAAGGTGGGTAATTATTAATATTCCAGCTCTGAGATGGCTGTCCACAACTGCCACCCATATCTGATATCCTTGCACATGTGGTTTTACCAGTGCTCTTTTTGCACTCAGCAGGCTCCCTACATACACTCCCACCCCTAGCCAGTTCCACAGCTGGTGCTGGTACTCAGTACCAACAAGTACCAGCACAAAGGAAGCACTGGGTATTACACTTTTGGAAAGATTCTATTCCTGTTTTCAGATTCCTGGCACCAATTTGATATCAGCTAGAACCATGTATATATACAAATGCAGAATTTGGCTCACAGTTATTTAAATAAGAAGCATGACAATAGAGCAGTGATACCTTAGAGCTACACCAAAATGTTCTCATTTTTAGGTGAGAAAATCACATTACTGCCAGATTGTCAAGAAAGCAAAAGCCAAAACCAAAAACAATTTTTTTCACTTTGAGGATTTTAAGAAAACAAAATATACCTTTTACAGCTGTGGAAAGAAAATTTTTGCATAAACATATTTATGAAGTGAGACTGATTTGCATGCACAAATTCCTCAAGTTAGGCTCACAAAAAGGGGTCATGACACTTACGTAGATATGCATATGAACAACATTCAACTGCATGTTTAGATGGGGGAGGATTTAGGTGCCCAAGGGTGTGCGGAAATTGCAGGTGTAGTCAGGAGGTGACAGGTGCCTGGGAGTGGGGGTCTGGGAGCTCAGGAAGGGGCAGGGAGGTGACATGTTAATGCCTGCCTAATTAACAACTAAAATTTTAGTGGGGGCATAGTGAGGCAATGCACTGATCGAGTGCTTCCATGAGTCACCCATGGGTGCAGTGTTTCACATGAGTTTGGGTTGTAGCTCTAAAAGGTTAAGAAGAGTCTGTTACTAAATAGATGCAATGATGTCCAATGGCTCTAGGGAACCAGTCTGGGAACCAGAAGATGTGGGTTCAATGCCCAGTGCTGCTGCTGCAGAACTTCTGTGTCCGAGTCACTTTACCTCTATGTGCCTCATCTGTAAAATATTTTTCTATTGTTGTAAAATATTTTGAGCTCAGTGGATGAAAAGCAGTTCAGACATTCTCCACATTTTGGTTCATAGATGCAATTAAGGTAATTAAGTCCAACTAATATGACACAGACTTCTACAGAGACACTGTGGTTCAGAAATGTGCTCTATGGCAATTAAGGTGATACATGCAATTTCAAATATAAACACAGTATATTATAAAATAAAGCTTCACAAACAGCTTATGCCCTCTGGATAGGTAGTGACTGGAACTCTTGATGTCACTGAGATCTGGCCCATATTTCAGAAGCTGTACTCTCATGGTGCAAGCTCTGGTCTCGTTAGCTGGCATCTCTCTTCCGGCAAAAGGTATTTCTATACTGTAGTTTTTCACTTTTAAAAAGCTTATGCTCATATATGTCACTACAGCCCATGTATATCACGTGTATATTTACAAAAAAAAAAAAAAGCTTAGTGAATTCTTCCCATTGAATGGGCCAGTCAAAATTAAGTCATCACACCTTCTTATTCCCCTTATGACTTTCTAAGGGCATGTCTACACAGCAGTCTTATTTCAATATTATCTGTTCCAGAAGAGCTATTCCAAAATACAGTGCCTATACATACAAAGCCCATTTTGAAATAGAGCCATTGGACACACTATGGCTTATTTTGAAATAGACTCTATTTCCTGTCTTAACAGCACCTATTTTGAAATTCCTCACAGAATGTGGTTTAACTATTTCAGAATCAGCCAACTGCTGTTTCAAAATTATTTCCAAATAGCAGTTGCATTCTGTAGATGCTGGGACAGCTGTTATTTCAAAATAACTTTGCTTGTAGAAACAACAAGAAGTCCTGTGGTACCTTACAGACTAAAAACATTTTTGGAGCATAAGCTTTTGTTGGCAAAGGCCCACTTCGTCAGATGTATTGGAATGGAGGTTTCAGGGCAGGTCTAATTATACAGGCTCATGAAAAGAAGGGAGTACTAATCAAGAGGAAGGCCAGAGTTGACAAGGTCAATTCAGTCAAGTAGGATTTGGCCCTCTTCCAGCAGATAGAAGACTGGGAGTGGCTGATCAACTATAAAAGCAGTTTCTCCTAAGAGAAACTGCTTGGTTTTTCTTGGGTGTTCACACCTCCACATCAGCTATTGCAAGAGGGCCACCTCCTCCCTGACTGAATTGACCTCCTCAACCATGGCCTTCCTCTTGATTAGTGCTCCCTTCTTTTCATGACACTGTATAAATAGACCTGCCCTGGAACCTCCTTTCCAGTGAATCTGATGAAGTGGATCTTTGCCCACAAAAACTTATTATGCTCCAAAAAATCTGTTAGTCTATGGGGTGCCAGAGGACTCTTTTTGTTTTTGCAGGCACAGACTAACATGGCTACCCCTCTGATACTTTGCTGTGTAAATTTACCATAACAGACCTCTTTGCGAAAACTTTGGGAGAACAGATAGACCATCCACCACTCTTTGACAGTGACTTTACTCTGGATTTAAAATGGTATAACCAAGATAAAAATCTGCACACCCTGAATCTCTGTTAGACCAAGGAATTGGAGATGTGGGGGAGAGGGGGCGGCAGGGAGTCACTGGAACTAGCGGGGCAGATTTTGAACTTGCTCATATCAATTTAAGGCCAGATTAACTCTTCTGACTTAGACAGAGAACCTAATAAAAGATAATGGGTTTCCATTTGGCTGTAGGAATCTCACCATACACTGCAGTTTGCCAGGACTGGGGATTTAGTAGTTCCATTTCCTATTCTCAAGTATTTCACTGGTTCCCTAGGCTTCCAATTATCCAGTTTTAACGTCACAGTAGAGTGGTACTTCATTTACACTTTTTTCACATTACTTCATATGGATTTACAGCATATCATACAGCAGGCTTGAAAAATTGTAACCCTCTCTTTGATTAGAGGAAATAGTTTTTGTTTGAGTAAAGGCAGGGAAGACAATAGATTTGGGGTATTTACTGATACATTGTTATGAAAACTCTGCAATATTGCCCTACACTACCTTTAAGCTGCAGTATTTGGGCCTTAATCCTTTGCCTCCCATAGCACTAATTTAGGTCTTATTGCCAGTTACAAGGCATGTAGAATCTCTGGCTTCACATATTTTATTTAAAAATTATTTATTTATATGTGCTTTTCACCCACCTCTGTTTCACATTATTTTGTTTTTTTAATTTAAGTTATCTGATATTTTCATTTAGAGTGTAATATACGTTAATGAGATTGAGATGAAAACAAATTCTCTTTTATACAGGGGAAATAAATGGTCTTACCCAAGAAAGCTCATTACCTAATCTAGTTGTTAGTCTTTAAGGCACTGGAGAACAGCTTGTAATTTGTAAAAACCCTTGCATTTTCATGTGTGGGTCTGTACATATGTGTATACACAAACACCTTTACACAAGGCACACATACTTTCATTGCAAGCATATTTGAATAGGTTACTTAAACTTTCATTATAAAGTCTTGGTTGAAATCCTTGCTAGCCAATCACACTTTTGACTGCTTGAGATGGCATTTTTACTGTGAAGACAGCATCTAAGTTTCACTTATGCAGGGATGAATGTATGCAGTAATGATGACAAGCCAGAATTCCCAAAGGGGGAACATGAAAAATGAGTGTGCCTAGTTTACATTGTTTTTCCTATTGCAAAATCCTAGCCCAGGGTCCATTATCAGTTGTTGGATGAAAAAGAAATGTTGAAGACTTTAGCTGATTATATCTCCCTGCACCATCAGTTGTCTTTGTGACATTGAGGCTGTAATAATGGATGTTTCAAAGAATACAGTGGTGTCCTAGAAAACATATATGCACTGCTTCAAAAGCACATTTCCAAATAATGTTGTTACATTGCTTCTACATTAAAATATATAAGTTGATTATGGCTGTGTGAGTATTGTAATATATGCCTTTCTAAACCACCTACAAGTAGTAATATATCACCCATGTCTTCCTGTCTGTTGGGTATCTCCCTAATTGCTTTTCCAGAAATATACAGGAGGTCAGTTGCCTGCTTCCTTTTATTATTACTTACTCGCCAGCAATAGCTTTGAAATGGTTGTCTGGTAAAAGAAATAGAAATGAGTGAGAAACAGTAAATCCTGGGGGGAAATAGTGTGTTTTTAAGTGTTTTGAGCCACAATTCTCAAATTTAAACAGTAAATACTGCAGAAAATAATATGAACAATATGATAATTGAGGGAAAATTAGAAAAGATAGGTCAGAGAACAAAAACAGTGTTACTTCCTATATGTTACATAATTGTTTTTGTGGTAGATAGGCAAATATATCAATAACATGCTACTTTTCATGGCTATGTGCATTGCCATTGACAAAAGATTTGAATTTTGCATTGTTATCACTCAAACATAGCATCAGTCGGTGTAAATTCTTTTCAGGTTTGCCTCTATGCTCTATTCAGAATTGAAAGGTAAATCCAAGTACTGATCCATATTGCAGTCTTGTTTGTTTACCAGGATGCAAACTGATTTACTCCTATTAATGGCCATCGGAAGTGTTCTAATAGGAGACTTTCTGGTGGCTTTACATAAAAGAGCAGATTTTCTGCTTTGGCCAGTGGGGTTTGTGAAAAGGCCTGCCTTCAGTCTCTTGTTCAAGAAATCCATATGGTGCTTGTATAATTGGCAAGTTGTTTCATACCACAGCTGCCAAGTGAATTGTGGGATGTGTTGTCAACAGGAACCAAAGGGTTTCAGCACCCTGTAGGGGATGCTCAGGGTAATACTACAGGACAGGGCATAACAGCCCGATCAGGAAGGCAATATGCTGTACCTTATTCAGTTGAAATAAGTGGGACTGCTTGAATGAGGAAACCTACAGGATCAAACCTTAATATTCCAGTTGGTTTGTGAGAAAATGTTGCAGATATGACATTTGCTACATATCTACACTTAATAACAATTCTTTGATATTTGTTAAATACTAATATTATTTCCAGCACTTCCTAAGACACAAGCAATGAGTCTGATCTTACAAACACTTGCTACCTGACCAAGTGTAGTGTTTATCAATATGATAAATCCTAGTCAAACTAAGGAACTACACACTAACAAATAGTATGAGTCAGATCCTCAGCTGATGTAAATGGAACTATGGCAATTTATGCCATCTGAGGATTGGCCCCTAATGTGTAAATAATTTACTACTGCTCCTGGGCCCATTTACACTATTACAGTGGTGAAAAATGGCGTTCATGTGAACGAGTGGGACAGTCCTGGATTAAGACTAAATGAACCTTAGATTCACCATATGTATGAGCTCGACCAAATAAGTCACTCACTCTCAGGATTTTCTTTCTGAGTTCTTCAAATAGAATCTTATTTTCTTCATGTTTTTACCACCATATCTTCTTCTCCAAAGATACTGGCCAGCCATGTTGTGCACTGCCATTTTCTTCTGTGCCTCTGACAAGTCTGGGGGCTCTCTCTGGATCACCTCCCCTTGTAGTAATGAGTGAGTCTCAAAAGGTTCGTAGCAAGACTGTGCAAAATATACCCAACAAAATTCTATAACTTAAACAAGCTGCAGGGGACATACGGAGTTCTGTGTTTTTCTTTTGTGATCTACTTTTTTCCTTCGTTCCTCTGAAATATCAGTGGCCCCAGCTGGAGATGAGATGCTTAGGAAGATAATTGAGGGCTCTAAGGGGCACCAAGTATTCTGTCTCTCTGGTGCCTGACTGACCTGACAGTTCTGACATGCTCAGAGTTTAACTTATAACTTATAACTTATAACCATATATAGGGTCAGGAAGGACTTTCTCACGGTCAGATTGGCAGTGATTTTTGGGTTTTGAATTCTTTTTTTTTTCCCCTTCCTCTACTGTATGGATTATGGAGAACTTTCTGGAATTATCTGAGTACATCTCATTGAATTGATTCCCTCCCACACTGAAAGAGAACTTCATGCATTCAGTCTTTGGCCTAGCTGCTGTGGCTGCAAACTAAAGTGCCAACTGTAATGCTGTGTTTCATTATGTGGACCAGGTCTGTGATTTGAAATCAAGTTGCCAGGGGATCAAGTAACTAATGTACCAGATTGGCTATGCAAGTGAAATGTGTGCAATTATGTGTGTGCAATTATGCTAATGCAAGTCTTAAATCTGTCAGGCATGCCCATTGTAGACTAGATTCTTCCAAAAATCTGTGTGAACTTAGACTGAACTGCATACTTTTACACTTAACAAAATGTGTTTTGGCTTCTCTGCTAATTAAGGGTGTGTGTTCACTGATTTAGAGACTGACAACAGAGTCGCTTTCCTGGAGTTCTATTTAATGGGTGTAGTAAGGACCTGCTAAAGTGATTGCTGATTGCATCCTTGTTCACCTGGGTGCTCCACTGGATCTTGAGGCGTAAGAAAAGTTGACAGGAGAGTTCTCTCATAGCTGGGATTATGTATTTTATGTTGATTTTCTCCCAGTAATGTAAACGTGGCCTTATGTTACTCCAGAGTACTGACTGAATACAATACTAACAGTGTTATATGGCACTTTACCAACCAGAAAGCTACACTAAATGTTATTTTTGCTATTTCTCAGTACAAAACTTCAGTCTAGTAACTTGGACTAGTGTACTGTCCAGGAGGTTATGCAGTTGCACATTTTGCACTCTATATCTCTGCAAGGATAACTGAGATTGATAATGAGGACCCTGAGGCACAGCAAGATCCTGAAGTTCCTTTTGAATCATCGTAGAAAGATTAAAGTATGTTCAGTATAGTTTTAGTGTTAAGTCTATTTTCAGTGATCCAAGTATATGCCTTGTACTGCCCATATTTTATATAGTGTGGTAAGATAACCTCTGTATAGAAAACTTCACCTACAAACATCCAAGTGCTTCAAGAATCCAACTACTACCAGATTGGTGAGTACCTATCCAGTAGTTTATACTCTATTCATTTTACTGTAGTCTGATTCTGGAAAATTGTTATGCAGTTGGAAAGTATAATTCTAAGTGAACTAGAATACCTAAGTAACTGGCATCAGCAACATACCAGCTAACAAAACTTTTACTGTATTATAGATTGAGACCAATTGTTTCACATTTCCACCAAGCAATCATCACATAGTTATCCACATTGTGGTGTTAACATTCTCTGTGATTTTTTTTTTCAAAATGAGAATATCAGAGTTCTTTTCCAGCTTTCACTGAAATCTAAATTACAAGTATTAATTTAACTACTTCTGAAAGAGTTTTTTTCCCTCTAGGCTTGAATTCAATCCAGAATCTAAGTTGTTAACTTAAAACTGGATTCTGTAGTTCAGAAACATTTCTGCAACTTCACATGGTAATAAAAAATGTCCTACAACCACAAATATTAAATAAAACACTTTTTCATGATAGTCTGGAGCAAAATATAAAATTTGTGCCATATGTTTAAAACTGTTTCTTCTGCCTGAAGTGCTATAGTCTGCTATCATTTACAGCTTTTAATTAAAATAATCACATTCACTAAAATCACAGGGTTTACAGATCACCAAGACTATTTTTCCATTACAGTTATAAAGTTGATTATAATACAATAAGATAGTTCAGATTAGTCTGTTTTACCTGTACACTTAGGGAAAAATACTATATATTTTTCTGCATTTTATAAATAAGGTTGATCTACTTTGACTTTAGGGTTAGCGTTTATAAATAAAGTTTATAAATAAGGTTGATGTACTTTGGCTTCCATCTCTATTGAGGTCTTTTATGAATTCTCATGGTTAAAAACCCAACAACAATAAACTAGATATATTGTTTGTCTCCAAAAAATATTTTAGATGATATTAGCAAGAGGACTGTACATTCCATTGTGTGCAGCAGAGACAGTCCCAGGAAGCAGAGTTTGTACCTGTAGTCAAACTTGTCCAAAGGGCAGGGATCTCTCCATCAGTGGCTTCGGTTAATATTTGGAGCAGAAGCTGAAATGCTGATATTAAAGTGTTTTATCAAAGGGTAGCCTTGTATCACTTGTTACGTATTTATATTCTCTTCTGGGCCTGCTGAAGCATAGCATTACTGTTTTTGTACATCACTTTGTGTAGTATAAATATAATGGATTATTATCCCATATTGGAGATTTTTAAGGCTATAAAGAGCACTGCTGGCCAAATCCTTTTCTTGGTTACACCAATGTAAATCTAATAGTTGTTTGACTTCATACAGTTACTTCAGATTTACATGAATGCATCAGATGAAGTAAGTTTTTGCCCACGAAAGCTTATTTTCCAATATAGCTGTTAGTTTGTAAGGTGCCACAGGACTTACTGTTGTTTTTGCTGATATAGACTAACATGGTTATCACTCTGGTAGATTTACATGAGTGGAACTGAGAAGAGAATTTGACCCTTTCCAATTTTGGGGATATACCACAGTCATAAATGTTTCCTAGGAACAAATATTTCTCTATACAGACCCAATGTTTGTTGTGTTGAAATGAAATATTGAGAACCTGATGGAAGAGATGAGATTCCAGGAAGTCTTAGAGCCAGATTCAGCTCTGTGCTATTCAGGGGCTGGCATGAGTGCAGTTTGGCACCTAATGTATGCTGGGACAGACCCTGTAGACCATTGGAAATGTCCAGAATTATCAGAGTGTAAGGAGAGATCTGCCTTGGTCATACCTCCTTCCATCCTCCATTCTCTTCTCCTAAGCCTAGAGCCAGCTCCATTCTGGTAGAGGCTCTTCCTTCAGCAGAGGTCTTGCCCAGGCCAGGTGGAGGCTTACACCTGCTCTGCAGCTCCTTTGTTCTGGGCTACCTGCTGGAAAGGCTCCCTAGAGCAACACTGATTCCCTCTCCCTAATGCTTAGGCTTTGTGGGAACATACTTAACATGTTAATACCTCTGACTCTTATTAAAGGGTAGAAAAAACATAATGTGCATCGAACGAGAGCCAACCAGCTTATTTTTGCATAGCCTTTGAATCTGTCACTGTGGTGTTAGTAGTCCATGATAAATCATATTTTAGGAAAATATCCTGGAGGGCATCTAATGTACAGTAAGTAGGAGTTTCAGCTTGCTTTGTTGTCTGTTTCATTGTGAAATTTACACTTGTCACAATGGAGAGATTCAAACAGGGGAGAGATTACATTGCAGCATTTGAAGAAAAGAATAGGTAGTATACTTTGCAAATAACACCTCTCTGCAGGGCTTTTGCAATGCATTCTACTTGTTTGTTAAATAACAGAAATGAAACGTAACTTTCCTAGTCTTTGTGGGCAGGGAAAGAATTAGCTGAGATGACTACAGAAGGGAACTTGTGTAAAGAAAATATAATGAACCGTCATGTAGCCTTAATATTCTACCTGTCCCATAGAAAATTATTGTTCTGCTACAGCCATTCAGTGTTGCTAGCAATTCACCCTACTGGGCAAAAAAAAAAAAAACAAAACTGCAGGACAACTAGAATTTTAAAGATCAAGGGACAAAATTCCACAAATTATTTTTCTCTTAAAGAAAAAGAGTTATAAGCAAGGGAAAGATAAGGTAGCAGTGGTTTGTGTGGTCATTATCCGAGCATGCCATGTTTCTCTGTCTCATCCCCTCATCAGTAAACTTACCACGTGTTACCTCCTTGAGACAGGAATAATTTCCTATGTATGGTCACTTCTACACATGCCCCTTCCTCTGGAAGGGGCATGGTAATGAGCAGCCCAGAAAATGCTAATGAGGCATGGATGTAAATTTCCCACTCCTCATTAGTATATGGCCATGTGATTCGGAGTCTGGAAGAAGCTCTTCCAGATTCCAAAATAGCTGTGTCAACTTGCCACCCAAGGGGATCCCCAGAAAGAAACCCTCTTAGAAGTCCCCTCTTCCTCAAAATTTTACCCAGAGGAAGGAGCATGTGTAGAAGCAGCCTACGAATACAACACCTTCAGGCAGACTCAAACCTGGGACCTTTGGAGCTTGGTGCAGGCACCTCTACAGCTTGAGCTAAAGGATAGTTGATTCCAAGGTTAGAGTGTAGAGGACACTTACTCTTTCTCTGTGATGTGGTCTAGGTACCACTACATGGGACAGTTAACCACACATAGGTGTGAGTGGGTTACAAAAGCACAGCCCATTTTCAGCAGAGGGAAAGAATAGCCCATATTGCTGAGTTTCTGGAACAGAACTGCTTCAATAATAATTAAGTAATGATGACCACATGCGTAGAAGTTTTGGTGTAGGTCCTCTGAATCCCAGGCTTTGTTCATACAGTGCTTAGTACAAAAGAGCCCTCCTCCTTAGGCAGTACCACAACAGAAATATTAACTAAATGAAAGTAAATAAATATATGGTAATGACAGCGAGGACACACCACACATGGGGTCATGTGTCCAGATGTATGTGTGTTGAAATAGTGGTAGAGAAAATACTATGTGTGTAGAAAAGAGAGAGAGAGAGAGAGCAAGGAAAGGCAATGTAAAAATGTCCCAGTGGAAGCAAGTGGTTCTGCAAAAAGAAGAAACAAAGGCGAGAGGAAACATCTGCTACAAACAGAGCAATAAAGATGGGGTGGGGCAAATGGAGTGAGACAGATGCACATTTGCTTTGTTCCAAAAAGAAGGAAAAGAAAGGTGAACTGCAAGGGGCTTTTCTACAGTCTGCCACATTGTAGAAAAACAGGTTCATCATATGGGAATCATTGCTCTGCCAAGGTCCCTAAAATACCAGCCACGCGGGAGTTGGGAAAGACACAAGCCTATCTGTTGGGTGGTACTAGAGAAAGGGGCGAGAGAATGGTCAGGAAGCAAGAGTGCCTACAGTGCAGTCAGAGATACAAGTGCTCCTTGGGTAGGCATACCCAGGCTAGCTTTCACCTAGTGAGTGTAGCTAAGAGGATCTTTGAAGATGCAGGAGTACGGGGACTAGGAAAGTAAGTATGTCTTCAGGATGCCAGGAGCGCCTGTACAACCCACACTGGGCACATTAGCTAGATACAGTTGATGTGAGTAGAGAGGGGCCAACAGACTTTCTGGGCCCCTCGGCACGGGGGGAGAGGTTCTATGCCCCAGAAGGAATGGAGCCTCTGGCAGACGGGGTGGGGCTTCCCCAGGCAGCCCTCAGGACCACCAGGGATGTGCCACATCTCCCCCAGGCAGCATTCATCACTGCCTAGAATGCACCATGGACGGCTCTGGCAGTGAGTGGCAGCTGGGAGTCCCAGGGCCCTTTTGAACCACCTGGCCCCAAGGCAGTTGACTCCTGAACCTCCACAGGCCTGTGTGAGTATGCCTCCATGAACTGCTTGCAAGCCTCCGATTTCAGTGTAGATGGACCCAGAGTACGGCAAAATCAGAAATGACAGGAAGAATGCAACCCGTGCTCTCTTGCCTGCGTACTTCCAGAGAAAGTGTCAGAAGTAGCAATGTGACAAGCATAATATGTATGCAAATTACCCAATTAGATGTAACTTACTGTAAGAGAAACAGTTCCAATAGCAACAAAATACAGCACAACCCACCCTTCAACATAACAATCTATATTCAAGAATTGTCCTAAATGATAAATATAGACCACTTCACTTTTTGTTTTATTTTGTTTGTAGGCTGACATTGTTCAGAATCTAATGAAATAAGCAGTTTAGAAATGTCAAGTATGCAGCACGCGGAGTGTTGATAGGAAATTGATAGCCTTGACCTATATCATGTGACGTGTGCAAGGAAATAAAGACCAAAGGACTTATCCCTGTAACCTGGCCGAGGTCAATATCCACTTATTTGAGTGGAAACCATTACAATCTGCAAGATCATCTTCTCCAGCTAAAAATTTTCAGCTAGGGTAGCTAAACAAGTGAGAATATTTCAGAATTACTAGGAGATATTTCTGACCACCAATCTATGGAATTGTTGGTAGAGTGTTGTGTAAAATGCATTAGCCTTAAAGGATCATGTCCTTCAAGGTACTGAGTACCTCCTGGAAGGCAGTGAGCACCTTAAGCTTCCCCTGATTTTATTGGGATGTCAACAGGCCATAGCAGTACTTAGCACCTTACGAGAGCTATTGAACATAATTCAAGACCAGGCTCTGAGTACCTTTATTTCATTTCACCTAGAAGTTGCAGGTAGAATTTTTTCTGGTCTAGCCATCAGCAAGAGATCATGTGAATGTGTTTCCAGCTCAGCTCTAGAAAATCTCTCCCCATCTTGAAGCACACTGGAAAGGATCACTCGAAAATTGCACCCAGTGTTCTCTCTCTTTTGTATCTCCTTTACTGATCTAGTCTTGCTCTTCTACTGCACTCATAGGCTGTGACCACACTAGCCCCTCCTTTCGGAAAGGGCATGGTAATGAGAGATTTTGGCAGATGCTAATGAGGTGCTTCCATAAATGTGCAGCACCTCATTAGCATAATGGCAGCTGTGTGTGAAAGTGCCACTTCCAAATGGGAAGAAGGAGCTTTTGAAATCATGGGGTCCTTTCGAAAGGTCCGTGGCTCCATGGTCAGCATGCATTTCGAAACCAGCACTTTCGAATTGCACGTGGCTGCCATTATGCTAATCAGGTGCTGCATATTCATGGAAATGCCTCATTAACATTTGCCAAAATCCCTCATTACCATGCCCTTTCCGAAAGGAGGGAGCTAGTGTGGCCATGGCCGTAGTTGTGGTTAGTTAAGTGATGAAACTAAAATTTGCTGTGTATCTCTCATCTTCTTTCTCCCTCTGCCTCTTGTACTAACTTTCATAATGGGCCAGATATTCAGTAGTGTGTCATCACATACTAAAATACAATGCTGTAATGCCTTGTAGAAGATCACTCTCTCCCCTTTAATTGCTTCCACATATGTCCCTAGTTCCTGGCTTTTGGTTTGGAAGAGACATCCTACTGTCATCTGGCTGCTAGTTAGCAGAGCACGTCTCACTTCTCTTGCCCACACTTTTATCCTCTCTCTTTCTCTCTCTCTCTTGCTGGCTGCTGGAGAGACTATATGTATTTCCATTTGTCCAGCACTTCTCACCCTACCTTGGGGAGCATCTGTGATCTTTGCTGCATTCAGAATGCCTGAGATTGAGGCAAGGTCGGGGATGTCCTGCCAGACTCAGTGGTACCAACAGCATCTGTGGGCCCATGGTGAGGTAGGAGAGGGGGCAGGGCTACAGGCAAATGGGGTAGGGCTTAGGACAATTGGCCCTGGGCCTCCCCCATGTGCATAGACCAGTGCTCCATGGCATTTCTAATGGGCTTGGTGCTCCATCTGTCACCGCTACTGTGGTGGCTGTAGCTCCAGGACCCTTTGAATTGTCTAGCCTGGGAGCAACTGCCCTCTTCCCCCAGCTCCATTGATTGGCCTGTAGACTTCACAGGATCTGTGTACAAAATCGTGAAAAGCCTCAGTTTGCATCTTACTGGTCTAGTGTCTCCATCTTATTAGTGTCCTTTGCAGGTGGTCCAGCAGTATGAAGATGTAATTTCACACTTGCACTGTGGACAGGTTCCAGTTGTGATAATTAACTGATGTTCCAAGGCTCAACTTATTGATTCTCTATTATAATCAATTGTAGCTGCCTGGTCCCTTTCATTGCAATGCCACAAAGCTCTTTTAAAGTTTTACAGACTGGGAAATGGAGGCACAGTCATGGGCACCAGGTTTGTATAATGTTTCATGGTGTCCAGTGTCCAAGCAGAGCCAACCCATCCATAGGTTGTACTATGGCAACTACCCAAGGCCCTGTGCTGTGGGTGGGGAGGGCACCCTTCAGTGTGACACAGAGCACAGGGGGGCTTGTAACCAGCAGCAGTGAGTGATTCAGCCCTAGGCTGCTCCACTCTGCTCCACTGGCTCCCAGTGTCACTCAGGGCAGGGGATAGAAGCCAGGAAGAGGCCTGGTGGTGGTAGTTGGCTAGACAAGGGCAGGAATGGGCCAGGGTAGGGAAGAGTGGGCAGGCTAGAGCTGGGTTGCTTACCGCTCCCAGGCCACCCTGGATGCTGTATCTCCCTGAAATGCGGAGACCCACCCTAAACAGGGTCAACAACCACCACGGGCCTGGCTCTGTTACCCACAAGGGGTGGGGTCAGGATCAGGAGAGGCAGGGCCTGGGGCAGTTAGCTCTTAGCACCACTCAGATCACGGTGCTGGGCCCACCTTGCCCTCAGAGCCATGCACAGCAGCAGAGCAGTCCTGCCACAGCACGTCAAAGCAGTCTGGCACGTCGGCCACCAACACTGCCAAAGTAGCAGTGGCGGCAGCCAGAGCTCCAGGCCCCATGGCAACTGCCCCCTCTGCCCTCGCCCTGCCCCCAAAGTTGGTGGGCCTGCCCATTCCCTAAAGTGTGTGGCCTGAAAATATAAGCCCAAACGTTGGTGGAGCCAGACGCACATTCCTGTATGTTGGTGGATCACAGGCACCACGGGCCCATATAACTTGCCACCTTTCGGCACAGGAATGCGAAGTAATTTGCCCAAGATTGCATCATATCCTTCCCAACCCCACGGCATTTCGTCAGGACTGGTACTTGGAGCCATAGCAATGTTTTGCTGAAATTCCCTACTATTGGTAAGACTGTGTGACCTCAGGCAAGTCACTGCAGCTAGTAACATCCTGAGAGTTTTTTGTTAACATTTACAAGAACAGGTTGGACCTCCCTGGTCTGGCACCCTTGGGACCTGATTGGTCCTGGGCAAGAGATGGACCAGGGGACAATCAATTTCCACCCCTCTACCCGTGGAGTCCGGGCTCTCCTGCATCCATCAGCAGACAGGGCTAGGCTCCCCTTTGCGATCTGTGTCCCTGGTTTAACTCTGCTGTGGGTCATGACTGCTGGTCTTGTTCTCATCCTGGCTGCCTGCCAGGATCTGCTGCCAGCCCCAGTCAGTGGCCCCAGTGACTGAGATTCCCACCCCCCAGCCCTAAACCCCCAACCAAGATACAATGTCGGCCCTGGGCCCTACACCTCAGTACAGGCTGTGATGTTAACCCTGAGCCCTACGACCCTAGCAGGGCTCCGATCCCACCACCTGAACCCCCAGAATCCTGTCCCCTGGCCTCCAATGCCACCACAGCCCCCTGACTCTTTACCCCCAGCCACCAGCTCCTTTTTGAGCAGCCAGCACCCAGGTTTCTCTGTTCCAGGGCCTTGAGGAGCCAGCAGCATCCCTAGTCCTGCTGGACCAGGAGACAGAGTCCCGGACAAGAGAGGTTTAACTTGTACGGACAATGCTGAAAAGTCAGGGTCAGGATCATTGTGATTGTGATTCTCCTTCATCACAGTCCCACGCTGTAACCAATAAACCACTTGGCCTTCTGTTAACAAACTAACCTAAACTAGGCTATATCTGCAAGAATATTTTTGACTAACATAGGGTGAGAATACCAGATGCATTTAAACATTGTGGATTAAATGGGAGATGTTTTTCAAGAGCTTGTGCATAGTGTGCCTTTAAATGTGTTCTTATTCTCATATTCCTTCATTGGAAAAACTGAGTGGCTTAGGGAGGGAATCACCTGTAATTAATTGGTGTGCAAGCTATTTAAGAAGGCACAAACAACCTGTGTTGTTAAACAATGTCACAACAGATTTAATGGATGTCATTACAGGAGTACCTTAGGGATCTGTCCTTGGGCCATTGTTATTTATGATCTCTGTAAGTGAACTGACAAGTTGGCATACTGAATGCAATGCTGTTTTTCATGCTGATGACAGTCCTATACAGAAGCTTTCAGTTATTTAACTGAATTTGGAGTTGCCTTGTGTGGGATTTCAAGAATTTAGCAGTGGTTAGTTCTTGATGAAGATGTTTTAAGCAGGCTAAGGCCAAAGCACTGAAGCCGTGAAAATTCTGTTAAAGGTCTTGCCTGTTCTTAGTGTTAGGATGTCATATTCGTGGAACATTTAGCACAAGTAAATTTGTTTTGTTTTTAATTCTTCCGATTCCAAGGGGAAGATGACAAATGTCATTTTTCACCTGGTGCTTTTTACCACTATTGTCATAAGAGTGAGCATTCCTGGGTTACTGTAAAGTACGCTGAATGTTGAGTGTCTAACGCACATGTAGTTGTTAAATAGAGGTGTGCAAAAAATCAAAATTTTGATAGAGAGACAAGGTGGGAAAGGTTGATATATTTTATTGGACCACCTTTTTTGGTGAAAAGACAATATGTTCAGCTACCCAGAGCTTGTTTGAACTTGACAGTGGCACAGCTGCAGTGCTTCAGTGTGGGACACATATAAATAAAAGGGGTTCGCTCATCAGCATGGTAAGTTCATGTCCCTGAGAGATGGTAGCTAGATTGTCAACCTGGAAATGCCTGCACCAGTGGTTTGCTGTTTAGGACAACTTAAACCCACACTGAGGAAAATATTTTCACAACCCTGAGAGATGTAGCTGGGCTGACTTAAATTTGAGCATAGACCTGGCTTCAGATTGTCACACTGTATACCAGGTGGAACATGCAGGGTGCATCTACCGTAGGACCTAACTTAGAAGTTATGCACTACATAGAAGTAGCCAGCAAAGAGTCCACACACATTTTTCCTTACTTGGAAGTTAATTTTGAACTAGGGAGCCCATCTTCGAAGCCCTTACTCCATTCCCAGGAATGGAGTAGTGCCCTACTTCAAAGTTTAACTTCGAAGTAGGGTTTGTGTGGACACACAACTTCGAAGTTGCACTTAGAAGTAAACAACTTCAAAGTTATTTTCGTAGTGTAGACACAGCCATAGTTTAGCATAAGTCATTAACACACATTCTCAGAGACCATTGGAGGCTAAGGGGCTTAGTGGGTTACAGATTGTTATAATAATCCATCAGTCCAATGCCTCTGTTGATTCCATGGTTTTTAGCGTCTAACAAAATTTTGAATTTAATCTTGAAGGCTCATCTGTTGAAAGTGGTGTGCACGTTTCTTTTGCAGACAAAGAGATATCCGTCCTGGAATGAGCATTTTGTGAAAAGTGTCTACCCATGTATGATATGGTGGTGGTGTCTTTTATTATTTTTCTAAACAAAAAGCAGTCAAGTAGCACTTTAAAGACTAGCAAAATAGTTTATTAGGTGAGCTTTCGTGGGACAGACCCACTTCTTCAGACCATAGCCAGACCAGAACAGACTCAATATTTAAGGCACAGAGAACCAAAAACAGTAAGCAAGGAGGACAAATCAGAAAAAGATAATCAAGGTGAGCAAATCAGAGAGTGGAGGGGTGGGGGGGAAGGTCAAGAATTAGATTAAGCCAAGTATGCAGACGAGCCCCTATAGTGACTCAGAAAGTTCCCATCACAATTTAAACCATGTGTTAATGTGCTGAATTTGAATATAAAAGCCAGCTCGGCTGTTTCCCTTTCCAAAACGGTGCGATAATTCTTCTTCAGTAACACACATAACTTTAGGTCATTGACAGAATGCCCCATTCCATTAAAATGTTGACTAACTGGTTTGTGGATCTGAGTGTTTTGATGTCTGTTTTGTGCCCATTGACCCTTTGTCTAAGGGAGTTAGAAGTCTGTCCAATATACAAAGCATCTGAGCACTGTTGGCACATGATGGCATATATGATGTTAGTAGAGGAGCATGAGAAAGTGCCCATGATTCTGTGAGTAACCTGGTTAGGTCCAGTGACGGTATTTCTGGAGAAGATATGTGGACAAAGCTGGCAGGGGGCTTTGCTGCAGGGAAAGGTTCCAGGACTGGTATTCCTGGGGTATAGACTGTGGCTGTTAGTGAGGATCCTCATGAGGCTGGGAGGTTGTCTGTAGGAGAGAACAGGCATGTCACCCAGGGCCTTCTGGAGTGTGGCATCCTGATTAAGGGTAGGTTGTAGGTCTTCAATAATTCGTTGCAGTGGTCTGAGTTGGGGGCTGTAGGTGATGACCAGTGGTGTTCTGTTCTGGGCTTTTTTGGGCCGATCTTGGAGTAGCTGGTCTCTGGGTATTCGTCCGGCCCTGTCGATTTGTTTTTTTACTTCTCCTGGTGGGTAATTCAGGTTTATGAATATTTGGTAAAGTTCTTGTAGTTTTTGGTCTCTGTCAGTTGGATCAGAGCAAATGCAATTGTACCTAAGAGCTTGACTGTAAACAATGGATCTAGTCACATGTGCAGGATGGAAACTAGAAGGGTGTAGATGAGTATAGCGATCAGTAGATTTTCGGCACAGTGTGGTACTGATCAGGCCATCCTTGATTAGTACTGTAGTGTCCAGGAAATGTATCTCTTACATGTTGTAATCAAGGCATAAGTTGATGGTGGGGTGTAGATTGTTAAAGTCTCTGTGGAATTCTTCTAGAGCCTCTGTACCGTGGGTCCAAATCATAAAGATGTCATCAATGTATCTTAAGTAGAGGAGTGGTAATAGGGGATGAGAACTGAGGAATCATTGTTCCAGGTCAGCCATAAATATATTAGCATATTGTGGGGCCATGCGAGTGCCACCATGCTGTCCAGAGTCTGAAAAATAACCCAGACATCATAATCAAACCAGCTGACAAAGGGGGTGCTGTTGTCATCCTGAATAAGTCAGACTATGAACAGGAGGCAGCCAGACAACTCTCCAACGCCACATTTTACAGACCTCTCTCTGCTGATCCCACTTTGGAATTCCAAAGGAAATTACAACAACTACTGAAGGAACTCCCTGCTGCTACTCGGGACCTCATTCACTCAGACACACCATCTGAGCCGCAGCCTGGATTATTCTATTTACTTCCCAAAATCCACAAAAATGGAAACCCTGGATGCCCTATCATTTCAGGTATTGGCACCCTTACCACCGGACTATCCAGTTACGTGGACTCCCTCCTCAAACCCTATGCCACCAACGCTCCCAGCTATATCCGAGACACCACCGACTTCCTGAGGAAACTACAAAACATCAGAAAAGTTCCTGATAACGCCATCCTTGCCACAAGGGATGTAAAGGCTCCATACACTAATATTCCACATAAAGACGGATTACAAGCAATCAGGAATACCATCCCTGATGCCACCACAGCCAATCTGGTGTCTGACCTCTGTAACTTTGTTCTCACACACAATCATTTCCATTATGGGGACAATTTATACCTCCAGATTAGTGGAATTGCTATGGGCACCCGCATGGCCCCACAATATGCTAATATATTTATGGCTGACCTGGAACAACGATCAGGATCGTCACTAACAGCCACAGTTTATACCCCAGGAATACCAGTTCTGGAACCTTTCCCTGCAGCAAAGCCCGCTGCCAGCTTTGTCCACATATCTTCTCTGGAAGATACTTGACTGCTTTTTGTTTTGATAGTGTATAGACTAGCACGGCTTCCTCTCTGTTACTATTATTTTTCTGTGTGTGTTCATTTGAAAAGATAGTGATTTTCTGTTTTCAACCACATTTACCCAGGGGTCGTATAGTGCACTGGACAAGGTACAACATGTGTTCAGATAGGCATGTGTGCAATCCTACGCATGTCTGTGACAACATGTGGTTTATCTCTTCTGGGACTCCAATTGCAACTATGAGGGTAAAACCAGGCAATCACTATTCTCTTGAATAATCTCACATAAAAAAACAATAAAAAACAAAAAAACCCCATCTTGTCCATGGCACAAAAGACCACCCCATATCTGACTTCTCGGTCCTTGTCCTCAAGGGAGACTTGCATGAATGTTTCAAAAGATGAACCCAGGAACTTAAATGCATAAATTGACTAGACACTAAATATCATGATCTTAGTAAAGATTTGTGGTTTATTAAAACGATCTGTAGCCCAGCAGGCCCTTCCTCCTTTTTTGTCATATGACTGCATAGGAGTTAGCAGTCCACTTCACCTTCAATGGTTCCTCAAAATATGCTAAACAATCTTTTCCATTTTGTATTGAGCTGTTATACTCTTAGGCTCTGTCGACATTACTACCTACATCAAAAAAGTATGTTACTTATGTTAAGAGTATGACTTTTCCACCCTCAGAGTGACATAAATTACACCACCATAAATGATAGTATACACAGCATCATGTTGGTAAGAGAGTTTCTCCCTCTCACATAATTTATGCTGCTAAATGTTTTTTTTTTTATGCTCATGGGACAGCTCTCTTCCAGTGCCGTTAAACGTCTTCACCAGATGTGCTGAAATGGCATAGCTGTATCTGTACAGCCGCAAGGCTGTAGCATTTTACATGTAAACAGTTTCTCAGAACTGAAGAAGAGCTCTGAGTTGTTCTACAGTTTGTTTCTTTCACCAAGTTGGCACCAGAAAAAAATTATCTTACCCCCCTTGTCTCTCTCATGTCCTGTGGTGAACATTGCAACAGATGAAGTCCTGCTGACACATGTGGGGTTTCAGGATTGGGGATTTTTATTATTAGTCATAGTGGGTTCCCCCCAGGGTATCCCCTGACACTGGGTTACCACTGAGTCATCTGACCACCATCCCAAGGTCCTTCTCTCACTGTGCTGCTGTGACAAGCTGCAGACCCACTCCCAGTCCGACACTTCCTCCAGAATTCACACAGGCAGAGACACACCCAGCTGCAGTTACATGTCAGTTCTCTGACCAGCCACTGCATGAATACAGTGGCTACAGGCAAAACCAACTTCCCAGCTTAGGACCCCAGAGCTGTATTGTCCTGCCCTGGTTGAAACCTCAACCAGTATGAATTTATTATCCAGTTCCCCTCCCCCTCAATTTGGAGAAGAAATGCAACAAGCCTATGTCAAACCAAGTGTGGATTTCTTTCCCTGGTACTTCACTTAAGGACATAATGGGTTTAAATCAAAACATAAAACAAGTTTATTTATTAAAAAGTTTGGTTTTCAGTGATTATAGGGGATAGCAAATGTTTCTCCACCTAGCAAAACAAACCAGCAGTCATGTAGCACTTTGAAGACTAACAAAATAATTTAATAGGTGATGTCCCATGAAAGCACATCACTTAATAAATTACTTTGTTAGTCTTTAAAGTGCTACATGACTGCTGGCTTGTTTTGTTAGAATACAGACTAATTTGGCTACCTCTCTGTTACTATTCTACCTAGCAAATTAAAAATGCAAACTAAGCTTAATAAATTCAATTGACTGGATGTAAGTTAGGAGCTCCTCATCCTGAGAGACCTACAATCTATCCTAAATCATGATGGCAGACTCCAGAAGGCCCTAGGTGACAGGCCTGTTTTTATCTATAGACAACCTCCCAACCTTATGAAGGGTTCTTACTAGCAACCACAGGCTATACCACAATAATACTAATCCTGAAACCTTTCCATGCAACAAGCCCAGTTGCCGACTTTGTCCACATATCTATTCTGGAGATACCATCACTGGACCTAACCACGTTAATTACAGAATCATGGGCACATTTCCATGTTCCTCAACTAACATCATATCTGTCATCATGTGCGAACAATGCCGACACACCATGTATATAGGACAGACTGCAAACACTCTGGTAGTGAATGAATGGACATGGAACAGACATCAAAAATCTCCAGATACACAAACCTGTCAGCCAGCACTTTAATGGAGTGGGCTATTCTGTTAAAGACCTGAGAGTTTGTATTCTACTGAAAAGGGACTTTTAACCATCGTCTACAGAGGGAATGCTCAGAACTAACATTCATATTCATATTCATATTCAACACATTAGTATGTGGTTTGAACAGGGACAGCAATTACCTGACCCATTATAAGGGCTCTTACATACTTTGATGTTTTATCTAACTCTTAACTCCACCACCACCCCCCGCTGCCCTCCTTCTGCTCTTCTGATTTGCCAACCTTGATAACAGTTTTTGGACCTCTGTGGCTACGTCTACACGTGAAGCCTACATCGAAGTAGCATATTTTGATGTGGCGACATCGAAATAGGCTATTTTGATGAATAACGTCTACACGTCCTCCAGGGCTGGCAACGTCGATGTTCAACATCGACGTTGCGCAGCACCACATCGAAATAGGCGCAGTGAGGGAACGTCTACATGCCACAGTAGCACACATCGAAATAAGGGTGCCAGGCACAGCTGCAGACAGGGTCACAGGGCGGACTCAACAGCCAGCCGCTCCCTTAAAGGGCCCCTCCCAGACACACTTGCACTAAACAGCACAAGATACACAGAGCCGACAACGAGGTGCAGACCCTGTGCATGCAGCATGAATCCCCCGCTGCAGCAGCAGCAGCCAGAAGCCCTGGGCTAAGGGCTGCTGCACACGGTGACCATAGAGCCCCGCACAGGCTGGAGAGGCAGCGTCTCTCAACCCCCCAGCTGATGGCTGCCATGGAGGACCCCACAATTTCGACGTTGCGGGACGCAGATCGTCTACACGGTCCCTACTTCGATGTTGAACGTCGAAGTAGGGCGCTATTCCGATCCCCTCATGAGGTTAGCGACTTCGACGTCTCGCTGCCTAACGTCAAAGTTAACTTCGAAATAGCACCCGACGCGTGTAGCCGTGATGGGCGCTATTTCGAAGTTAGTGCCGCTACTTCGAAGTAGCGTGCACGTGTAGACACAGCTTGTGTGTTATATATTGAGTCTGTTCTGGTAAGGCTATAATCTGACGAAGTGGGTCTGTCCCAGGAAAGCTCATCACCCAATAAATTATTTTGTTAATCTTTAAAGTGCTACATGACTACTTTTTTGTTTTGATTTCACAGGAAGGTTTAGCTTTTCTTAGGGTCTGTTGTCTTATAATACAATATGGAGATATACATCTCCTAGAGCTTGGAAGGGACCTCAGGAGGTCATTGAGTCCAGTCCCCTGTACTCTTGGCAGGACCAAGCACCATCCCTGAGAGACTTTTTTTTTAAATCTATTTGTCCCAGTCCCCTAAATGGCCTTCTCAAGGACTGAGCTCACAACCCTGGGTTTAGCAGGCCAGTGCTCAAACAACTGAGTTATCCCTCCCCCCCGTCAGAGCTGTCTGGCTTATGCATGGGTGTACGTGAAAGGCTGGTTGTGTGTGTCACCCACAGTAAGCATTTTTGAAATTCAGATACATAGTCAATATTCATAACTTTATATAGATACAAATGATATGCATACAAACAGGGTAGTCATAATCAGCAAATCATAATTTGTTCAATGACATCTCACATGACCCATCTTGTAAAAGATGCATTGTAATTATGCCATAATAATATCACTGTGAAGGATAGAGGGTGCTGTGTTACAGTAGTAAATTGAAAGGAGGTGGGGGAAGAGTGTGCTACCGTCTCAGGCACTTTTGTAAATCTCCCCATACCAAAAACAGCATTGGATAGTATAAACTTGTTTATTTCAAACATTTGAAGGCTAACATACCATTGGAATCTCTGTTTATGTGACTTGTAAGGATCATCTGCTCCATACCAGCTATTAGTGGTCACACCCAAGTTCAGCCCCCGGGGTTGGATGAGGATCCTCTTCCAGGGATAGAGACAGGTTCCAGCATGTCTTTATTATCTCCTGTAAATTGAACTTCAAGGCACCAGAGACAAGATGAGGCAGCTGAGCTAATGCTACTGCTCTGGAAAATTGTATTAGTGACTCCAATAAAATGGAGAGTCTGACATAGTAAACACAATTTAGTGTACAGTGAAAATAACTGAGGAGATTGGGTCAAAGGATGGTTCATGCATTAGAAGATAATCATCAGAGCAACAGCAGGATACTGCCTGCTTACAAGCAAATGGGTAATGATAGGTATTGTTGTTGTCTCTGCTCTGTCCCTGTACTGGGTACAGGAATGGAGAAAGGACACTGGGTGGGGTAAAAGTAGCTTTAAGCTACCTTCAAGCCTGTGATATTCCTGCCTGGCACACCATGTAAATTGGAGCAGCCTTTGGGTCATAGGACGTGAGAATAACTAAAGCACAGCAACTCCAAAACACCTTTCTCTCATCCTCCCAATCTCTAATACAATTCCTGTGCTGGGACCTAGATGAAGTGTAGTATACACCCCTTGTTCTGGCTCTTTGAACACTGGGGTTACTTTTTGAATTTCCCATTATCGAGTTTATGCAGTAACATACCATTATCAAGTTTATACAGTAACATTTTCCTAGTTTTCTTTCATTTCTGCACTCTTACACTTCCAGCTTCCAAACGGGAAACACAAATGCTGAACTGACAAGAAGCACCACACATGTCACAAGAAAGCAGGTTCCTTGAAGTCAACCCAAATGCGACAAAGGCAAAGTGTTCTGATAGTTCCGAGCCTGTCTTTTGTGGATGGTTCTCGCAAACAAATCGAGTCTCTGATTGTTGAAGTTTCCATGGTCCTGGTTGAGATCACTGTGTAAAGGAGAGGCTCGCCTCATTTTCCTCTTCCTCATATGGATTTTACAATGGTGCGGCTTTGCTAATTTCAGAAGTTAACTGCTCATTCTCTCCCATGGAGGTAAGAGGCCAATCAGGCCCAGTTCATTTAGAGTAATCTGATGTATCCAATAAATGATTTGTATCAGTTATGTTCTCTAGTTATATGCAGCACATTGCAGTCCCTTTTATGAAAAAATGGAATTGTCTTTGTCTACTAAAAGGAGCACATTTCACTGGTTGTGTTTCCCTTTTTGTACCATCAAAGGATGTGCTGCTCTTATCTTCACATTAATTTTATTGAGAATTGTATGGCCTTCTGTTAGATGTTATTATCATCAGTTAGACATGCAGTACCTAGGGTAAAGACAGACACTGGAATCAGTTTCTTTTAGAGTTCCAGATGACTGCACTAGGCTTTTTCCTTATGCTTAATCACTAAATAGCATAATATCCTCCAAGCACGGCTGATATGGTTATTTAAAGGAGAACCACGTTGATTGTAGGCATACGTTTTGTTTTTATGAGTTTTATATAGCACTATTACTTGTATGCTAATCTTAAGAATATTGTTATAATTTGTTTTATGTGCTAGGTATTATAGAGGCAGTAGCTAGTATTGCTATAGTTAAGAGTCTGTGAGCATCTCGTTTGATAGAACATTCCTTTTTATCATAAGCCTAATGTTATGCTTATACCCACATACGCAGGTAAGCTTTGCTTCATGCTTAAAAAATATTTGAGCTGGGCTGTCATCTGAAATTTGCTCTTGAACTGAGATTTGCAGATCCTTCTATGTGTATTGGTTCTTCATTGAATAGTATCCCTGTGGCTGCTCCATTCTAGGTGTTCTTGTACCGCCATGCACTTCAGGCTATGTCTACACAAGGCAAAGTAAGTTGACTGCAGGTATGCAATTCTAGCTATGGCAATTACATAGCTAGAATCGACATATCTGCACTCAGCTTACTTGGCCATCCCTACTGAAGAAAGTCGACGGGAGAGTTTCACATGTCAACCTCCCTTACTCCTCACATCTTACGATGAGAAGTCAATTTCATGCAGTCCTAACAGATGTGCAAAATCAAACCCCAAAAGATTGACCCTGAGCAGGTTGATCTTCCAGACTAGTGTAGACAGACCTCAGATTGGAGATTTTTAGGTAGCAATGTCAATTCAGGCCATGTATGCAGCCTCTGTGCCTCAAGCTTCGCACCAGGGCTATTATAGCACTGTATGAGTGACATGCCCTTGATTCCTTGTGAGGTGTTATGGCCTGAGACAGAGCCTCAGCAGCATCCTAGCTGAGATTATCTCAACTGCATTTTATGTCATTTATAATACAGGTTGACCTTCTCCAGTCCTACATGCTCAGGACCTGACTGTTGCCGAACCAGAGAATTTGCCAAACTACAGGAGGTCCATATTGTCTAGCAGCATTAAAAATGCTTCCATGGGATACTGAGCTCTTATATATTTAAAGGAAAATTAGAGCTAAATAACAGCACAGAACACTGAGAGCCAGGACTGGTGGCTGTAAACAAACTTTATGGGACTGTGAGAAACTTGCCCACACCATGATAAAGTCGTGCTGGACCACAGATGTTGCTGGGCCAGAGTGCTGGATGAGAGGAGTTCAACCTGCAGTTAGCATTAGTTCTTAGAGTTTTCTTTCCACTAGTTAATGGTGGGGGTTTTTTTTTTCATTTTATAGTTTTTAAAAGTCAACATCTTTTTTACTTATACATTTAGCATAAGGGCCATTGCCCATTTGCCTATTCTTCCTCAACAGAATTGAAAACTGTGGATAACTATGTGGAACTCCCCAAGTTTAAATGATGCCTTTTCTATCCTGAGACCTCCAAAGAACCAGTTAAAAATTAACCTTGTTGGCATGGAGACCCTGGGATACCCCACCAATGCCTTATGTACCACTCAGTGGCCCCACTTACACCCTAGGATGGATTTTTTCTGCTAGGATTTCTTAGGACCCCTAGTGCTTTGGTGCCAACTCTGTGGCTGCTTCAGGGCTTGAGCACCCGCAGAAAAAATTGCCATGTGCTTAGCACCCACTGGAAACAAGCTCCTCCCTCTTCTTCCCAGCACCTCCCACTTTCTACATTCAGCTGTTTCACAGCATGCAAGAGGCTTTGGGAGGAAAAGGGAGGAGCATGCTCAGAGGAAGAGGGGTAGGGGCAGGAAGGCATGGAGGCTTGAGTGAAGGAATGTGGTGGGGGAGGGACCTGGAGTGGAGCCAGGGCAGCAAGAGGCAGGTCAGAGGTGAGGGCTTGGAGGAAGGGGTCGGGTAGAGCTGAGTCCTTGGGCAGCATCAGGGGTTGAGCAGCTCCCAAGTACAGAGGAAACTGGCACTTCTGCCATCGTATTCCTGGTTCTGACCACCACTCATGCCTTGGAAATGCATACAGTAGTGAGAGGGTCTCCCCTTACTTCCATGACAGCTTCACCTCTGCCAAGTGACAATCATGAGGAAGATGATGGGGACTTTTCATCTTCCACATTTCTGTCCAAACAGTGAGCAGTCCTGTAGCACTTCAGATCCTAACAAATTTGTTCGCAAATTTATTAATCTTTAAGGTGATGCAAGACTGGTTGTTATTTGTGAAGCCTCAGGCTAACACAGCTACCCCTCTGAGATTATTTATGTCCAAGGCTCTCCTTTCCCCTATCAAGGAGTTCTCCACCCTAAGACTGGCAAGGAATGAGTTAACTCACAAGAGAGACCTGCTCAACCCTGTAGCCTCACCAATGCCATTAGGAACCATCTCAGTAGCCCTACTGAGATCCCTGAACAGTGTTCCCTGTAATCTGTGTTCTTGGTGGCCATGCAAAAGAGATTACATGGCTGCCCAGCTGATTAGCAGAGCATCCACTGCCAAGAGCACATTTCTACTGGTGGTGCCTATCGGCACATGCCTCGATGTACGTAACAAAATTTATTTTGCATGTGTTGGGAAAAAGTAGACGAATCGTTGCCCCTGAGTGGATTTAGTACCAACTTCTTTCCAGAAAAAGAGTCAATTCCAATCAGCTACTCTCTTTAGGGTTCCTGTTCCACAAGAGGAGACCACTGAGGAACAACTAAAAAAAATTACTTCTAAAACCAACATTTCTTCTTCATCCCCAGACAAAGCTTAAATGCTCCCTCCATTGCCTTTAGCTGCTGATTTTAAACAGTCCAGATTTTATTTTAAAAATATCTGATTTCTTGGAAATTCCGCAGGAGGAGATTAAGTAATTACTGCATACATCATCTGTCCATGTCATACTACCCATTACTGAGAACCTGCAGAAATAATTCAGCATACCCCAGTCACGTTAACAGCAAAACGTAAGAGGGTGGACACAAAATACTACATTCCCTTCATGGACTTTTGTTTTTGTAACCATCCCCAAACTCCTTTGTAGTTGATGTTGTGAATGAATGTGTCAGACAACGCCGTGCTAAATCAATGCCATATGATAAAGATTGTAAGTGTGCTGATTTTTATGGCACTCTTACAATTTAGGATCATTGATTACGAAGCATTCTTGGGGAAATGTAACCAAACTATTCCAAACTGAGTGTATTTATTGATCAGCTTCTGACAGACCAGAGGGAGTAATTATAGGTGGTTATCACAGAGAGCCAACTACTCATGAGAACATCTCTTCAGGCCTCTTTGGACTCTGCTGATTCAGTTCTTCATTTTGGCTGAGTCTACACAACATTCCCCTTATGCAAATGCAGCCAATTGGAAATGCAAATGAGTTTCTAATTTGCATATCATGCACCTCATTTGCTTAATGGCAGCCACTTGCTGATCCAGAAGTGCTGTTTTCAGAAAAAAAAAAGAAAACCAAGCTGTGTAGAAAAGGTTCATTAGAAAGGAGACCCTGCTTTTGAAAGCACCCTTCTTCCTCTCATTTTTCAGGAAGAAGGGTGCTTTGAAAAGTAGGGTTTCCTTTCACATGAACCCCATCTACATTGCTTTGTTTTTTCACCAAAAACAGCACTTCTGGAACAGCGAGTGGCCGCCATTAAGCAAATGAGGCATTTGATGTGCAAATTAGTGCCTCATTTGTATTTCTGATTGGCTGCATTTGCATTCCCCTTATGAAAGGGGAATGTAGTGTAGATGCAGCGTTTGCCTCCGTGGTGGTAGTGGTCATGAGGAGGGGATTGTTATGTCAGTTCTCTGGTTTTCCAAGAGAAGTTTAAACTACACTTGAGAAGCTTCCATTTCAGTTAAAAAGAGTGTTCTTTCTGGAACCACCAATGAACCTCTGTACACCTGAAAAGATACTAGAGCTTCCTAGCACTCTCTGGGACTTTATACCCCTGCACAACAAAGGTAGGATTATTATGTTCCAGGTTGCACAGAGATCGTGGCCAACCATTTTCCCACTTCCCAGAGGCATTATAAACTCTAGCTCAAAAGACAAAGATTTCTGTTTGTCGCCAATCCTGCAACAAAAAGAAGTCCTGTGGCACCTTATAGGCTACCAGATGTTTGGAGCATAAGCTTTCGTGGGCAAAGACCCACTTTGTCAAATGAGGGTCTTTGCCCAAGAAAGCTTGTGCTCCAAAATGTCTGTTAGTCTATAAGGTACCGCAGGACTTCTTGCTGTTTTTGAAGATACAGACTAACGCGGCTATCCCTCTGATATCTGGAACAAAAAGACTCTTCAAGAGAGTGAGTAACCTCTTCCAGCAAATCAGATGCCTCACACTAGCATGGGACCTGTTAGCCGGTGGCCGGGTAATGTGCGGTGAGGTACTCCCCTGGGTCCTAAGCAACCCAGTTTTTTTACTGTTACAGCAGACAGCACCTAGCACTCTCACCCACGGCCAGGCTGTAGTAACCAAACGGTTAAAGTTCTTTTTGTTGTGCCGGCTGTGTTGCAGTGACAAAAGGGTTAACAAAATGGTTAGGCTCAGAGCTTAACTAGTTACAAGTTTATTTAAGCTACAGTTATAAGCGTGCGGTTACAAAAGGCTATTGTTTACTTCTTATATGCTAGCAAAGTACAGGTGTTAACAAGTTACGTTACAATCCAATACAAAGATATCTGTTACCATCTAACACAATGATATCTTGGCACAATGACATCTAGTTACAGAGCTCTAATTCTTTAGCTGTGCACAAAAAAAAGTCAGAGACCTAGCATGGGTGTATCTTACCCTCTCTGCGTCTCTCGATACCAGCGTAGCCAAGCCGGATCGGTCTCACAATTCCGTGGAAAGACGAATACGAGGTTGGGCGTCCCCAGCTGTGGACCTCGGGAGGCAATCACCTGACCCGACCAGCAGGAAGTTGGTTGAATGCACTCAAAGTTAGAGTTCTGCTGGACCCATCTTTTATACCCCTTTTGGGTTATGTATTCTCTTTCTTATCTATGGTGCCAGATCATACTGGTCTGTCTTTGTGACACCAGTTTGTTACAAGCATTTCTACTTAGTTTGCACTTGTAAGACAAGAGATAAGCAATTTAGGAGTACAGGACATTCTTTTGTGCGGGCGGGGCACGTCCCCTTCTGGGTGATTGTGTGTGTGCATCATATTGATCGATGCCAGCTGGGGTGATTTCTGAGGGTCCCCCACCCCATGTTGACAGTCTGGCCTGTTAGCCTTCTAGCTGTACTTTGTGCTTCTCAGGGTCACGATAAACTAGCATATCTGGGCCTCAGTGAGGGCATCAAAGACTGTGCTGTCAGCAGCCATTTCCATGCCCTGTGTGCTCCTCAGTGGGGGGGGGCAGCGAGCAAGCTGGCTTGTAAGGGGGAGACTTTGTCTGGCTACAGGACCCTAGCTTTGTACTCTGGTGTCTTAAGAGAGCTCCCTTTTGACACCATAACCATGTGCTCCCTTCTACACCTGTCTATAAAAACTGAATTTCTAGTAGCCATTACTTCTGATCAAAGAGTGCGAGAGAGAGAGAGACTATAACAGCATATCCCTCCCACTTTACAGTCTTTTTTAAAAAATAAGATCATGTTATGACTGTATCCCAACTTCCTGCTGAAAATGTTTTTGGACATCAACCTGTCCACCTTCCAGTTTTCTTTCCTTAACTGCACTGGAGTGAAAGAGATGCAACAATACACTCGGTATCTAAAGGGCATTAGCCTTTATTTCAAAAGCACTAAACTCTACATGAAATCTCTCCATGGAGGGCAGAACTAAAGAATCTCCACTTTCCAAGCAATCACACTCCAGACGGATATCATTCTGCATTAT
This sequence comes from Carettochelys insculpta, assembly GCF_033958435.1. Lineage (NCBI taxonomy): Eukaryota > Metazoa > Chordata > Testudines > Carettochelyidae > Carettochelys > Carettochelys insculpta. Next base: position 27,723,774 of record NC_134145.1, on the reverse strand, counting down.
CTCTGCTACCGCTCTCACGATGTTTAGCCTCTGTGAGTATGAACTCACTCCACAAACTCTTTTTCTCCTTTTTTAGCCTTTCTCAAGATGTTCCAATCTTGGATGTGAACAGTCTTTTTTAATTTTTGCTGACCATTAGGCGGTCATTCATGACTAAGCTTCCAGTTCTTTATTTGGCTACTGCATTTTAGCTTTAATCCTAGAGTCATCTAGGTAGGATACTGCAAAGGGAACTGCTACAGAATCACTTGGAATGGAGCATCCATAGGGACACTACTTGAAAAAGAAGAGGTTACTCACCCTCTGCAGTAACTTTGATATTTTGAGGTGTGTCCCCCACTTGGGTGGTCCACTACTTCCCTTCATCCTCTCTGCTTTGGCATTCTTTTCAATGAACAGAAGGCAGTTTGCCCATGCAGCACTATGTAGGCTTGTTTCAGGGCATGAGGAAGGGTGGGCAGAGATGTGGAACAGACAGACACAGCCACCTAAATCTCCAGTTTAAGGTGTATGGGATGCAAGTGCATCTAGAACAGAACACATGTCTCAAAGAAGCACATTTACTGCACAGGATGAGTTATCTTTTCTTATAAGGCTGATGAGATAAATGTACCTTCCTATCATGATGACTGTGTGTACTCCTTAAGGCATAGTTCCTTGATTCTCTTTTATTTAACAACTGTGTCGTGAATATTTGTACAAAAAAATGGACCAAATTCAAAATGCATCCCATGTACAGAATATTACAGCTGAGAGTGGGTTTTAGAGGCTCTCTGCTTTCTTTGTGCGTTATGCTCAATGGTTTATTTTGTTTGCATAATATTTTTAAAAGTGAAGTGATGCGGTTCCTCTGAGAAGGACATTCAGAGGCTGTAGTGACAACTTGCTTTGCTAGATAAATCCTTGAGGGGTATTAATGATAGTTATTCCAGCAAAAGGAATGCACTCCCCATTTAGGTTTTACTGGCGAATGTGCTTTGTCAAATGTTGTCATCTGACTCACTCGGGACTAATGTGGCAGTGACTGCTTAATTTTTATTGTATGTTTAGGAGGTGTTAAGAGTGTTTAGTTTTATTTTGCCATTTAAGATTGCTCAGTGAGGCATGAATAAAGGTTTTGTTGATTGATCTGATTTTTTTGTTGGCTGGAGATGCCAGGTTGCTAGAAATGTGGCTCCTATGCATTCATATGATCGTATAGTGGGTATCAAGACCCTGTCTGAGATGCAGAATTCTTTTATTGAATGACATTGGGTCCAGGCCCTAAGGTGCCAAACCCTTCAAAATAAGGGCCTGCTTCAAAGCCTGTTGAAGGTAATGGAGAGACTCCCATTGACTTTATTGGCTTTGTATTGAGCCTTAACAAGTTAAGGTACTCTTTGCTGAGTAATGGGTGACAGATGACACCATTGGTTCCAAGCACCTTATGAATGAGGGAACTTCTCTTGTGATCTGAGGGCAGCACCAAGCTCTCACATGGAACCTGCAAGAAGAACACAAAAGAGAATGAGGAGAAGATCTACTGAGATTGAAGGACAACAACTGAGGTACTCCTGGAATAACCTAGAAGTTTTGTCTTGAGACAGAGTGAAGTGGAGGAGACTTGTAGATGACTTATGCTCCACTCGGAGTGCAAGGTTTTAAGTCAAATAAGTCAAGGATAGAAGCTTTATGGACAATAGTGCTCATGTAAGAAGCTTCGGCTGAGGTTTTTTATATTGTCATTTATCTGAGTATTTTATAAATACCAGGCAAGAGGTGAGTCTGGACACCTACTGTTGATTTGTGATGTGGTAGGGAATCTGCCAATTCCTTCCTATGATGGGTGAAGCCAAGTTGTAAACTCAGTGAAGATCCACAAAAGGACTTTGGCATGGCAATGCTTAAATTTTAGGCAACCTGATGCCTGTTTGAATACTTAGCCCCAAGTTGTGCCCCACCTTCCTTATAGGGTGACTGAAGAGAATTAGGCTCTTAAGTAGAGGATTCATGGACACCAGCAAGATTAGCGGGAAGATGCCTAAACAAACCGTTAGGGAATGCTGAGGAGAAGGGTGAGGACTAAGCCCTGTCCTCAAAGGTCGTTAAGTGCTTGTCTCAGTTTAGCATTCATAGTTGTGAAGCCTGTCCTGGAGGTAGGAATTTACCTGTCTTTGATGCCTTTCTCTTGAAAAATGCAAGAGAAAGATACCCCCTCTGCCACTAAAGCTAGTAACCCAATGTTCAGGGAACTCTTCTGGGAAATAGGGGACCAATTTTCAAATCTCTGCTCTGCCTGATTTGGAGTAAGGAGTAAGGATTTGAAACTGCTCTCCCACATTCCAACTGAGGGAGCATGACTTGTTAGTCAAGGAGTTAAATCCTTGGTTTAGATGCAAAATAATTTTGTTTCAATCTCCAAGGCCTTGTAAAGGTGGTTTTTGAGGAAGTACTTTTAAAGTAGACATGACTGTGAAGTTAAAGCGATGGACTTGAAATCCATTCAAACAACCATTGGGTTGAAACCATGATGAATGTGGGTTGCCAGAATTTTTTTTCCCCTGGATGGAGCTTTTGCAGTGCTAGAGCCAGTGACATCAGATGAGGTGATGAAACACATTGCAGGTGAAAGCCTGGACCACCATACAATTGGGTATTCTGGCAGGGGGGTGGGGTGGAAATTGCTCACTCTCCCTGATGAAACTGTTCGTCTTTGTTCTCATAATTATTGATTGGAGCAGAGGCTTGAATATGGGTCTCCACAGTCAGGTGTAGGCTCTAACTAACCCTATATCATCCATTTGCCTCTGACCTGATGAATAGCCAAGTTTTTGATACACAGTGGAACACCTTCAACAGGAGAAACTGAGAGACACACCCCAGAATGCCCCATACTCCTGTGGTTAGAGCACTCACCTGAGGAACCAGAGATCAGAGTTTAAGTTCTTGCTCTAAATCAAGTAGAGTAGGGATTTGAAAACAGATCTTTTACATTCCAGCTGAGTGCCTCAACCACTGGGTTAATGGGTGTTTGGAGGCAGGACGTAAACACCAGCTCTGACATTGAAAATTCTTGATCTAGTTACCCTTGGCTATCTTTTGTGATGAGGCCCATTCTGGAACATGTGCATTGAGTGCATGCATACCTAATAAGGCCCCACAGTGGGGGACAGGAGTGGAGGAATGCCTCATCTGAGAATTTGGCTGAGGCATTAACTAGACACTGAGTAGCCCATCAGATGTAGGTGTCCTTGTTCATATCCACCAGCAGAAACTTAAATGCCTTGGGGAGTTTACTCATAGAAATAGCGGCACCTTCAGGATTAGGGGCAGCTGAGTATGGGGATTTGAGGATTTTATTGGCATTGCCTTAAACACCTAAAATGGCACCTGGACCTTAGGCTTTTTATATTTGGTAGCTTAAATTGCACTGGTGCCATCAGCTCTGGAATAATAAGTGAATCAGTGGAAGGAGATGAAAATGACATGCAATTGTCACAGCCATTTATGCTGTAAATTATTTGTCTGGGTATTTCAGATGTGACAATAAGACACTGTAACTGTAACTAAACTGTAACCAGCACCGAGTGCCTTACAAGCAAACAGAAATTACGTTTTTGTGGCATAGCTTTCAACATTGGGGAGGCTGAGAGAAAAGGAAAGGTGTGGTGCTGAGTGGGTACTTCTCCTGAAAGAAAACACCAGTGCACATTATAACCTTGTCTCTTTTCCTAGGAAGAGAGCAATAAAAATAGTTAATAGCAAATAGTCACTGAAATGAAACTGATAGAGTATAATCAACATAAACACATGGGGAGTCGAGTCAAAACCTGGAGAGAAAATTTGCAGACCTCCCACACTGCACATTTACAAACCTCCACTAACAGAGTGAGTTAAAAGAACATTGAACCAGTTATACTTGTTAGAAATTTTGGCTGTGATCTTGTGTGAATAGCCTGTCTCAGCCAAACATAAAATCAAGAGGCGCTTGCTACACATATATGGATACCAAGGGGATGGTTTCCTTAGCAATAATCCCTTTGTGTATTAAGCACCCAGCTCAAATTTATTATATTAGATAGACAAAGACTGAGTGCTGATTATTACTCATGGGCTGTCTAATACTTCACAGCAGACGGCTCTTCGTTGGAGGAGCTGCGTTATTACCAAAGAGTGTGTCTGGATTTGTAGCTGGGGAAGGCATGATTCTAAAACCTAGATGAAAACTATCTCCATCACCCACATGTGTGCACAGTGCTTTCCAGAAATTGGTGAAAAGACAAGCTCTGTATCCAAAGAAAAGAACTGAAGAATATTCCTTCCTGAATGATAAAATGATGTAACTGTGTATACACAGAATAAATAGAAGCAGTTTTGTTTTGCAGTATGACAACTTGCTTTTGTAACAAGAAATCTCTTTACCCCGCTACTTCTCTGGTATCATTCTTGAGAAAAAGGTAGAAATGTAGCTAACAGAAGTAGGGGATTTTATTTGTACCAGCCACACTTTATATGTTTATGCAACGCAATTAGACAGGGATGTGAAAGAGAAAGGGGTGGTTAAGGTAAAAAAAGATAAATTAAATGTAAAGTCTAGAGAAACAAGAAACAGGACAAATCTTAATGTTAATTCAGGGACTCATCTCCCAATAATTTAGTCAAATGAGGTTCTTACCTTGCCTTAAGAGACACCAAAATTAATGAAAAACAAACAATCACAATTAACTATGGATGCTATTAAAATAAAGATTTAAAACAAAGTAGAACACAGGCAGTAAGCAATGGCTTACTTTAGTTAATTTCTCTTCTGTATGTCTCTGTAGAGAGCCTTTGGTAGCAATTAGACCATAAGAGTATGTTTGTCTGAGATGGAGAGACACTCTTTTCTATGCAAGATAAGTCCAAATACATTATTCTCTATATCAATATTGAGCTCTGTGAGGGTGTATCATAAATAACTAAAACAATTTATAGATGGGCAAGTCAATTTCCCTGAAGAATTGGTGAATCCTGTTTGATTTAACCAGGGCAACCTAAATGGTTTAAAATAAGCAGAGTTAAGTGATCTTTTCTTTAGGTTTTAAAGCTGAACAAATTTTAATTCTATTAACTAAAAGGACACATTGAAGGATGGTTTTGAGACTGGCAATTTTTGAATATTAAATTCAAATTAAATCCCATTCTTTTTCTGTTTACCAATGTTAGTTCATGTCTCCTCAACAGGAATACAATCTAAACCATTGGATGTTTAATAAGAGAAGCTGTAAATCCCTTATTCAAAAGAAAATTTCAAGAGTCCGTTAAAATAGTTTCAAGAAAAATGTAAACCTCATCCCCTGGCAATTGTTTTCCAAACTCTGCCTCACCAAAGATGCTGATATTTCAGCAATGTTTTCATGTAGAAGTAATGCCGGGCTAGAGGACTGCTGATTCTTGATACAGTACTACATTGAGATTTTGTTGTTGTTGTTGTTCTTTTTCTTCTTCTCAGCTGTTTCCTTGCTGCTTACTTATTTGTAGATGTGTTGTCTTCAAGGTTTGATAAGGTGAGAGCATAAGAGCAAGAATGTGTAAGAGTATTAGAGAACATATAGACATCAGAGTACAGTCTCAGTTCTGAGGAATTTATATTCTCCTTTTTCATTTAACCTCTTCATGAGATGATCTCAGTAGCACCTTCAACTCACGAATATACTAATCATGTATATGCATTGGGGTGTAAAACGTCTTCAACTTGACTGTCACAGTGTTAACATTCTGTGATGGGAAATTTTTAGCACATCTTTAAAGTTAGATTTTTAACTTTTATTCTATTTCCTTTCTTAACTCTTCTTTATATTTTTATTAGCCCATTTTCTGAGCTATCCCTCTAGTTCTAGCAGGACTTAATACAAGTTGAAATTGTATTTCAGATTAGTCCAGACACTGCTATTTTCTTTATTATAGATTTCAGCTTTCAAAGTGGTCTTTTTAAACATAAATAATTCTTAAAGGGAGTGTCTACACTGGACACCGATTCATAGATCCTTTGGCCAGGAGAGACCATTATGGTCATCAAACTTAATGGTTTTCTCATAGTGGTGCATCTACTCCTGGGGGTACGCACAGTTCTCCAGGGGGTACATCAACTCATGTACTGTAAACTCTGTCTTAGCTGGCACTCTATCATCCAGAGCTCTCCAATAACTAGCATTTAACCATAAGCACAGTTTAGTTATATTTTGCTTGAGTAGAGTGAAAATAAATACAAATAAATGAAGCAAATGCAGTATAAGTTTACAGTGTACAATATGCCTGTTGCTGGTACATAAAATACTCTACATATGTTTTTGTTTGTTTCTTAATAGCTAATGGGGGGGCAGTTGGGTGTTTAATTTTTTGTTTGTTTGTTTTGTTTTGTTTTAGTGTTATGCATTGCTAGGTATACCTCTCTGTTATCCAGAATATTTGAACATCCATCCACCTCCCGGTCCCATGGCTGCCAGATAACAAAGAGTTTACTATATATATTTGCTCTGTTTTGCAACAGGCTACATAAAAGACACTAGATGAGTCACCACAAAATGAAATTTCATGCAATGATTTTTATACTGTTCTGTATACAATATGCTAACATATGTCTAATATAAGCAACAAATCATGGCTGACACATGCATCTATTTTCATACACTGTAAATAAGCACCCAACTTCACAATAAGCAAAAATCAAGCTAAAACCAAAACAAGGCCAAAGAAAGCCAGTCACTAAAAGAACCCCAGCATTCTATGTAAATACATTTTCCCCACTCCCTGGGTATGCAATCTGGATTTTAAGACTGTGATGGACATCCCTGAACTTTCTCCCCTTTGCCCACCTCCCTTATCTCCCCTTGCTTGCTGGGAGCCAACCAAAAAAAAAAAAAGGCAACAAGCTTTAAGCCCAGCCTGGCCTGTTTGTAACTCACAAGCCAAGTAAGTCTGGAACAAGCCAAATTTCTGCGGTTTTTAAGCCCTTTTGACAAGTTAGAAAGCTGCATTTCAGAGTCTGTGTAAACATAATAAACATAGCTTTATGACTAAGAAGATGTGCTGTCTTTGACATTTTTGATGCCTGTCACTGATTGACAAAAAGCAGAGATTTTCTAGAATTTGCATAATGAATTCAGACATTTAATTTAATTAATTAAGCAATCAGAAATAAACATGTGAGCTTCATACTTTCCAAGCATCAAGTGTATAAAAATAATAGTAAGTTTTGCTTTCAAGTTAATGAAAGCAAGATTGTAATATCTCACAATTAGATTATTAAATTGTAACTTTATTAATAACCATTTTTGCATTAATGTTAAAGCCTGTCTTATAAAGAGGAAAAGATCAGAATTGTTTCATGTTGAAAGAAAGCATATTGGTACCTCATACACAAGCAAGCAAAACTGTCATAGCAAAATATTGCATCTGTAATACTGTCAAGACACTGTCTGCAATAAGAAGCTGAGTTCTGTGGCAGGGAAATGCCAGTGAGACACCTTGCACTGACCCTAAGTTACTCATGTCTTCACCCATCTTCTTTTCAAAAAATGTTCTTACATTTTTCTTCCTTCGTAAAGAGCTAAACTCTTTTAGATATCTGGCCCCAGTTTTGGCTACTGAGCACTTATGAATATTTTATCTGTAAGATAGTTTCATATTTGTCTGTGATGATAAGGGAGCACAGAGCACATATTTATCAGGATTTGGGTATTCATGACAAGACCTTTATGAATAAAATCTTCAGAAGATCTGGAATTGCCTCCAATTTTGTACTTGCTACTTTATATGCTATTACTTTCACATCTAGGTGTTTGCATTCAGACAGAAACGCAAACACAATTTTCAGAATGTGTTAATATGCATGTGCAAATTCTATTTGAATGTGCATAGACATATGAACTGAATCACATACACCAATGAACATACTTGTCATCTCTTGTGCAAAAAGTCCACAGTTTGAAAATGTGACCCTACTTGTTAATTTGTTAGTCTGTATCTTTACAAAAGCAGTCATGTAGTACTTTAAAGACTAACAAAATAATTTATTAGGTGATGAGCTTTCATGGGGCTTGATTTGAAGAAGTGGATCTTCTCTATGAAAGCTCATCATCTAATAAATTATTCTGTTAGTCTTTAAGTGCTACATGACTGCTTTTGTGACGATACAGACTCGCACGGCTACCTTTCTGTGACTAAGCTGTTACGGTCTTTCTGGGCTGGTGGCACACCTGCTAAGATGTGCTAAACATGTAACTATAAGAATTAGATTCTCTAGTTTGGCTGAGCTGCATTCAGCCTGTGATCAGAGTGGATAAATAAAGGTGGCTGTAATATCGTCCTGTATTCTTCCCTAGTCTAATGAGCAGTAGGATGCTGCACTGGTCCCTAAGTAGCTGCTCAAAGTATCAATGCTCATTCCATCAGCTAGGGATATGTCAAGTGTAGGAGCATTGCTGCATTCTCAGTGATGCCAGTGGGGAGGCGGGAGGGGTGGGAAGAGGCATAGGAGCTGGCAGACTTATGTTATTGGAAAACTTCCTGACCCAGAAGGAATCTTTCTGCATTCACAATTGTTTTATACCACTGGCTCACAAGACTAACTCAGGTGCTGTATATTTAACTTGTAGATACAGATTTGATCAATATATTAATATTCATTATTACAGTTGCGTCTCTTTTCTGCACAGCCTCTACTATACAAGTTATCGTAAGCGCCTATTATTGCCTTAATGGGTAGAAAGAACTATTCACTCTCATTTTCTGTCTCTACTGAGAATTTAATAGAGTTGCTCAATGAAATCAAAAGCTTAGGAAAATCATTAGTTTCTTGGTTGGTAGTTATTAACATATTTGGTATTTTTTAGTTCAACTGTGTCTAAGTAGATGGCTTTGTCATCTAAATAGTTGAAAGGCTAACAACTGCAGCTTGAATTAACCTACCATTGTAGCCCTTTTAAGTATAATTTGCTGACTACCTGGTTTGAAGTGTATTGCATCCAGGTGGCATTACTTCTGCAATATTGATAAATGCTGATGCTAATTCCCATAAGGAGCTAGAGAAGTAGGAATGTGCGTATCATATCATATACTTTAATAATATTAAAACCAACCCAAGCTGTCACCCATAGCTTAACTCCAAATGGACTGAAAAAGTTGAACACATATTAAATTTTCTCGCACCACCTTTGTCCTATCTCCAGACAGAATTGAAAGCATCATAAAAGCCTTGTGTGAGCCATCAGCCCAGTTTTTAGGTCAGAGAGGTGTTCAGATCTGCTTCAGATGAAGCATCCAAATGTTTGCTTACGTTTTATTATAAAAAAAAATTAAGGATACATTCACCTATCAGGACACTCCTATTTTCTGTTTAGGCAACATCAATGCAGCGTAAGCTTGAGCAATATGGGCCTTTCACAAACTGCCCTGCCCATTGTTGTTAACCCCAGACTACGAGGGACATTTCTTCTGGAGTGAAAGTGCAGTTCATTCTCTGTATCTACTCAAATCCTGATCACTCTATTCTGCTGGCTAATGCCAAAGTTGATTGTGGTTTTGTTACATGGATTTCAGTTCATTCAGGACAGAACTTTGATCACCAATTCATTTGGTGATACTTCTGAATTCCTACTGAACCAATAGCTGCCCTTTGAGGTTTGTTCCACACATTTTGATTTGCTTCTCCCTTCAGGTAAAATACGATTTGTAGTTCACATCACTTCTCTCTTTGTTTTATGTGTAAATCCTGAGGCTGACCCTAATCACTAAGCAACAATAAGGACAATTTGGTTAGAAATCCAAGAACACTATTCAATATGAAGAAATGGAATGAAGAATTTACTTAACCCACGCTAATAGTCTCTGCTAAAGTGAAAATAATTAAATCAAGTTTAGCTTTAATTTGTTGACCTGATGTATACTTTTCACCCCAGTGTGACAAATTATTGGAAAAGCAAATCAAATTTACTGTGAGCCTGCTCTTGTATGAAAGTGGAATTAATTGGAAAATAATTGAAGTTATTCAACACTTAAATGTATTGTATTGGCAAAGTAAAAAGACAGATAATCCTGAGCAGACAAGTTGAGATCCACATTCAGATTTCCTGTTCCTCAAAGTCCTGTGCAGTTTGCATGCAGGGTTTTGGAGACATGGGATAGATGCAAAGTTTAGACTGACGTGCATGTGGTACTGAACTTTGTGAATATTGCAGGAAATTAAAAGAATACCATAGATGTTTGTAACATACTTTGTCCTATGCAAAATAATGGAACACCTTAAAGATGTTGAGAGTATAATATGGGCTTTAAGATCAGTACTTGTTTTCAGTGCTATGAGGGTAATATATTAATTTGTTTTAAATTCATTAGCCATTAGGATCTGTAGGGAGTGCTAAAGCCTAATAAGATCCTAAGGTAGTTACACTTGGTAATGGGGTCTTCAAAAATACTCTGAGAAGACTCAGAGAGGTAGCCGAGTTACGAAGCAGGTCTTTGCCCACGAAAGCTTATGCTCCAAAATATCTGTTAGTCTATAAGGTAACACAGGACTTCTTGTTGTTTCTGGGAAGACTGAATCATGTGGCGGGAGAAAGTCACTTCACAGATCAAAAACTGGTAATATGGAAGTCTAAGTAAGATCCAATATTATAGTTATAAGAATAATTATTAATTGTAGAGCTTGGCAAGGCCTAATGGAAAAGAAATAGATAGAGGGAGATGATATATACTTCAGAGTCACAAGGAACAAAGGAATGATTGTCAATGAGAAAAGAAGAAAAATGGCAGAGGTCTAAGAAAAGATTCCAGGGAAGGGTGACCAGCAAGGGGCTATTTCAGTGGTAGTTGGAGATCAGGAGATTATCCATATGTGTGAATAAAATTTGGAGGCAGCTTATCGCAGTTTTGAATCTGAATGTGAATAGGTCATATGACATGTTTGTGTTAATATGAGCCTACTCACTGTGAAGATTTTACAAAACATTTAAGATATTTGCCTACCAAGACCAAGGTTCCAGGTTCATTCTTTCACCCTGGAACAGGCAATGCCACTTGTAACACCTAATACAAGAGCAGCAAGCATCTGTCCTTGCCTTCTGTTGGGTGGCAGCATCAACTGCCACAAGGGAAACAGAACCCAGAACTCAAGACCTGACAAGTCATGTTTTTAATCTCTGGGCATCTATAAACTCAGTTTCATTGGCTGTACTTCAGTTACACTGGGAGCAAATAAATACCCAGCTCAGCCTTTTGAGTTAGCAAAACAAACTCACTCTCTCTCTTTCTCTAAAACATTCCATAAGCTATGTGCTTATTACGCTCATGTGTTGTCATTGCCAAGTAGAGGGCAAAGAACTGACTACCGTACATTTTACAGCCAATGATGGTCTGCAACTCTGACCATGCTTAAACTAGGCTCTGGAGAGTCTTTTTTTTTGCCCCCTCCTGTAAACTCATTCTTCCAGTATCAGCGTTAATGTCACTGTGATAGTAAGTACAGTAGCAATTGCTTCCGAGGGTTGGTTTCAGAAAGCTCTGATGCTTCATTGTCTCACAAATTAGAAGAGCTAATAAAAATTAAAAAATGTTGAACTATGACTCCATCTCGGTAGATGACCCTGACTTAAACCCCAGGGGCCAGAATTAAATATATCATTTATAATGAGTGTTATGGCTGCAGAAACCTAATAATAGCAGGAGAATGTTGTTGCTGCGTCTATTGTTGCTGCAGTAGCCTCCTGCTGTCTGTAAGTAGGACCCAGATTAGAAACTGTGGCCTAGATGACAGGGTGGAAAAAGGCAAAACAGGGGTACTGAACGTGGAAAATCTGGGCAGATCAGCACATGCTTTCCTATCTCTACCCCCTAACCTGCCAGCACACCTCTAGGAATGAAAGTTTAGTATCTTTACATTACAGAACTTGTTTCTGATTCCTGATCAGATGTGTATGTAAACATTTATCTCGTGCAAATTTAAATGTGCTGTCTTGCACATGCTCAAAATTTCCATTTCCATTATTATGTATGCCTATGACTTTGAAATTCACTTGAGTAAATATTCATGCCAGCAAATTCCCAGTGCACAAATGTTCCCAGAAGGCAAACACACAAAAGGAAGTTAATGTGGCTTAATCGAATTCATTTATAAATTTGTGCAAATTCACAGAAAATTTAACTTCATTACCAGTCCCCAGAGCCATCTACTCCTAGATGGGGGTCAAGGACAGAAAGACATAAGGACATCAAGAAAAAAATTGTTGTGTAATTCAAAGATGCAGCTCACCTATGGAATAAATAGGCTCTAAAATGCAGCCCCTCTCTCTAAAATAAAAGGCATTCTAGCTTGTTTTTGTAGCAGGTTTCAATTTTCTTAAATAGTCTATTCTACAAGATCTGTTCCAGCCAAAATATAATATATGTGTCTGTACTTTTTTGAAGTGGGCTGTGCTGAATTGTTTTTGATTTCAGCTTTAAGCAGCCATGTTTTTCACTGCCTGGGTGTCCTCTGGTAATTAAAAACTCACTTATTGGCATGAGCTGTTGGACTTTATTTAATCACCATTTCTCCCAAAGGAGCTGATTTATCCCTTTTGAGGGCTGACTTTGTGTAGGCTTTGTCTGTTTTCTGGAATTAGGCAGGGTCCGTTACATACATGTGGATTTGTAATTTAGATGCAGTGACTAACCACCAGCTATCTTGTCTTGGGGTGTAGTTGGGAACCACACATTTAGTGTTCTTTGGAATAGTCATCCTGCTGGAGGCATCAAATAAGTACCTGAATAGGGAGAGAAGTGTCTCCCTTACAGTGGGCTGGACAGCTGATAGCTGCCACTGTCACCAGTATAGCGCAGGCCACTGCCATTTTCCTGAACATACTGGTAGGCAATCTGGCCACCTTTTAATTGTGAAAAGTCTGATTGACTGTTCTCTGTTTATCAAAGTGGTCCCTTATTTATGCTGATTACTTAGCCTTCTGTTTGATCAAATTACATACTGTGTATGCAGGCTTTGCTCTGATTTAATGATGCTTTTTCACCCTGTAGTCTCTTTCGCCATGCATTCTGAGAGGGAAGAAGGATTATTCTATACAGCTTGAGGGCCAGATCCTAAAGTCCTTCCTTGCTGAGTCCATCTTAAAAGTCTTTTAACACTAGGTTTATGAGGCTTATCTGATGGGAGAGGACTAGTTTGTGGGTGTGCCACCAGTTTCTAGCTCACTGATCGGCAGCAGTCTGCTGCTCTAAAATATGCCTGCACTGGCAGTGTAATTTGCAGCTCTGCTAAATGTGTGCTCATGAGTTTTGATTGAGCTAGTGCACTAAAAATAGCAGCATGGCCATGGCAACGTGGGGCAATGGCATGGATTAGCCCGATGAGTCCAATCCTGCCTGAGACTGTATGCATGTACTAGTGACAGCTAGCCTGCACTGCTGCATGCACAGCCATGGCTGCATTGCTATTTTTAATCACACTACCTTGATCAAAGTTTGCACATGTATGTATATTGGAGCTGCAAATTACAAGTCCTTCTGTCATGCTTTGCTATGCAGATGCTCGCAACGTTAATTTGGAGTAGTGGTCTTTATTCCAATATAACTTTGCTGTGTAGACACTCCCTAACTGACTAAAGGGATCAGCGAGGGAGATCAAGGGACTACATTTGATTCAGTAATGATTCTACTAAATTTTAATTTGGCTTCTTTGGAAAGGAGATATAGGATGGGCAAGGTTTCTGGCTATCTGGTTTGGAGAAGAAGGAGGAGTCATCACAGAGAGGTCTGAGTATCTACTCTAGCTTATTTTCAGTATAGCCTTTGGGAGATGAATGCTTGTGAATCAATACTGAGCTTTATTTTCCTCCTCTCCTATACAATTTGTGGCAAAGATGAGACTAGAGGCTGTGAACTCTCGAAGGATAGCTTATGAGGGCTATGCGAGTGGATTATACTTGCCTTGACAACTGTATGTTTAAGATTTGTGTTCAGATCTGAATGCAATCAGTTTGTGTGTTTCTTTCTGTCATTCAGTCTAGGAGCTAAAGAAACGTGAGATTGAATTTAAATTGGGTGGGGTGGGACAGACAATGAGGGACTGGCAGACACATGAACCTAAAGCAAATACCCAAGTTGTAACCAAGGCAGAAGGGAACATGCAGTTTGTTTTGTCTGCAGCAATGTAACAGCCTTGCATTCCATCCTGCTGGTCTCCTCACCACAGATGGTTGAATGGTCTAGCTGTATTTGTAGGAAGAGCTCATGGAAAATGAACTGTAAATTTCCACGCTTGCATATTTGCACTGGAAGTTATATTATTCATTTGAGATGAGGCACTGATTCTGACAGTAGTGAGACATGTCCTCTCCAAGACTTGGCACAGAAACAGTTAAGTCAGATAAGAATCTTACTGCTTCTTTCACAGTTCATATCACATCAACCTACACAGTTTCTGTGAGTCAATGACTGTGCTGATGGCAGAAAATTGCAGCAAATAAATGTTGTTTGTGTATTTTAGATAGAATAGGAAAGTTTGTAACAAAACAGGGACTGAGGCTCTCCAAAACTTCTCACTAGCTGTCTGTCATGGCAGCAATTGAAATGAGCTAGACACAGATCTGACCATCCACCTGTCCTCTCACTCATTCACTGATGTGGAATTTGGGGAATGGGAATTAAATGTGAGCACCTATCCTCAGCCAGTAAATCTTACTGTAGCCTAACTTATTTTTGAATGATGTTTCAGGCAAAATCTTAGGGCTAAATTTCCCTACCCCTGTCCTTCAAGTGTACTGCCCGAAACTGCTCCCTCTCCCTTAAAAATACCAAAAAACCACAGTGGCTTCTTGAAGCTCTGCTCCAGATTATGAGAGTTACACTAATGTGATCAGGGAACAGAAGCAGCACCACTTATGTGACCATTCACTATGGGTTGAAACTCTCTAGTCCTGCTCTTTTGGGACCTGACTGTTGCCAAATGAGAAAATTTGCCAGACCACAGGAGGTCGGTATAGTCAGGCAGCATTACCAGCACTTTCACTGCTTAGTGGGCTCTTAGAAGACATTTAGTGGTAAATGACAGCTAAATAACAGTACAGGGCACTGAGAGCCAGGACTGGTGGCTGGAAACAAACTTTGTGACCACGGGAAACTTGGCCACACCTATGATAACTGGTTGTCCAGGCAGCTAAAATCATGGCAGATTACTGATGTTGCCAGATGAGAGAGTGCTGGATTACAGAAGTTCAACGTGTACTTTGAAGACTGAGTATCGAGGATCCCAGTAAGAATTTTGGACCAATATGTAGAGTACTAATTTTGTAAACTAGAAATTCACTGAGAAAATATGAATGTTTGTGAACATATGATCTGCTTGTAGGCATTGGTCAAACAGGAAAAGAAACTAAATTTGTTGAGCAAATTATCAACTGTGATTCATTGATTAAATGGCTTCATTAAAACTTTGTGAGTTTCTACCAGTTGTCTTATTACATTCCTCTGTATTATGCAGTGTTTGGTTATGTTGTCCCACCTAGTGATTTGTTTTTATTTTGTAGCTAAACATGCTATGTGAAGGAGCTATTGCTTTTTTCCCTCCTGGGGAAAAATGGAGAAGCTCAGACACTGGTAAAACAGAGAAATCTGAATGAAACTGTGCAGGTGAAATGTTCTCATATGCAAAGATTGCTGCGGAGCAGTTAAGATCATCTACCATCTCCTCAGGACTGATGAGAAGAGGCCAGAGAGCATAGTCAGTTGCTATTTTTTATCTACTTCTCTCTGAATTTTTTTTTTTCTCTTTAGGGAATGACTGCTATTATTTCTCCTTGTCCTTCTTCCTTCACCAGGGAGTGTTTCTCTGGGAATAGAAAGCATCAGACATATGTACATTTCACAATCATATGGTCTTGTGTTCTGCTATCTTCAAGTATAATTCCAGTCCTATTGAAGTCAATAAGTGTGGCCATTCTCCCCTCACTTGCGTTCCTTGGCAGTCTCTTAGTTCCCTCCAAAACCATACTGAATATCAGAACTGGCAGGGAACAGTAGGGAATTTCTGGACATGTAATGTTGGCAGCAGTGGTGATAGGAAGCAGTGGACACACTAGTATCCTCTCTCTAGTCTGCTCACCTACATTCACAATTGGTTAAGTACAGTGGTGGAAAATGTACCCAAAAAGTTACTTGACTAAAAGTACCGCTACTTTGGAAAAATGCAATTAAGTAAAAGTCAAAATATCCTTCTGGAAGACCACTTGAGTACAATGTACATGGTATTCCATCCTAATTGTACTCAAGTATCCAGAAGTAAACAGTAGCTATCCTACTGTGGTTAACCACCCAAGTTATCATAGGGAACCATTATTTTTCACACATACACATATATATATATATATATATATATATACACACACACACATATGTATACACATATAAAATATGTTGACTCATATACTTAGCTTGTGGTCCACTATCACCCTAGATCCCTTTTGGCAGTACTCCATCCTGTGGAGTGACTTCCCATTCTGTATGTGTCACACATACAGAATGGGAAAGGACTGCCTAGGAATGAGTACAGCAGAAAGGGATCTAGGGGTTATAGTGGACCACAAGCTAAATATGAGTCAACAGTGTGATGCTGTTGCAAAAAAAGCAAACATGATTCTAGGATGCATTAACAGGTGTGTTGTGAACAAAACACAAGAAGTCATTCTCCCGCTCTACTCTGGGCTGGTTAGGCCTCAGCTGGAGTATTGTGTCCAGTTCTGGGCACCGCAGTTCAGGAAGGATGTGGAGAAATTGGAGAGGGTCCAGAGGAGAGCAACGAGAATGATCAAAGGTCTAGAGAACATGACCTATGAAGAAAGGCTGAAAGAATTGGGCTTGTTCAGTTTGGAAAAGAGAAGATTGAGGGGGGACATGATAGCAGTTTTCAGGTATCTAAAAGGGTGTCATAAGGCAGAGGGATGGAACTTGTTCTTCCTTGCCTCTGAGGATAGAACAAGAGGCAATGGACTTAAATTGCAGCAGGGGAGGTTCAGGTTGGACATTAGGAAAAAGTTCCTAACCGTCAGAGTGATCAAACACTGGAACAAATTGCCAAGGGAAGTGGTAGAATCTCCATCACTGGAGATATTTAAGAAGGGGTTAGATAGATGGCTTTCAGGGATGGTCTAGAAAGTGCTTGGTCCTGCCATGAGGGCAGGGGGCTGGACTCGATGGCCTCTCGAGGTCCCTTCCAGTCCTACTCTTCTATGATTCTATGAGGAAAACTGATTGTTCCTCCTGAGGTCAAGTACTTTGCATTTATCCTTATTGATCTTCATCCTGTTGCTTCAGATCATTTCTCCAGTTTGTCCAGATCATTTTGAATTCTGATCCTATCCTCCAAAGCACTTTCAGCCCCTCCCAGCTTGGTGTCATCTGCAAACATAATAAACATACTCTCTATGCAATTATCTAAGTGAGTGATGAAGATATTGAACTGAACTGTCAAGGAGAATAATTTTTCTCCCTCATCCTTGTAACAATCTTTTAGGACAACCCACCCTGCCAGACCTCTCTTTTCCAAGAGGTAAAATCAATCATTAAATGCCTGAGATAGCCTCAGACCTTCTTCTGAGCTTGGTAACATCACTAGAGCCAGGCCTCTGGTAGCTCAGAGGGCAGGGCAGTTCACCATTGTCTGCTGCCCTCCAAATCTGGGCTGCACTCCTTTTGCGCTTCTCCTCCAAGCCATGCATCCACTTCAGGTATGGCAGGGTGGTGTTGCTTGGACCCAGAGCACCTGCTTAACTCCTTCCTTAGTGGTGCAGGTTGTATATACCACATCACAAGCCTCCGTGGCTGTTGTTTACTGGAGCATCATAAGATTCTAATGTATTCACCCTCCCAACACATTTGACCCCAGTTGATAAATGGGTCAGCGAGCCACAGACAGGTCAAGAGATTTGCCCAAGGTCATACAGAAAGTCTGGGTTTCCTACATCTCAGACCCCAACCACTGGACCATTCTTCCTCCCTAGTGTTACTTGCTGCATCCCTCTAAAAGTGCTCTGGTCTTTCCATTTTTCTCTGCAATTTTCTCATAAACCCTGTTCAACACATTGCTCTGAGGCTTGAAGTTGGATGAAAGGCGATAGATGAGCAAGAAAAGTAAATCTTAGAAAGAAAATGAAATATAGAGTTCAAAAGAAAAAGCCTCCAAACATCAAAGCATAAAACTCTTCCAGGAAGAAAGTAGAATAAACTGACCGTGGCAAATAAAGGAATCCTGTAGAGGAAAGAGTTCTCAGGATACTGGTGAAAGTACACTTAGTCCACAGAGAGGCTGGAGCTTTAACAGAAGTAATGTAAATAATATAGGAAAAAAAGAATCAAGGAGGACAAGATGGTCAGGGATTCAGTGATTTTCCTCTCTGAATATAAGCTGTTTTTTATAACGAACTGAACACCCACTGGCATTTATTCGCAAGTTGTTTCCAAGTCAATAGTGATACATATCTTCAAAAGGAACAATGTAGATTTGGTTCTTTATAGGCGTGTGGGGGAAAACCTGTGTCACTGTAGCTCCTTGAGAGAATATAGTGCCCAGGAGCAGGTTAAGGCATGTCAATGGCACTGTTGGGAGGAATTGTAGAGGCCCTTCCCCTTTTTCTTGGAAATTATACATGGGATGAGTACCGATTCTCTAACTTAAGGGGGAAAAAGTGTTTCTTTTGGTATAGCATGAGCTGTGTGGGAATGACTTAAAACCTCAAATAGTCATTGGGAGTTAAGATTGATGCAGCCAGGGATAGTGGTATTGAGCTTCAAATTTTTTATTACAGTTCCTGAAGTGTCACTCAAACGAAGGTTTCATTTATTGCAGTGGTGCCGTGGATCTCTGTCATAAGTTGTTTCTGTTTGTACTATTTTCTTTTATGTTCTCATGTATCTAGTAGTTTTATTGGTGGCTGGTCATAATTAGATTCCCATTGCTGCCTCACTCTCATCATTCTTATTTGTCTCATTGACAGAAAGAGACCTTTTGTGTTTCATGCTGCAGCACCAAATATCTGCCTTTTAAGGTTATTTTAATTGGTGAGATCCTCAGTACGACATGAATAGAAGCCTTTCTAAAAGTCCTGTTGGATTTAATAGGGAATTATTATTTTAAAGTATTAAACTACCCCACATAATAATTTAATTTTATGGGCAGGGATATAATTGTTTATTTAATCCCATAGGCATAGAGAATAGTACATATGAAAGCTCTTCAGTGTCTAGAGAAACATACTGGTTTTGACCTCAGTAAATTCTGTATGGCATTTCCTATAAATTCTGTAAGACATAGGTTAGCATAGCTGGACTATCTCCTTGTGGAGGGCCTGATTCTGGAGCATACACATCTCAGATTCCAGCTTATTCTGGGTTGTGCTATAATTACTGTTAACTTGGATCCCAGTTCTGTCACTGCTACTCAGAACCTGCTGGGTCTCCTGTCATTTGGTGGTACTCTTCTCCAGAGACTTAGGGTATATCTGCACTTACTGGAAGTTTGACTCATTCAAGGTCCATCTTTCAGGTTTCAATTTAGCATGCCTTGTGGGAACGCATAAAATTGAACCATCAGGGCTGTACAGTTGGCCCTGGTACTCCTCATTCTCATGAGTAGTAAGTGACGTTGAAGGGAGAGTTTCTTCTGTCTACCTCCCTCTGTGTGGACAGCTAGAAATATGGATCTTTGATACACCAGTTCCAGCTATGTAATTGTCATAGCTGGAACTGTGAGTCTTAGATTGAATTTTAGGTCTAGTATAGCTCTGATTTCAGAGAGTAGGAATAATGGAATTACACCAGAGAAGAATTTGGGCTATTAAATCCATATATGTATCTTCATCTGGCAGTCAGTAGTACCAGACAACATGTCAAAATTCCAAGATCATATTGTTACCTTTTAGAATGTCATCTGCCTCTAGCTAGTGTGAGAATACTCCCTTTTGAAACATAATCTTGGTTTTGGATTGGATTATCAAGAGGTATAGCAGTGAGAATTGCAGGTGCTGCTTGACCGAAAGTGAGTGAGTGTACCTCTTCTTATTCCTCTGATATGCATTCGAAGGATTCCCCAGTTGATAATGGGCATATTTATATAGGTATATGATGATTTCTCTGGCATGTTGTTATTCCAATGAGAAAAGCCACAAGTTAGAGACATGTCTCCCTGTAATAGCTTGGGATGACTCCAAAGTGGAGGAAACTGCATGTTTTATGGAGCTGCAAAATTGCTGAAAAACTATTCTATGTATGTCAGGTATTTTCAGCACTGCATTTTTACTGAATATTGAAAGTTATTGGAGACTGGCATCCGAATGGATGGAGAAGAATAGTTCTGAGTCATATATAATTACCCATATATTAGTTAGCATGTTTGTTTATAGAAAAGGATGTGAGTAATGAAGTTTGAGTCTAAAAAGTTCAGAGAAGAAAATTAGATAAGCATCCAAAATTCCAGGTGCTTGTCTGTCTGGTTGTTATACCGTATTTGTAATTCTGTGGCTATGCATCATTCTCATATAGCTGATATAAATAGGGAATGTTTGCCTCTGTTATTACTAACAAACAGAGTCATTCCTTTAGCTCATACATCAGAGACCTATGCTTTCTTTATTAGAAGGTCCATATTCAGTTCTTGGTAACGATTCATCCCCTGAAGCTGTCTTTCTATTTGATACTTTAGCTGAGCTCGGTTTTATGAAGATGGGGAAAAGTTACAAATATATTGGAACTTCTGCAAAAAGCACAGTACGTTGTAGGAAACAGCACATTTTTAAGATCACATCTTTCTAGTAAAAATTCACTGACCATAAAGAAAAGCCCAGTGCACTTCAACAGCAAGCAACAAGGTGTTTAAAGATGTTTCACAAGAATTCACACATCAGTTAAAAGCTTTCACTTGTAAATCTGAATAATACCAAATACATCACATTTAACAAACATTTAAGCTAAGTACCTTCTGCTGTGATCTGAATACCAGCTGTGTAATGTCTTCATTTAAAAAAGTGGTTTATAACTCTGGGTTAACTTCATCCCACCTAGCAAGGTGAAAATGGCGTTCTTGCCTGCAACTATATGTAGGTGATAATTGACTAGAAATAGAGTTGTAAAGATGATACAGCTGTTCTATGAAATTATAATGCTGCTACTAGAACTGGATGCTGCCTTGAGATCAATGGGAGTTTTGTGTGGGTAAGGTCTACAGAGTGAAGCTCAGAGAAGAGAATTTAATTTGAACTAGAATATTTCATATTTTTTTAAAAATCGCAGAGCACTTCTACAATGAAGTGGCTTACGGGTGAGATGTTAAATCATTGATTAGGGATGCAAACAGAGCAACCGGTATAATACTAGCAATAGCACTGAGCCAATGTTGGAAACTCTTTCACTAGGACGGAATTGGTGTTGGGCAGGTTATAAGGATAATGTACTACTCTGTTCAGAAAGAGTCAAGGAATCTTTAACTACCAGTGTTTTGTCCTTTTTGCTTCCAGATTCTAGAGCTGACTTGTTAGTTGGGAGAATACTGTTCTTCCTCATGTATTGTCTTCCCTTGCAGGACTTGCAGCAGTGCTCTCCAAGTATATGTTGTCCTTGCCTCCCATGTCTAGTCAGTCACTGATCTCTAAGAAGCTCTTAGCAGTGGTTGAGCTGAGCCAGCAAAATAAGATTGGCAGTCACAATTTTGGGGAAGCCAGGTAAAGTGAATTCTTGCTACCCTGTTTTCTTTCAAGAGACTGAGTACGTAAATTAATAAAAACTTCAAACTGTGAAAGTTCATTATCAAACTCGACTTAATATTGATCAGTAGATTTCAAAATTCCTGCATGTTTTATTATCAGAATAAATGCACAAACTCCAAAAGCTGTTATTTTTATGGCCCATTTATGATTTTAATAATATTTCTCAGGAACACTACTGTTGACATAAGCACCTGGGGGCAATCTGTCATTATTATTTACTTTTTGATGTATTTGATATAGCATTGTCAAAACAGAAAAGATATTTTCCTTTGCAGTATCAATTAAAAAAGCCTCCCCTTTGCCCAACTTAAATTATTTTCAATCACAGAGGCCCTTTTGGCACATTCAATTTTATTGTGAAAGAAAGCACTGTACGTTTCCTATAGCTTTTGCTGAAAGATTCATTTTCAATCTGTGTGTCAGAAGATGTACCACTGTTATCTATAAATTAGAAAAGTATGCAAGATATTCAATCAATGCTGAATTTCAATGAACTTGTGGTTGTAATGTCATGGAACTCTGTCAAATGTTACCAGAAATTAAAGGTAAAATTCATATAGAGCCTTCACAAATCACAGCCTTATCTGTCAACATTTTATAATAACCTAACATCTATGATCTATCAAGGTATTAAAGTGCAAATCTGAGTCCCATTGGAAAAATCATGACATTCTCAGACCAGTATAATAACAATATATATTTCCATTGAACAGAATTGTCAAGCTTTCCTTTCAGACTTCTCTCATTAATTGCATTTCAAACAAGTTCTATTGCGAATACTGAAAATAATAGACAGGAAGAACACTGGGATTTTTATAACTTTGAAATACTTAAGATAGCACTGGTTCATGTTTATTTAACGTTACTTTCTTCTAGCATTTTTAAAAATACAACTAATTTTAAATTTTTGGTAATGGAATTTTCTTTACAAACAGACACTAAACAGAGGCACTACAAATCTCATTTAACAAGGCAAGTGAAACATTAAAACTATATAAAGCATTCTATTTTATCTGTCACCACTAGTAAATTGCCTTACACATCACTATTTTACATAAACTTAGACATTGTGCGGCTGTGAACTTTTAA
The DNA here is from genome assembly GCF_033958435.1 of Carettochelys insculpta. NCBI lineage: Eukaryota > Metazoa > Chordata > Testudines > Carettochelyidae > Carettochelys > Carettochelys insculpta. The sequence goes on along the minus strand of NC_134145.1, from coordinate 27,700,927 downwards.
TTCAATTACTGCACCCTAAATTTTGGACTCCAAATATGTGGAGATCTGGGTACTATTTAGAACTATAATTCTTTCATTTTGTGTAGTTGTGAACTCAGCATACTTAGACCTAATTCTGCCCTAAATCACAATTATAGTGTCCCATGCCAGTGGTGCTAAAAGAGGCGTAAAGCTGCCTTAAGTGAGTCACCCCAAAGTGAGGTAAACTCAGTACCTGCCCTTTCTAGATCTCCAGTGGGGATGCATGAGAGAATGTGGTCGCACTGTCTGCTTGGGAATCCCTGGCTGAAGTATTGCTGTCCTGAGGCACATTACAAGCTGATATAATTCAGAGTGTGACTGAGCTGCTCTAAATTAGCCTGAAGCCAGTTTGCAGAGAGCAGGAGAGCACAAAGGTGGTATACAGCCACCTTTCCCCCTCTTCCTCTGCTGAACTGAGAAGAGGCTCTAGTCCCGTGATGTTCAACTGCTATAGTGGCTACTGTTACAGTGAACTAACCACATTATTCTGAAAGTATATTTATTGTTCAAGCCAACTAGCCGCACTCAGCTGGCCAAATAGCCGCATGTGGCTAGTGGATTGGACACCATGGATCTAGCCCATGGCACTTCAAACAACTTCTTAGGTTTTGACAAGATACTATATATCTTGCATACAGTGCACAAAAGCCTGAGTGGATTTAATGTGAAGAGATGTTTTAAGTGAAGTGGTCCATATTTAGTTTGGCTGCCACAGATGCCCTAGCCATGGACTTGTGTGATGAAAATGCAGTCTGTCAGAGATTTTGACATAGTCTCAAGGTATTTGTGTGGCAAAATGACATCTTCATAGTACCATTCCTACTAGCCCTCCTACCTCTCCAGCAAAGGAGCTCCAATTTTACAGAAAGAAGTTTGAGGTAGATATTTTTTATTGTGATAGTAGTTGAACCTCTTTTTCATACAGAGGAGAGTGAGTCATGCAAACAGTCTTAATACAGACCAAAGGTTATTGGAGCCTGAGAGTGTTTGGATATTGTGGCAACTGGCAAGTGTGTTTCTTACTGACCAATTTTCCTAAAATCCAGGCTCATTAAAGAAAAACTCAGGACAAGGGATGTCTTCCTGCTTGAAGTTGTGTCTTTGTTAGTAAAAAGCAAACCTCATAATGTACACAAGTTCAGTGCATTTAGGAACAACTGCCTTAGGTTCAAGTGCTTATTAGAACTTTACTGGGTCTATAACTCTACTGGGGATTTTAACACAGGTGATATTCTTGTGAGAATGTTGGTGCTTCTTGCTTCTGAATGGGCTTCAATTTATGGGAATGCCTGCTTTCCCCAACATTTCATAAGTTATGCTTGTGTTACTGAATGGATCCAAGAAGTGCAGAGGAGCAGAAATACTTGAAAAATATAATAAAAACAAATTATCATTAATTTTCAGAAGAAATAAATTATTTTTATTTATTTTGGGGAATAAAGACCTGTAATTCCCTTCTTCTGTGATCCTTAAAATGACATCAAGCGAGGACTACCAAGCCCACAAGCCAGAAGTTCAGATTCCTTTCTGCTATACAAAGGTTTAACTTCCATGCATTGGTGGTTCTGAATGAAGTACATGTAATGAAACAAGAGTGCCTGAAAAAAATATAACCTTTCACTTTGTATAAACAGAAATGCCATTTCTTGCTGTGACTCTGGATTCCTTTTATTTTCAATGTATTTCAGTCTCTACAGGGCAATTATGAGTTAGTAGAGAACCCAAGATAACTTCCTTCAGCTGACCTGCCTCTCTTTGCTAGAGGGCCTGGTCAGTGGAGAGGTAAAGCGATATAGTGGTTCATGTTGAAGTTAGTCTGACTCTGTGGCATCTTAAGGAGAATGTTTCTGTACCAGGACAAGCAGAGAATCTGCAGAAGCAGAGTTAGCAGTATGACTCCATTCATACACATAACTGTGGTGCTCAGATAAGATTTAATGTTGCTCTTTATCAAACTGGATTTCACAGTAACAGTGAGATAGCCATGTTAGTCTGTATTCTAACAAAGCAAACCAGCAGTCATGTAGCACTTCAAAGACTAACAGAATAATGTATTAGGTCATGAGCTTTCATGGGACAGAAAGTGACCTAAAGTTGTCACAAAGCAGCTGCCTGTTTGAAAGGTGGGTGTCTCCCACAAACACGGGATCATGTTATATTGTTTCCTATTAGAAACTTCTCACTGCTGTTCTGACATTATTCTTTTTAGATCCAAAACAAAAGTTGCTGGGGGAGGAGCAAGAAGGAAATGACAGAAATAGAGTATAGAATATGATCAAGGCCAAGAGTCTATGGAGAATCCTGAAGATGCTGTTCTTTATCACTGTAAACACTTGACACTAGAGGAAATTATATTGTTTAGATAAAAAGCATTAAATCCCACATTTTAACATTGCACTGTTTGTGTGGATTCAGTTACACAGTAACAATAGGCTCTGATAAAAGTTTGTAGTCATACTTAAGGCAGTGTGTTTTAGACTTACTGCGTAGCTTACCAATTTGATGTATTTTATGTAACTCTGTGTGATCTTATGCTCTAAGCTTAAAAATGTTGTGTTTTGGTAGATAATGAATATTACACATTTCCATTTGATGGTTCCAAAAGCTTGTATTCTGTGGTACAATTTGTTTGCAGCTAAATTCAAATTTTCTTTATTGTGATTACAGGTTGAACCTCTGTAGTCCACCACTCTCTTGTCTGGCAAAAGCTATAATAGGGCATGATTTTAGTTAGCTGGATGACCACTTACCATGGGTGTGGCCAAGTTTCCCATGGTCCCATAAAGTCTATTTCCAGCCACCAGTCCCGGCTCTCAGTCTTCTGGGCTGTTATTTAGCTGTAATTTACCCCTAAATGTCTTCTCAGAGTCCAGTAAGCAGTGGGAGTTTTGGTAATGCTGCTAGACAATATTGACCTCCTGTGGTCTGGCAAATTCTCTTGTTTGGCGACCAGTCAGATCCCAAGGGTTCCAGACTACAGAAGTTCAACCTGTACTGGAGACATGTCTGCCTATGAATACCTAAGAATGTACACTGCTTCTACTCCTGAGAAATACCCTTGAATCTGACAGCTAATATTAGCTTCTAAGCACAGCAAGAGAATTTGAGCTAAGTGGCTTTCTGTGTAGCAGACTTCAGTTTGAAAAGTGTGCATCTATATGTCTTCATTTTGAGGGTTCAGCTGAGCTAAAAGAAATGATTTATTTCTTGTCTATGTTACAGAACACATTGGTTTAGATTCTGAGTCTTGTTTTAATTTTTAATTGGAAAGAACATAGAAGCCAATTGGGCACAGTCCTTGAAGCACCACCTAGTTTTGCTTCATGTTGAGTCACCATGGCTACAGCAACACAGCCAAGTTATTTTGAGGTAACAGATGTTATTGTGAAATAACTTTACTGTCATCTCCACTATGCACATACTATTTCAAAATAAATTCGAAATAGCAGGTGCATTATTTTGAAATTGGTAAACCTCATTACTGGAGGAATAGCACCTATTTCAAAAGTTATTTCAAAATTGGTGCTACTTCAAAATGAACGTGCTATGTGTTTTGAAATAGCTAAGTGCTATTTTGAAATACATTTTTGTGTGCAGCAGCCCTGTTTTAAAATAGCTCTTTTGGCATTGCTGTTCTGGAACACCTTATTTATTTTATTTAGCTTATGTAGCCATAGCCCGTAAGTCCTTTCCCTAGAGTGATATGGTAGTAGGGGAATTCTGCAAACACTTGACCAAAGATCACTCCAAATTTTTACAAACCTCAGTGAACCTAGCACATGTTTTGTGTATCTGGCAAAACTCAAAACCAGGTAAGTTCTGGCTGTAATTGTGGAAGGTTAGTAGCATGCACAAATCTATTGATTCTTTTTTTCCTTCCTGTTCCCCCACCTCTCTCACTTACCTGCCCTTTTAGCTGGACACTTTGCTTTAAATAACCAGATGTCTTCTTACAGGGGGTGAGGACTAAGCCTGGTAACCATATGTAGCATGGGGGCCAGGATCAAATTCCTTTTGTTTATTTGTTTTTGGGTTGGGATTTTTTTTTAAAGGTAACTTTTTTTTTTCTTTTTAAGATCAGAGTATAGGAAGTTAAAGTTTCATTTAATTTCCTGGTTTGTATATCATTGTGTTCTGATGAATAAGGTTGCAAGTGAGCTTGAGAAGGGAACAATAATGATGAACATAGCAGGTAAGTGATAAGCATTTCATTGGCATCAAACGGCTTTTGACGTTCATTTGTAAGTATCAGTCCTTGCTTTCAAGGGGAAGTGAAAACAAAAAATAATTCCTATTTAAGTGGATGGCAAGAAACGAAAAGGTTATCTCAAAATAAGAGAAGGATTATTTCATTGCCCAAATCACGCTGTTAGTATGAAGGACATATAAAGATGAAATGGTAAGGAAAAACATGAAGAAAGGATCAGGTGATATCTGGAATTGATATGGACATAAAGTGTTAGTTCTACATCAAAAATGCTGTACATTTTATGTAATAATTTGTTATTTGGTTTCCTCCACATTAGGAGAAATCATTGTAAAATAAACTTTTAAAATTTGCATGAGACACTTTGGGTGCATCTACACCAGGAACTAACTTCAAAGGTAACTTCGAAGTTAGGAACTACATTGAAGTAGCCAGCAGACAGTCAACACGCCTTTTTCCTTACTTCAAAGTTAACTTTGAAGTAGGGAGCCCAACTTCGAAGTCCTTACTCCATTCCCAGGAATGGAGTAGTGCCCTACTTCCAAGTTTAACTTTGAAGTAGTATGTGTGTAGATGCTCAACTTTGAAGTTGCTTACTTCGAAATTGTACTTCGAAGTAAGCAAATTTGAAGTTATTTTTGTAGTGTAGACACAGCCTTCATATTTGGCATCAATCATGTTTCTGTCTAGACAAAGCAGGGTTTTCTGTCAAAGGTGTTCAAAGCTGCCTAAAGAATTTGGATGCCCAATTTTAAATAAAATTATCTGGAATCAGGCATCAAAATCTTTATGCAGCTTTGAAAATATCAGGATCAGAGCAGGACACATTTGATTACTGCTGGTCCTGGAGCAACTTTTTTAACCTAGCTTTTTCTGTATCCTTTTACTTTTATTTTACTCTAAGATTCACTGTGTTTTACTGTAAGGTTCTATTCCACCTGCGGCCCAGGTCTCTCCTTTCTTTTCTGCAGTGAAGTTTTTAACCTTGTACTTATTGATGTAGTCAGGGGTTTGGAGTGCAAAATGCATCTGTCACAAATTGGTTTGTTATCCAGGTGGCTACTCAGAGTTAATTAAGAAGATGAGATTGGTGAAGCACACAGAAATGTTGTGAGCTTTAGTTAATACAAATATAATTGAAAAAATAGAAAAATTAATGAATATAAGCCTAAGGCACTAAAGTGATGTCCTGCATTGTTCATACTTACAGTCTCACACTGAGCATGCTTAGAACGTTATGGAGATCATTTGAAACAAAGATAGAAGAAATAGTCAGTGAAGCACACCACAAGAGGAGGTTACGTGTTTGGCTGTTGTGTATTCTGGTATTCATTATGTCCCAACGAGCTACAGCTTTTGCAACCTATTATACAATGTATTCCATTCTACCTACCTACATCTGGGACTACAACTGATTGTCTTATCATCATTCGTATGTGGCATTCGGAGAGACCAATTTTGGGAGTCCGATAGTCCTTATGGGGAGAAGGGTTCTTTTGAAAGAGCAGTGTCTACACTGGTTTTCTTCTTTTGAAAGAAGCTATTTTGAAATAAGAATATGCAAATCTGCACCTCATTTGCATTTTCAATGTCCCTCATTTGCATGCCTCTTTCGAAAGAGGAATGCAAGTGTAGACACAGCCTTAGTGTCCCTCTATTAAGGCTATGATCCTTTGCTGTCTAATGGAGTTATGAATGTAAGTTCCTGGGCTCATCTTTTGAAGGTGTTGTGCAGGTTTCCTTAGAGTACAAGGACTAAGAGGTCAGATATTGAGTGGGTTTGGTTTGGTTTGGTTTATGTGAAAAGTGTTCATCCACAGACATCTTTTACCATTTTTCCGTGGGAGTTCATTCGAGAGCATGGTCATTTTCTGGTTTCACTGGCATACTTTTGGGGGCACTTAGTGCACTAGATTATGTATAACGTGTTGTGATGGGCATATGCAGGAGCCATGGGTTTTGTAAGGTGTGTTGTGAGGAATTGTAGGTTGGGGTAACAGTAGAAATACATCTGCAGGTTTTGCATCCATTAGGGCAGGAGCTGGTGCAACTTGGAGTTAGTGTGTGTTTTCTGGAGATATCTTGGTGAGAGCAAGGGGTGGTTTGAAGGCCAGAAGAGGCAGTTCAGGAAAAAGTTTTCAGGATGTGGGCCCTATTTAATATTGGTTGTAATTATTGCATGATAGCCTGAGAGAATTTGCTTCACCACCAAAAAATACATCTCTGACTACATGCCCTGAGTTGTTATCTACCACCCCACACTGGAACCATACAGAGTATTTGGATTCTCTCATCCATATGTGATCTATTTCTCTGGTATAGGGTCCTTGTTTGGTAAAGATGGTGTGAAGGTGTGTACCCCAAACTTCCTTCTTGGAACAAGTTCTGCATATCTGAGTGCCTGCCTGTAGATAACAGATTTCTTGGTTATGTCTGTGGCAGTTAGTGGATCTGTCAGGCGAAGCATGGTGATCTATGAGTTTATGGCATATATTTATTTATCAATAGGTTTCCATTGCTAAACCTGCTCATGGTGTCGAAGAAATTGATGTTAGTGAGGGAGTATGCTCAAGAGAGTTTGGACGGATGGGTGATAGTTGTTGAAGCTGTGGTGGAAATCTATGAGGTAGTTTAAACCATCTGTTCAGAAGATAAAGATGTCATAGATGTATCTCAGGGAGATCAGCGATTTGTATTTATCTCTCTGGGTACATCTACACTGCAACATAAGCCCATGTAAGCCCCTGCTGGTGCTGCAGCAGCGCAGGGCCAGGATCTGAGCCCCACCAGTCCTGCAGTAGTGCGGGGCTGGGGCCGTAGCCTCCCATAAGTCCTGCAGCAGCAGTGGGTGGCATCTGGGAACCAGGAGTTCCCACCTACCCCACAGCAGCAGGGGCTGGGAGGCTGATGGCAGAGCTGGGAGATGGAGCGCCCCCTTCTGCTCCCTAGCAGCCAGGAGGGCAGGGGCTGGCTGGAGCCCTGTGGCAGCCTAGGCTGAGGAGAGAAGCTGCAGGCTGGAGCTGCAGCAGCCCCTGATGAAAGGGCTTTCTGCCTGCAGAAGCCCTACGCCTCCCTTCATCTGGCAAATTCTCTTGTCCAGGACCAGTCAGGTGCAACCTGGGAGGTGGAACCTGTAGCAATTGTATCAAATGTCCTACTGAAATCCAGTTAGATTAGATCTACTACATTTCTTTTCTCTAAAAAATCAGATTTCATATAGAAACAGATCATGATGATCTGGCACAACCTACATTTTGTAAAACCGTGCTGTATTTTATCTGTTATTTTTTGCCTGTAAGTTCTTAACTACTTTCTCTTACAAAATTTGCATACAGTTGAATCCAAACTAACAGAGGAGTATGTTTCTGGATCACTTTTTCCCCCTTCCTTAAAAATATATACTGTCTTAGCAAGTCTGAAGTCATCCTGCCCAGGTTGGAAGATGCATCCCCTTTTTACAGCCTGTCTTTTCTTCTTTTCTCCTCAATTCTCTACTTTTCTTTCTCTTTCTCTTCTTTCTCTTTCAATACAAGTTATTTCTCCTCTCTCTCATTCTTTCCCTCTCACAAATTCCCTTTATATTAGGCAGCTCTTCCTCTTGCTTTCTCCCTCTCCTGTTTTAAAACTTTCACCATCTCCTGTTAATTGTTCTGCTTCCCATTATTGGTTGTACTCCTCCTTTGTAATTCTTCACAGTTCCTCTCTCTGACAGAATTCCAAAATGACAGTCCCGTGCCTTGGGGATAGAGGCCCATGTCATAATAACCACTGCCATATCTCAAGAGTAATTATTCAAGAATTAAAAATAGATGAATCCTGAAATATGCCCTCATGCTTGCAAATGATTCATCTGGCTCAGAAACGTGTCACAATGGCCAAGCAGTATAGCCATCAGCTTCTAAAGGAATTGAGATGAAGTATTACAATAGTTTCCTATACAACATAGCTTTACATGGCAGTCACGAGGGAATAAATTTCCAAAAGTGACTCTTAAGTGCTCTACCATCTGGGTATCCATCTTGCAACACTGTAAAGGACTTAAATTTCAGAAAGTGTTAAGTCTTCTGAAAACCAGTGTCCTTTATGGCATCTCACTCTTTGCGTACAGCAGGAACCAAGGGGGCATTCAAAGTCACTTGTTTGTTTGTTTTTAAAACAAAATTATTGGCTTGGGTTCCCTTCACCCTACTTATTTTATGGTTCACAATTTAGGAAATGGGTTATTGTACAGTAGTGCTGTGCCCAAGGTATTACCACTCGTTCATATTACAGACAATGCATAGCTGCTTCTGACAGCATAATTTCCTGTGCTCCATTACAGTTGCTCAGTCAGCTGTCCTTAGCCCTTTGGTCATTTTGTCACACTTCTTTCTCTCACTCCCACACTCAGGGCCCTCCACCTTTTCTTTCTTTAGCTCTTTCTACAAACAACTGTAAGTGTTTGCGCTCTGAATTGTATTATGAGGTTGCAGTCCCCAGGTGAAATTCCTAGGGCAGGCAACATTTATAGTTCAGAACATGTTTTCATAGTCAATGGGAAAAAATGCAGCTATACTCCTAATGGACTTTCCTCTGCAATATGCTTCATGGCACCACTGGATGTTTGGGGACATTGCCATTGCCTGAATATTTCTCTTTTATTGCTATTGTTGCTTTGACAGCTTTGATTTTATGGCAACTTTAATCATGTGTATCCCATTTCTTCACCTCTGGCATTTTGCAAATATGCTTTTTCTCTGTTGCCACTACGATAACTACCTTCATCAATTTATAACTCATCACTCGGTTCCCACTCATCACGAGTGAAACCTCAGATGGGGATTATGCCAGCCAAACTAGGAGATGCTAAATGTTTACATGTTAGAAAATCAAGTAATTAAAAAAATAAAAAAGAAGAAAAATTAGGTATATAAGTTAATGCAGCCCCAAGACAACAGTAGCAGTAACTTATGCACTGAAAGTTTAAGCAAGCTTTATGACCCTGTTTATACTCAACTATTCATGAAAAAAGTGCTGTCAGGTAGAGCAACACAGTGCACTTCTGTTATCTTAAAGATACAGAGTACAAATAATATAGGCAACGTAGGTCCCATTGCACAATCTTTTACTCCTAAGGAAATGGATTCTGTTCCATAGGTTTTTACTTTTCTTGTGCATAATATTGTTTAATTTTACACTGAGACAGATTTCGATAGTTAGTTAATTGCTTAACATTGGAGGTAATACAGAGCTGCAGCACCTCAGCAAGGTATTGTGACTCAGGTAGGTAAAATGCCTCCTGGTGCTTCTGATGTGCTGGGAGAGTTTGCTAACAGATCCACCTCTTGGATACATGTTATGGGTACTCTTCTCTTCTCGTTGATGTGACAGAATGTAAGGCCACAGGCCCAGACTTAGGGCAAGGCAGTTGCCTTGGGGCCAGCACCTTCAGGGCCCTGTGCTCCAATTGATTTCAGCACCCACCAGCCTGGCCTCACTGTAAGCATTTCCCGTAGGCCTCGCACACCAGCCATGCCCTGCTGGTCCAGATCTGAGATCCACTCCATCTTTTGCATTAGCACGCATCTAACTAGGGAATGTTGAGTTCAAGCACTGCAGTTATGACTGTTCAGTAAGAAGAAAGGGCTGGGGAAGAAGATGTCTTGAACCTTTTGTTGCACTTGTACAAGGATTACCTTCAATGTAGCTCTCAGGTTATTATTCTCAAAGGAGGTACAATAACATTGTCAAGTTTAGCATACAGTAGACAACAAACCCTTTCACAGTGTGCTGTGTGTCTCCTGGATATATGTAAAAATCATATTAAGGATATCAGTATTGTCAACCACAAGCATAAGCCAGGCTAGAAGAAAATCCCACAAGATTGGGTTAAAAATCGTAGTAGTTTTTTTCAGTGCTTTTTTTTTTCTAGGAAAAAAAGGTGCCAGAACACAAGTTTGCTGATTCCTCATAGGGGTTAGGGTGCTAAATTTTAATGCCACACTCTTATGCTGCTGTGGGACTGGTGAAGGCTCCTGCCCTAGTCCCTGCGCTGCTGCAGGACTGGTGGTAAAAAACGTTTGGTGTTCTAATGGAAAAAGGGTGCTTGAACTCTGTTCTAGCGTGTTCTGAAGAGAAGACTGAGCGGGGACTTGATAACAGCCTTCAGGTTACACTAGGGGGGTGGTGAAGTTTTGGAATGGTCTACCCAGGGAAGTAGTGGAGTCTCCATCCCTGGAGGTATTTAAGTCTTGCCTTGACAGAGCCCTGGCTGGGCTGATCTGATGGGTTTGGTCCTGCCTAGGGCAGGGGGCTGGACTTGGCTTTTTTAGGTCTCTTCCAGTTCTATTGTTCTGTGATTCTAAGAAATGACAACACTGGTTTAGGTAAGCCATCTGAGATAAACAGCTCCATCCTGAGTCCTTTTTACTCAGTTCTGTCTCAAACAAAGTTCCTATTGAAGACAATACATTTTGCAAGAGTAAAGATTTAAGGACTGGGCCTAAAATAATAATTGACTCAGACCGAAACCTAAATTTGCAAAAGTGTCAAAACTCACCAAGAAAATTCCATTTTGTGACGTGGCCAATGCCAACCAGAAATAGGAAGAAAAATAAATATGAAGAGATTACCTGTTCTTGTTGTATTCCTGACCAAATTTTGAGGTGGAGATGTGTGAAAAACATCTAAACTATAGAATATTTCTCCAATTCCAACTGTAATTTTAATACAGATTATTGCTCACAGAATAGTATACTCCGCATGTGTATATTGGAAGAAATGAGGCTCATGGAAGGAAAGGAAGCTGATTAAAAGAAGTTAGAAATTAACGTAATTGGAAATTTCAACAACAACCTGTAGTGCAAAACAAACACACTATCTGAACAGTTGGCTGTATGGATTACAAACCTTGCATTATATCAGATAATGTGCTGTCAAGTTTCTTTCATCACTAAATCGTGAGTGAATGAAAGCTGTTAAATAACACACCTTCTATTGAGAACCTCTTGCATCTTACCTCATGCCTAATCAACAGAAAGATGAGGATCCGTTAAGTTCTTAATAATAGATGAGTACATCAGTTGATCTTAGCAGTAATTTAAAATGCACAGCAAAATTAGTGTGTGCTTGACTCCATGGCTTTTACCCCACTTTTCCCCCCTAAGAAAAGAATGTCATCCCTACAAAGATTCATGTGAGTGACTCTCAATTAGTACTGGACCGTAGACAGCTCATGAAGTAACCATAACTTTTAAAAGGGTACCATGCAGAAATGTAACACTGGATACAAAAACTGAGGGTGAAAACTAGAATTTCCCTATATATAAGTTCACTCCCATACAATCAATAAAATTAAGATCCTCCTCCTTATATTTTAACCTTTGGAATGGCCCAACTAGTGATATCTTTAATTTGGTTCATAAGAGAACTAACCACAGTGATTAAGGCTGAAGTCTCCTTCCTCTGCAGTCTTGCCTACAGTGAGACACTCTCAGTGCTTAATGCGTCGTCTCTAGAGGGTGCCATTTAAAAAAAGAGGGACTATTATGGTTAATTGTTATATATTTTCTGAATAAAATAGCCCCTTTTTCTTTATGATGAAACAAATTTTCATAAAGACATTGCAACAATTATTTAAACTGATTTCAGTTACCATTTTAGTTTGCACTAAATTAACTACTACTATTTCTATGAACTCAGAGATGAATCTCGGATTGTCAGCTGATTTAGTTCAGCACAGTGCAGATTTAAGGACGTAAAAAGGATTCCTTTTTCCTGAAAGGATAGACTCATGCATGTTATTGAGGTTGATTGGTTCTAACTGATGTTCTGAGTAGCCTATTCTGTGTAAGGAGGTGGTAACAATAGGCCTGTGGCAGACCTGCATTTGGGGCAGATCTTCAAGTGCACGCTTTAGGGCAATATTATTGCTCCTTGGCATCATGATGCAGCACACAGCCACTGAAATTAATGTGTGATTTGATTCTGAAACTCACCTCCAATGATGCAATATTGTGGTGATTCTGATTTCAGATAGATTGCTTACAGAAGAAAACCTACTTTTTCACACTCCATTTGTGATCTGAGTAAAATTATTTCCTTTCCTTTTCACAAATCATTATGAATAATAAAATTCCATGGACCAAATTATGCTCTCATTTACCCCAGTGCCAATCATGTTGTCTTCAGTTTATGCCTCCAGTGGTTATGTGCTACCTCAATACTTTAGCTGAGCTGCATACATGTGCAGTAGACCCTTGAGTTACACTGGGGTTAAGTTCCTCATGACCCCCACCTAAGTCAAATTTTGCGCAAGTCATGGGAGACGGGAACAGGCAGCAGCCTGGTACTCGTCTCTCCTTGGCTTGCAGGAGTCAGGAAACGGTCAGTTTCCTGAGTCCTGCCAGGACAGGGTGCCAAAAACCAGGCTGCTGTTTGGTTCCCATCTCCCCGCAGATAGCAGGACCCAGGAAACTGACCAGCGCATGGTGTGATGGTCAGTTTCCCAAATCCTGCAAGCCCAGGGGAGACAAGACCAAGGCTGCCACCTGATTTCCTGCTCCCCACCGCTCTGGGAGCCAGGTGCTGCTTCTCCCTGACTTCCCCCAGCAGCAGCAGCTGTCTACCCGCCTGGCTTTCCCCAGCTAATGGAGCCAAGTGGGCAGATGGACGCAGAGCAGCTTTGAGTTGTGCATTTCAAGGGTTTACTGTAATGGCTTGGAATTTCCTTTTTTAAAAAGTTCTGTTATTGCACAGAAAACAATATGTGCCAGTTCATGCTCTCTCTGCTGTGATTCCTCTTTAAGGCTAACAGCAGTTTAAAAAAACTTTAAAACTGTTTTTTCGTCCTGAAAATAAACAAAAATGATTTTGGAGTATTCAGGGAGTAGATCCTTTTATTGGGCTTCGTACATTAAATTAGCTAAGTTAATTCTGTTTGTTCCGGGTTTATGAAAAATATACTGAGCTATCGATTTTAATGTGAATACCCATGTACCCATATAAATGATCAGAGCTCTTTCGCAGTTGACTGATCTAGTTGATGTTCAATTTGAAGGAATAATGCCTTGAGTCAGCTCATGCCCATTTTCTGGTGAACAATTGCTCGCTTAGGCTATGTCTACACTAGAGAGTTTTGTCACCCAAACTGGAATTTTGCTGACAAACCTGCAGAGCATCCACATTACCAAGGCATTCTGTCAACAGTAAATCAACAAAACGTGGCATTTCTGTCGACAGCGTTCTGACAGTCCCCCATGAGGCAGAACACCTCTCTCGACGGCGATCGATCAGCAGAAAGCCAGTCTGAATGTTTCAGGGGGCCTGTGTCAAAAGAAAAGTTCTCCATGGTGCCGGGTAGCTGCTCCAGGGGACACCCTGTGCACAGCAGTCAGATCTCTATGGTCCCTGCCTCCGGTTATTCTTAAAGGCACAGGAAGCCCTAGAAACCCCAAGGCAAGAATGTGGGAGCAAGGAAGCAGCCCGGCAACATCCCTTCTGTTCCCACGCTCTTGGAGCTACTCCTGACAATACAACTAGGTTAGATGGCAGAGAGCCAGGCCCCAGGTGACCTCCCAGACCTTCCAGGGAGAAGCCTGAGGGGTCCCAGAAGCCACCCTGGACTGGCCCAAGATCCAGGACCTCCTGGATATGTTGGGTAAGGAACAGACCCTCCCCAACCCCTCGGCCAAGAGGAGGAATGCCCCCACCTCTGCCCAGCTGCCCATTTCCTGGGCAACGCAGGGGCACCTTGGCCACACTATAGAGCAGGTGCAGGCAAAAGTTAAAGAAACTGAGGCAGAGCTACACCTGGGCTCACAATGCCAGGCAGAGGTCAGAGGCAGGACCAGTCATCTGTTCCTACCACTGGGAGCTCCACCACCACCTGGGTGCCGATGACACCTCCCCACAACCGCCTAGCCCCATGGACACCATGGATGAGGCACACCCACACACAGCCAGAGCCAGAAGAGGAGGAGGAGGAGGACCAGGAGCAACCCCAGGACCAAACCCTCGTTGGAGCCGGAGTTCGATATGAGGTCTGAGACCAGTGACAGCAGCCTGGTCACTGCCCTGGACTTGGGCCCCTCCAGCCATGCTGCCTCCAGGGCATCCCTGGAGCTCTTTGAGGGTGCCTCTGGTACGTATCCCATGCATCACACACCCCTGGGTGTGGGAGGAGGGTGCACACAGTTTGACCTGGGAGGGATCACATGCTTCGGGCCTGACACATGGCACCATGTGCAAGGCAGCATGTCCCACCTGGACCCAGCAGACAGCCCCCGGCACACAGGAGGATGGATGAGCCCGAGGCCTCAAGGGAACAGGGGGTCCCACCAGCCCCTGCTGTGGCTGGAAGCAGGCTAGCCACACAGGCACAAGCCTGACCCCAAACACACCGAGGGGTGCAGCTCCTGGCATGTGGGTATGCCTGCAGGCGAGAGTGTGCACCCAGTCCTATGGACAGTGCTACAAGCTGCATGTGTGTGAGGGGGCCTCAAGGAGGGCCAGGCTGTGTCCAACCCACCCTCCACCCATGCAGGGATCCCACTGTGGCTACACACCACCCCCTTGGCCTCTAGCCCATTAAGTAGCGGGGCAGGGGGCTCGCAGCAGTCAGCCCAGTCCCCGAGGCATGGCCTGCTGTGCAGGGCACACATGACTGTGCTCCCAGGATATTCTCATCCCTTGGGCCAGGGGTTGCTGGTGGCTGTTCACAGTGGGGGGCAGGCCATTAGGACTTGCATTGTGTGAATGACTCACTGTCCCCCCCCACATCCTTGTCTTCCTTACAACTGGACCCACACTGAGTGAGGGCTGAGCCAGCCCCATGCCCCCACCAGAGCCAGCCAGCCCCACCCTGGCACCAGAGCGAGCCAGCCCCGAGGCAGCACCAGGGTGACCTGGCACCCACCAGCGAGGGGGCAGGCCCGCAGCCAGAGGGGACTCACTGGGCAGGGGATGACCTCCAGAGGGCCCACACTGTTGCCTTCTGCAGGCCGACTGGCCCCCTCGAGCAGCAGCTGTGGGATGACTGGAAGCAGCAGTCCCACTTTGACACTGGCATCTGCTGCCCCTGTTGACCCAGCCACCCGCATCTGCTGCCCCCACTGCCCCCACCCCTGGCCCCCTCAGCCTTGCCCCTTGCTGCCCAGTCCCCACCAGCCATCCCACATGGCACACTGGACCTGCTGCAGTGGATCATGGCCATGGCTGCTCCCCAACCATGCCTGCTGTCCAGGCCCTCCTGCTCCCCCTGCTCACCCAGACCTTACTGCCTCCATACCTCCCCTTGCTCCTGGTCCCAACCCAGCCCAGAAGGGAATACCAAACCCATGGTGGGAGAGGATCCTGATTCCAGTGCCACTCATGGCCTTGCTCCCCTGCAGGGTCGTGGCCTCCCCACCCCTCCATGGATTGATACCCCTCACCCCCATCGCGAGCCCCCATCCTGTATACAGTTCACTATTCTTGCCTTGTAAATAGTTTTTTCTTACAACATTTATTTTCAAATAGTTTATCTTGGTTCAAATAAAAAGTTGTTTGTGCACCACCCCTGTGTCCCTCTTTATTGGGGACAAGTCAGGGAGGGTGAGGGAGCAACAAGAGGGGTCGTGGTGGGGATGGGGCAGGTGTGCAGGCCTGAGGCCCCTGACAGGGGTACCCTGGGGAGGGTAATTGGGGGCTGCAGGTGAAGGTCTCCCTTAGGGCCTTGGGGATCTGCAGCCCATCCCAGTGGGCTTAGCAGATGGGACCTGTGCCCAGCTGCTCATAGTTGTGGCTGGCATCCACACCCCCCACTTCCGGGAGGAATGAGTCCCCTTCCCCTCCACAGTGTTGTGGAGGCCACAATATGCAGCCACAGCTTTGGGGCTCTTATGCTCCCCCACCTTCCTTTCCCCACCCCTTGAGCTCTCCAGGAGCCCCCTGGCTGCAGGGCTGTGTGAGGGTGGGATGGCACAGTCCCATGGGGACTCCTCTCACACCAACTCCTCTCACACCAACTCCTGCATCCCAAGGGTCCCCTTTAGGTGGGAAATCCCTTCGCCCTCCATGCAAGGCCTTCAGTGCCTTACCTGCATGCAGATGGCCTCAATGGTGGACTTCCCCATGCTGAACTGGTTCCTGATGGAGTGGTAGCTTTTAGGGATGGCGAGCTTCCAGAGGACAAAGGCTACCCACTTCTCTGCAGGGATGCTGGGCCACAGCCAGGTGTCATGTCACCAGAGGGTAGTGGTGAGCCAGGTGCAGAGCTCTAGAAAGGTGTCCTTCCACATGTGGAAGTTCTGGAGTCACTGCTGGTCATCCCACTGACCCATGATGAGCCAGTGCCACCAGTCTGAACTGGCATTGTGCCTCCAGAGCCACCTGAGGGGGTGAGCACAGCTGGGCCCATGCGGCAGCAAGGGTGTGCTCCTCAAAGGTGGCATCTGGGTGGTTCTTCCTGGGGAGGAGGAGGAGGAGGACAACCATGATGAGATTCAGCAGAAGCTGAACCACCTCTGGATGGGGCCAGTGCAAGCCCAAGGGCTGCTCTGGCACCATGCTCTCTGGAAAGCACTGTCTCTCTCTCAGAAACTGTTTGAGTCCTGCTGTACCAGCTGTTCTATCCCTCATGGAGATAGGCAAGCCTCAGCATGGGTAGGGAATGGGTTTCTGGTGGAGGGGCATTTAAGGGCACACCTCTCCAGGGCTCCCAGAAGGGATTGCCAGCCATGGGACCACGTCTGACAAGTTTCCAAGGGCTGTTCTGTCTAGAGCAGCTGGGCAGTCTGGCTACTCTCTGTTGACAGAGTGGATCACTTTTTTGGTCTGCTTTGCAGTCTGGCTGCAATCTGTCAACACAGGTTTTGCTGAAAAATGTTTTACAACACTAATGTCTGTCAACAGATTGCTCTAGTGTAGACATGACCGTACAGAGCAGCCCTCAGCTACAGTTTAAAGGACAGCCTTTCAGATTCAAAAATGGGTGCCTCTGCATCCTGCAATACACTTTTACACCATTTTTTCACTACAGAACCTATTTTACATTGTAAAAACTCTCATAATTATCTTGATTCGGGTGCTCTGTATATGGTGTTTATGATTTTGCCCTTACAGCCAAGTAGCTTGCCTAAGAAGCTGTGTTGTGATGTGTTCAGCTTAGTAACTGAAGCAAATTTTGTGAGTTGCGATTCACTCCCTTGCTCTATCATAGGGAGAAGGTGACAGGATCCAGTCAATGGCACATTTGCACATCCTGAAAATGCTCTGCCCTCTCGATAGAATCATAGAACGCTAGAACTGGAAGGGACCTTGAGAGGTCCTTGAGTCCAGTTCCCTGCCCTCTTGGCTGAACCAAGTACCATCTAGACCATTCCTGATGGGTATTTATCTAACCTGCTCTTAAAAATCTCCAGTGATGAGATTTGTGACGTTAATGCCATATACCGTGCTCACAAGAGCAGAGCTACAAGTAATCCGGGAGAGGGGACCACATTCATTTTTCCTTCCAACCCTGGCCTCCTGGCCTTCTGTCCAAAATAGTTGTGTTAAATCACATGGCTGTACAAGTCCTTTGCACTGTTGTGTTCTGGGCCTCATCTAATAGCACTCCTCCCAGCCCAAGAGGAGAAGCTACAGAGCCCAAGGCTACAGTTACCTGGGTGGAGAGCAATAAATGGAAAAAAAAAAAACAGGATTAGAAGTGAAGGTCACAGGGTCAGAAGCAGGAAGATTGAGTGCGATACTCAACACAGAGCCCAGGACAGCATCCACGGCTCAAGGGTCCTCTGCAGCGGCAAAGGAGGGAATTGGGTTTGCCCCTGTAATTCTTTGTCTCAGAAATATTGTAGACTTGAATACAGTATCTTCCACTGTGATGGATTTGTAGACTTGGTAGAATTTGATTTTTATTTTTTAATCATTTTAGTGTATAATCGATATTTGACATCGATATAAAAATGCTTTAAAATAATGTAAATGGTTAGTTGTACAAAATTACAGGGTTTTAATTCTTTTATTTTGTTTTTCACAGTTTCGGTAAAGGAGGGAGAGGTCAGCCAGGTGGGGAGGGAGTCACGCAGATATTGAATTACAATGGATTTTGAAATCCAAAAAGGTAAAGCTTTAGAATAATTTAAACACAAATTGTCAACATCACATATCAAAATAAATATCCTTAAATCAAATTCTCTAAGTTCTCAGGCATTACTATTCTTACTTTACCTATTTGTAACTTTCGTTTGTTATCAGTGGAGATCTTTTTTATTCTGTTTGTATATATAGTGAAAGTGAAGTTTACTAACATTTACTGATAAAAATCAAATCCTTTCAAGAGTGCATATTTGGTGGTGAGTTTCAGCAATACATCTGTACCACATGAGACTGATGGTCAGCTAATGAATCACATCTGACTTCATCTGAGATAGGTTTTGCCTCTCATCTCAGGCATATTTGTCAGAGAGACGAGGATCCATTTTTTAAAATACATTATAGAGTTAATGGAAGTGCACAGATACAGTGTAAATACAGGCTGCTTCTCTGTATCCCACACATGAATTTAAACTGCCAATGGGCAGACATGTGTAAGGTAATATATTTTGTTGGACCAGCTTCTGTTGGTGAACAAGACAAGCTTTGTAGCTTACACAGAGCTCTTCTTCAGGTGACAGATACAAGAACACTTCTGCCCATTTTAAAAGGCTTAAATTGGAACTAATGTGTGAAGACAACAGCATTAATAAATCTACAATCAAGTTATTCTAGCTGGATTGATAGTTTCATAATACTGTATGCATAATATATCAAGAGCTTATTCTTAGTAAATACCCTCCTGAAAGACAAAAGCCCTTTACAAAACACACTGAAATAACTTCAGCTGTCACTGAAATACAACCACTTCTAGGACAGAACTCATCAGCGAATTAGTTTATTATGTTTCCCAGCCCAATATTATTAGGTTCCTGAGATTTTCCTCACAATCTTCCCTAATTTCAAGAATCCTAAATAACTTGTCATCACCGACTTTTGACCAATCACTCTTAACTACCTCTTTTATGAGAATAGTAACGAGTCTGAGTCAAAAATTCTGGCTCAAGTTCCTTATTTCAATTTTCCTGTATTCAGAGGTATTCAAACCTGCAGCTTTGGTTGTGGCCTGTATCTAGTTGTTAATAAATATCTTATGCAAAGCTGGACTTACTATTGATCCCTAAGGTACCCTACTATTCGATGTTGAGAATCAGCTATTTATTCCCACTCCTTGCTTCCTGCCTATTAACTAGCTTTTAATCATTGCAGGAATTTACTTCTCACACTGTGGTTACTAAATTTCCTTAATGGTCTCTTGTGAGCATCTTTATCAAAAGCCCTTTCAAAGTCTAACTATATCATAACCCTGCGTCTCCTTCATCCACTATTTTGTTAACTATTGCAAACAATCCTAGCAATCTAAACAGCTAGATTATCTCAGCCAAAGCCAGCCTGGGTTTCCCCTCTCTTACTATATTGATACACTAAACCCTTGATTTAGTGGACCCAATTCATGGCCTTTGAGAACAAGTGTCTGCCAGCTCCCCCCACCCCCCCCAAAAAAGTAAATGTGGTGACTCGACAGAGCTGCTAAAGCTGGAACTATGGCTGGAGAGGCCACTGCCACAGCAGCAGGAGCCCCACGGCTGGAGCCACCGCAGCTTGGGCCACCGCTGTGGCTGGAGCTGCTGGAGTGACTGGAGGAGCTACTAGAGCCGCCATGCACTCCTCCCACCAGAGGTGGGGTGCATAGGTGGGCAGGCGGCACTCTCATATGTGCCCCATCCCTGCTAGGAGGAATGCATGGCAGCTCCAGCAGCAGCTCCAGTCGCTCTGGCATCTCCAGCGGCAGCCCCAGTTGCAGTGGCTCCTGCTGCCTCTCCAGCAGCCCCTGCTGCTGCATATGCAACTGCTCTCGGTCT
Organism: Carettochelys insculpta; assembly: GCF_033958435.1. Taxonomy (NCBI): domain Eukaryota; kingdom Metazoa; phylum Chordata; order Testudines; family Carettochelyidae; genus Carettochelys; species Carettochelys insculpta. The sequence goes on along the minus strand of NC_134145.1, from coordinate 27,680,785 downwards.
GGCCATACAAAGGAGACATTCATTAAGTGGCTAATGGTTCACTTCTTCCATTATGTGCTATAGAAGAAGGGTAGGGAAGGGGAACACTGGTTGTCACTTGAGCCATCAGTATTAACTGAAAAAAATGTACATCTATTGCACCATAAAAGTGCTGGAAGTGTGGGAGGCAGGAGCCAGGCCATGCTGACAAACCTAAAGGAGTACTGGAAGTGTTGAAGCTGGCAGTACAGTCAGGGAATGCTCTATTCTCATGTATTGATAGTTTGCTAATGCCTTATGGCCCTAACCAGGGATTGGTGCCTCATTATTCCAAGCATTGTACAAGCACTATTTTAAAAAGACAGTGCTACTGTCTATTATTATTAAATATCTTTATTTCATGCTCATCATGGAGGGGCACGTGAGCGCCTTGTAAGAGAATAACAAGCAACACATCACAATTCTTTCTCTAGTGCTGTTCCACGGAGAAGTATAAATTACATTTAAATTATAGTCTGTGGATGGGCCTACAGAATAAGAGGCCATCGGTACCCTGTATCACCTGTTGATTTTTCCAAAGATGACAATGTAAGGTTTGAATAAGGACCCTTGTTAGGAGGTCAGAATGAGAGTGTCAGAATCTGGCCCCCTTAGTTAGTTTTTCTGTGGGATACCGTGCTGAAAAAAAGATTCAAAGCCCTCTCAGGTCACCATTATTTCATGTTGCCTATTAAAACAAACGCAAAGTCTGAAAGACAAGGTAGGTGAGATTATATATTTTATTGGTCCAACTTCTCTAGCTGAGAGAGACAAACTTTTGAGCAACACAGAGCTACTCTTGAGAGTGGCTTGAAAGCTTGTCTCCTTCACTAACAGAAACTGACTCAATAGAAGATATTACTTCGTTCATGTCGTGCCTCTAATTAATCTTGGGACCAATACAGCTAGGAGAACGTTGCCTACATGAAGTCTGAAGCTCCTAACTAATACAGAAGCAGAAAGATTTGTTGTAAAAACACAAAGGCTGTTAAGGGAGCAATAACTGATTTTTTAAGTGGTGTCAGCCAGTCATTGCCAATCCTTGTCATATGAAACAGCCATCATGAAAATGGGCCACTACCACATGTGTGGGAAAGCTATGTAAATAAGACTAGCCATTAAATAAACACATTTCCTTTTAAATCTATGCTAATAACAGTAACTGCAGATTAACATTGATTCTGGTTAACTCCATTTAACCTATATGGCTGTCATATTCCATACTACAAGAGCTAATGCTATTCAAATATTCTAAAGCCCAATCTCTGGCCTGATAACTACATGAGGAAGGCAAGAGGGAAGGCATTCCCCGCCCATCCCTTCCTTGACGTGGGTATTGAGCTGCTCTGCAGTTGCTGCAATAGCCCAAGGCATCAGTAGCCACTGCTGTCAGATTGCTCCTGCCCACTAGCTACAATGTGGCATCCAAGGGTACTATGGTAATGAATTCTACATCATACATGGAGAGTATATAGAGCTGATTGGCAGGGCAGCTGGCAGTGGGAGGGGTGCTGGGGAAAATAAGGGGAGCTTGGCTACTCTGGGTGCTAAGCAGCTGCTATTTTTCCCTCCTGTGGATGCAGCTATGTGTGCTTCAGTACCACATGGTCTGGTTTGTACAGAGAAATGTGGGCTATGGAGTCAGAGCGTATCTCTCTGTACCTGTGACCCTGATGAGATTACATGTTCTTACTCTCCAGTTTTACAGGGAATGTTGATTTCGCTGTACTCCATATTCCCTCTACAAATACATACACTAGTTCTATGTTTGTGGACACATTACCTATCCCACTCACACCCACTCGCATGCCCTTGCTCCCCTGCAGCTGAACCCGCGTTACTGACATAGCATATGAGTTTATGGTGGGGTGGGAGAGTAAGTTGCATGCTGAACTGAAAGGCTTTCAGCTGGATGGAAGTGGGATAGACTCAATCAAAGAGCTTTTGGAGGGGCACAGTGTGTTTGAAACAGCCATGGTGAACAGAGCATTCAAAACCCGGTCCTCTAGGAACTAAGAAGGAACCCATGAATTTCACTATGTATAGGCAAGTCTTGGAACCCATATTCCCCTCGTATTGTAAGGGCAGGAACCTACGTAGTATTGACAAAGGTAAATGAGAAGTTTGGTTTACAACTGTCTATGAGACATGGTTGACAGCCACTTCCTCTATCTTGTTTCCATGTCCCTGTGATGTTTTCACCTCTTTGAGTTTCCCATTTCATAAAATAGGAGGGTGTCTATTTCTAAATAGCAAATTACAGTTTAATAAAGCTGTTGGGACTTCTTTTTCAGCTTACAGCTCTCATTGAATAGTTACGGAGAGGTATCCTTACTAGTCTGTATCTTTACAAAACAGAAAAGCAGTCCTGTAGCACCCAGAATCTCCAGGTCTGAAAGAGTGGGTCTGTCCCATGAAAGCTCATTGCCTAATAAATTATTTTGTTAGTCTTTAAAGTGCTACAGGACTGCTTTTTGGTTGTGTGAGCTCTCATTGAGCTCAGCTGGAGTTGTGGGTGCTTGGCCTTTCTGAAAATTGGGCCCTGTTACATTTTATTTTTAGGTGGCATTTCCATATTTTTTTCTTATTTATACAAGAAAGACACACTCCTGTGAGCGTGGCAACTCTTTGTTTGAGTGTTGTCATTTTAGGCAATTTTAGTGATTTAAAACAAGGATTTGGAACAAAAGCAAAGTTATTCTGAGAGCACAACAATCCTTTCGTGTCTTACGCTGCATTTTCCCAGACACAAACACAGCTGGAATGCTAGCTTCTTCAGCCACCTGAATGTTGCCTGCTTCGCTCCTAGCATATCTAGAAAAAAATTAAAGCCAGGGAAAATACTTGACTGTATCAAAAGAAAGGAAAACAATGAAAATTAAAATCTTGAGTGATCACAAAGCACTTTCTCACTCATGTGTCAGTTACTTTCTTTGCTCAATTACAAGGGTCATGTTGCACAGCTATTTTGTTGTTGCTTTGGTGATACTATTCATACCTGTTGTTGCTATGGTGAAAAAATCATACATCTTTCTGACAGGGAATTCTTGTAATTTGTTCTCAATTACACATCCTCCTTTTTATGTGTGTATCAGAGTACTTAGTGCCAAATTATAACCATTCAAGAACGGAACAAAATCTTTCCCCTCCTTCCACAAGATGCAACAAGAAGCCAGAATTCAGCTGCAGGTCTGGGGAATGCAAGAAATGGATGGCTAGCTCTGACTAGTAGCACTAGCCACCTTAACGAGGGGAATGGCGAGGCCATCTCATAGTGCCCTACCATGGAGGGTTAACAGTGATCAGCACAGCAGCTGCTACCTTTGTTCGTGTCAGTCTGTGCAGGCTATGATCCAAAGAGTGCAAAGTGAATGTTCTGCAACCTAAATGAGAGAGGCAGCTGCATGTAGGCAGAAGGTTCAGCACAATGTATTCCTCAGCAGAGAGCAGAATTAAGCCTCAACCCCATTGTATGTCTTTGGGTGGATATGGACATGCTCGGTTTAGACATAATCTACACTATGTAAACAAAATGCTTAACTAACTATTACCTGTGGGGGTGTGGATCACAGAGATCCCCTTGAGACTGTCACCCAATGTGCTGATCATCCCACTGAGCCTGCCTACCTGGCCTCTAAAGCAGGGTGGGCTGTGACTGCAGCTCTGTGCCTTTCCTTGGGGAGACCAGAGGTTCTGGATCAGCAGGACAGGGAGGTACATGCCCTAGAGGGAAAGGAGACAGATTCAGTGGTATGACAGTCTCAGGGAGATCTCTGTGATCCCACTGTTGGTTCTGGTCTTCATCCTTACTGGGCAGGAACTCAATGGCTATCCTAAGGCACTCTTATTAATGCAAGCTCAGGGGCCCCTGTCGTCCATGTCCTACTCTTATTTCTATCATGTACTTTCATACACAAAATTCCCCTCCTATGGTGCATTCAAGCACTAGCAAAGTAGGCCAAATCTGAGTAGAAGTAAAGGAACAGCATTAAATTTACAATGCCTTGAACTTTCCAGACTCTCAAGAGCTCCTGTGGTTACCTCTACACATGTGGTAGGTACTGCAAAAAATGTAAATTGTTCCATACATTTATCTGTGGTAGTAGATGTGGATATATCAATAACATGTGAAGTAAAAAGAAATACATTAAGGAAATTATATTTTAAAGAAATGTTCATATAAAAACAGAACTTAAGTGACTTTCAATTAGGGGAGGGATAGCTCAGTAGTTTTGAGCATCAGCCTGCTAAACTCAGGGTTGTGAGCTCAATCCCTGAAGGGGGCATTTAGGGGTCTGGGCAAATAAATTTAAAAGAAAAAGGGGATGGTGCTTGGTCCTGCAAAGAGGGCAGGGGACTGCACTCAATGACCTCCCAAGGTCCATTCTAGGAGAAGTATATCTCTATTTATTAAGAATTCTTGAATCTTTTAACAAAACTAATTACACTTAATATAGTAAATTGAAAAGTGCAATGCATCAATTTTAATTTATACATATCAATTTATGTATATTATTAGGATGAAAATAAATATAGGACTCTTGGTTTAATGGGTGTAAACAAACCTAGGTTGTATATGCATTGTGAATGTAATAAGAGAAAGAGAAAAAATAATTTCAGATTAATTGAACTAACTGCAGGGCATTTATTAAACGAATATTAATATTAACTTAGCTAACTTTTATGTATAAAAATGCTGGGTAAATAAACCCTCTATGAAATTTGAAGTGTAATTTATAATGAATTTGTACTAATGGTATCTGATGGGGCTAGTTAAAATGAAAGTTTTATTGAGAAAAATCATTGCTCATTTACTTCAATGGAAGTTACCAAACATATGCAATTTAATGGTAATTTTGTAAATAAAGAAATTACTAATAAATGCATTATTTACAAATTTCCTTTATACAAATGAGATTCACAGAGTATAAAATCTTGCTTAATTGTATAATATTAAAAGAAGAATTCTTCTCCTAAGAATCTTTAGACTGCAAAAGGGCAAAAGGAACAAATTTCCTCAAAAGCTCTCTTTATGATGCACATTTAAGTAATGAAAACTGTACCAGTCAGTGTAACAATTGTTACACTAGCTATTATATCTGCATTATGGGTCAGAACTTTAAAGGAATTTTGCAGGAAGTGAATATGGTTCAAGGATGAATTAGAACATGAGCCTAATCCTGATTCAGTTGGGATCATTGGTAAAACTCATGCTGGTGTCAGGATTGGACTTTGTGTTTGTTTATTTTATACCTAAAGGGTTAGCTACTGTCTGGTTCTTCTGGGTTCTTTATGAGAATTATATACCCAGAAGGAATGATATCCTTTATTAAAAAAAAAAAAAAAAGGCTTTGTTTTTAAACAATTTAAAATAACCGATTTATAATTAGCTCTACGATAGAGTGAAAAATCTATTATCTACCCTCAGCTTTTGTTCACAGGTGAGAAACTGCTAATTTAATCTGGCTCACCCTGTATCACTCTTCACATTTTACAGAGAGGCCATTCGATAAGCCTTATGACTTTCAGTATAAATATTTCTTCTGTCAATAAAAAGTAGGTTTACAGAGCTTTGCTCTTGCTGCTTGTGCCATAGGGACTCTAAGGTTTGGTTTAATTTAAAGAACAATGGACTTTTTACAGTTTCGTCAACAAAACTAGTGGAGTATCCATGCACAAAATGGGATTTGTTGACAGTATCTTTGGTACCTTTGTCGACTACCCTCAGCCTCTCCCAGATGAGGAAAGGCACCCTCGTCGACAGATTCTGTTGACCAAAACAGCTATGTGAAAACTCTGTGGGGGGGAGCCTTCTGTGGACAGATGGGGTATCCAGAACAATGGGCAGCCTGGTCTGTTGTGATTCCGGGTGCCTGTTTTGTCAAGAGAGCAGCCAGGCAGTCTGACCGCTCTGTCAACAGAGCAGATCTCCCTTTTGACCCACTTTAGTGTGTGTCCACATTCTGTTGACAGAAGTTTTGTTGGGAACTCTCTTCCGACAGTGACTTCTGTTGGCACATCTCTGTAGTATAACCATGGCCATAGTATATCACTCTGAGTTACATTTCACAGAACCACGAGTTCAGATATAACCTGTGAGAGAGTGTTCACCCCCACCTTGTCCTGAAAGAGTTAATGAAGACACAGAAGGGGGCTAATTAATCCAACAAGACAGAGCTGAAAGGAATCAAATAGCTATAATCTCCTAACTGAGGGAGGCCAGCTGAGAAATAAGGAAGCGGGTTGGGGCTGTAAAGGTAGGGAATTGGTGTTCAAAAGGTACTGCTGTGTGTGGTTTGCAGTTACTAGCTGGGAGAAGGGAATTGTATTTGAATGGGCAAAGGCAGGGGGGAAAGCTGGACAGGGAAGGGCTTAGGGAAACAAATGTAGTGGCTCACCAGCAGGGCAAATCACCCGCAGCTTGTAGAGAGAGAGCTGTAGACTGGCAGACATGGAAGGATGGCATGCAATTGTGGGAAGATTATGGACCTGGTGAGCTACTCCCCAGAGCTTCTGAAAGAGGGACTGTCTGTGTGGAGCACCTTGTCACATCCTTGCAGTTATCAGATCTTGTTTAATTTGCATAAAAATACCCATACCTAAACACAGAGGAAGTGAGTATCATGTACTTATCCAAACCAGTGTGTTTCCTGCACTTTAATTCCAGAACTTCTGAATTCCCCCATTCCCCTCCAAATATAGATATGTATGTTTATAACCCAGGCAGGGTGTCCTAGTTCAGCCTGCATTGCAATGCATATTGAACGGCTTAGCTCCTAGCAGAGCTGCATGTGGCACTGGCGACTTGTCAAGATTACTTGGAATACTGTTTCATTGGTAATGGTAGGTAGAGCCCTGTGCAAACACAAATTTGTAACTGCAGATGTGGGTATAAATCAGGATCTGCAGAACTCTCCTGGGAACTGCAGGAGCAGAACATGGAGCTGCTGCTCCCAGGAGACTGCACCAGCAAGTCTTCCAGCACAGCTCGCTGTCATGAGTGGCAGGGTCTTTAAGGCAGTGGAAGGCAACTGCCTTCTCACACAAGTGCTGCAGAAATCTCTGCTGGTTCCATGCCTCTGGATTTTTTATGGTTGCAGGGTGGTGAAGAAGGCTGATTAGCAGGAAGTCTCCATAGCTGCCTGCTGTGGAACATCCAAGCTCACATTTAAAAGGCAGAGCTGCCCAACTTGCAGATGGCCCCAGGGGAGGCATTTGCTGGGCAGCTGAAGGCTGGGTCCCAGTGCCTGTTGGTTTCCCTTTCTTGGGCTGGGCGGGGAGCCTTCCTGTCTTCCGTGCCTGCAGTGGAGCTGGGAAGGGAAGGTGGGGAGAAGAGGCAGTGGGGAAAGGATGGGATGTGAGGGGAATAATGGGAGGGGGAATGGAGAAGAAAAGGTGATAAGGGAATCGTGGCAGGGAGAAAGCAGGAGTCAGGCATGCAATATTGCTTCAGCAGCAGCTAGGCCTCCCCAGTTAAGCAGGCCCATCTAACCCTCACCCTGACAAGCCCTGCTCCCTTACTTCAGACACACCCAACAAGCCCCCCATTCCCAGACTCCCATTCTACTGAACCCCAGCAAGGTGAATCTGGAGCCCGCACCCCCCTCAGGCCCTACGTCCCCAGTGCCTGGACACCCCTACCCTCTCAAACTCTCATTACTAGAAGTGTGAAGATCTGGGGTTTTCTTAATGGGCCTCCTATCACAGACATCCAGGATGACATTGGAGCCTCATTTAAGGCTTGATCTCAAGGGGAGTTTTCCACTGAGTGGAAAAAAAAAAAAAACCAGTTGACAAGGAACTTAGTTATCCTGTGCCTCAGTTTCTTCACCCAGAAAAAAGGGATGATAATATTTGTCCACTTCACAGGAGTCTGTGTAAATTCATTGGTTTTGGTTAGGGACTTTGAGGACAGCAGATGTAAAGTGCTGAGAAACGCACATTTGAAAAGGGTTTTTTACCATTCCAAAACTTTTCTGCTTCATTCCAGCAGTAGGCACTGCCCTGGATAACAGGAGAATTTCAATTTGGGACTTTATGGGATGACTCCTCCTCCCATTGTGTGATGCTGGAGCAATTTGCCAGAAGAGGCAGGGGTAGTGAGAGCAGGGTCTTCCCCATCATCACTTTTCAAAGGGCTAGACCACCAAAAGTGGTTCCCAGACCTTTTGGCATCACTCCCTCCTTTTGATTTTTGAGAAACCTTCACCCCCCCGCACCTCTTCTTTACCATCATCCAAGTCCCCTTCTAACAAAAAATGCAATTTGTAATTTAAAATAAACACAAAAACTTGATATAAAATGTTATTTGAAATTAAAAATAAGCACAAATAGTTTTTCTTGGCCCCTTGCATGTGTCTGGAGCAGCCCCAGCTGGCCAGCTGCATGAGCCCTGTGCCAGCCGCCAGAGCTCCCCACTCCAGCTACTCATCCACCCGAGCCCTGTTCTGCCAGAGTTGCTCATCCAAGCTGACTGAGCCCCATACCGCCGCGGCCAGCTGCCTGCCCACCAGCCTGATCCACCCAAGCTCTGCAATGCCAGGGTCAGCCACCCAAGCCCCATGAGCCCCACAAGCCGGCCTCCTGAGCCCCCCCACCCTCTGCGAACCCCCCTGAACAAGCCCCTCCCCTCCCACAAGCAAGGTACCCCCATCCCCCATCTAACCCCATCCTTCTCCTCCTTCCCCTTCCCTCCCCTCCCCAACCCACACTCACTCCCCTTTACAGGAGGCAGCTAGCTCCACATGGGTCTTTGCCCACTGCCTGCTTTTCATAGTGGCTGAGGCAGGTTGCCCATGTGAAATGGCAGGGCTGAGAGCCAGAAGCAAAGATTGGAGCTTTCTTGGGGTGGGGGGATGGGGAGGGCTGGGTTACCTCGCCTTCCCCCCCCAAAAAAATTCTTCATGCCACCCCCCCCAGCCCAATATCACCAGGAGTGAAGGAACCAAATCTCCAGCCCTGTTCTCACAAGGCAAAAGTAATCTCCCAGCCACTGAAAAGAGTTCACATCTATTCTGCCAGTACATTTTCTCCTCCCACTCACTACATCCCTCCTCCATCCAGTTTGGGAAGCCGTGGTCTAGACTCTAGACAATGATGCAGGCCGGCCAGCCTTATGGTGTGCACGTGCTGAAGGGAGTGCTGGATCATCTGCTGCATCAGGCAGCTTGTGTTGACATAGTCTCAGGGCCAGGACTAGCGAAGTAGGGCTGGGCAGAGGAATAAATGACCAAAAGGAATGGCTCATCCACCACATGTGCCAAGGCCTCTCAGAGCATTCCCACAGGTAAGCAGTGGCCTGGGCTTGGGCAGGTGGGTATTTTTACTTGTTCAGATTCTGTGGTGGGCAGCTCGGGGGAGTGCTTGGTCGGGGAGGGCAACGAACTTGAGCAGGGATGGGGGGAGACAGGGGAGGGAGGGGTGTGGAGGTAAGAAAGGGGAACCAGATGGAGGAGGGACATCATGAGAGGGAGGGGAAAATGTACTGCTAGAATAGATGTGAACTCTCTTCAGTGGATGGGAGATTACTTTTGCCTTGTGAGAAAAGGGATGGAGATTTGGTTCCTTCACTCCTGGCAATATTGGGCTGTGGGTCTGGTACATAAAGCTGGTACCACTATGCTGCCTCAATGGGACGTTATGCCTCCTTGGTTCTGTGAGCTGAATAGGTGCTATTGTTGTTAAAGCAGCAGCCAGCCTGTATTTTACAGACAGGCTCCATGTCCCTTGGCAATTCTTCTTCATTGTCTGAAGCGCTCACTGCTGTTGAAACAATAAACAGAGAAAGGTGCAAGCTTGTGTGTATGAAGATGTGAGAATGAGGTGGGACTTTGGCAGTTTGATTGCAGTCATTTTCTTCCTGTAAGGGGGCAAATGCCAGCTGATGGTGAAGCCTGACATCCTGTTTTATTGTGTGATGAAAGGACTGAGATGTCTCAATTAGCTTTAACTGTAATTGCCATTTTGTGTTCCCCGGGATAAATGGGTGGGGTTTGGGGCACCTGCAAGCTGCATGCATGTCAGCTGTCAGGGAATATAAAAAACCCTGTGGCTGACATTTCTTACTCCCAAATGTAGTGCTTTTAATGAGGTACCTTCAGCATGTCTGGCACATGGTACAAAATGTGCTCCATTTTGTTGAGAAAGAAATTGCAGGAAAGTGGAGGGTGTTTTCAAAAATAATTTGCTTGGGTTCAGGGATTTGGCTGGAAGAGGACAAGCATGCAGTGAGCAAGGACAGGTGATGTGCAGGGAAAGGGAATGAGGAGAAGAGGGAGACGTAGGAAGGGGTCGGGGTATGGGCAGGTCTGGGAGGGGTCCTCCCAGGGCTGCTGCTGCCTCCCCAGGTGGAAGCTTCACTCATTGTTCATGCTCACCGGCATGGCCTTGCGCAGGAGATACATAGCGCTGCATGAAAGGGAGCAGAGCTGGGGGTGATACAGCTTCATGAAAGTGCTGGGGCGCCTAGCAACCTCATGTGGGGAAATCCTGTACCATTCCTACTGACCTCAGAGCATCTGCTAGGAGACTCCAGTGTCCTCAGTACACCCCATGAGCCTAGCAGTAGCTCACTTGGAACTGGAGTGCCAGAAACGCCACCTTCCCTCTACTCACACAAGGAGAAGTGGCTGTGCTTTCCTAATCAACCAAATCTGGCATGGATCTCTAGTTACAAATCTAGTGGTACCCCACAAATCATACTACTGCCCCTCTCCCCCCAAAAGAAAGAAAGAAAGAAAAACACGGTGCTTCAAACACATGGAGAAGTGTCTGTGAGCTTATGGCAGTGCAGCATGTTGAAGAGCAATGCATTTCCTTTTCTCCTCCTTCTCCACCCTCCCCTTTTTTTTAGGTTTAGGATCATTTGACCTTTGATTGCACACTCCTTTACTTCCCTCAGTGCCCCAAACCAGAGGGGGGCATCTACCTCTGCGTGCTTATTGTGTGTGTCCTGTTATATAAAGCCACAGATCATTTCATCTATATAAGCCCTCATTTGTCAACTCACTGCAAGTGCTGTAACTGTAAACAAATTCTGACCATCCCCCAGACAAATGCCACTCCATTTATAGACATTAAGAACACATCCTGTGAGGTCTGGATCCAAACTGCTGTCTCTGTAGTATGCTGAACACTAGATCAAAATCAGAAGTACCAGCACATTATTCCACCATACAAGATTAGACAACTTGGAGGTAAACAGCTGTGGTGGTATGAGGTTACAAGTAGGTACCTTATGTGCATTTTTAAACTGGTGTCAGGAATCAGATTGCTGAAACATCCTTCTAACTGTTAGGAAACTGCAAACATAAATCACCAGGAAACCAAATAATGATGGGGTGTAAACAGTCTAACCTTCTTATTGCACAGCAGGAGAGAGATGCCCTTTTGTACAGCAAAACTTTAATTAACAGAAATGTATTTCACTTGGGCCTGACCATCTTGAGGTTTGTTCTAATATCAATTTACTAAAATTATCTGACTAAAAATATCCTTGGACAGTATCATTTTATTGAGTGAAATAGAAGTGTCTGATCTTCTCAGAAGTAACACACAGGTTCCACTGGCTATCAAGTCATGAACAGGCCCCTAAATGTATGAAGATAAACAACCATCCTGTGGTAAGCGAAGTTTAAATCAAAGTGATGTATTTTTGTTGTGGGATTACACAAGGATTAGAGTAATTCGATGTGATATTCTAAGAGGAGGTAAGAATGTTGTCTCAGGGAAAATCCTGAAAGAAGGATTAGATTCTCATTCTAAGAGTTCAAGATATTTTAGATAACACTTTTTTCCCCCACAAACGTTGAAGCTGTATAAAGTTGGTATCCATACTGATAACAGATGACATATAAACTTTAAATCTAAGCAGTCCTTTGAACTAATTGATCCTAAAACTTCACAAATGAATCTCTAACCTGTTGGATTCCACTGCAATTCACACATCTGAAAACTGCGGCAGTCTGTCAATGTCATCAAATTCCTTGACAATATGAAATTGATCATTATATTAAATATTCCAATCAGGAGAAAGTTGTAGATGTGAGTTTAATTTCATAGTTCTTGCATTTGAAATAAACTCACTGTGATTGTTTGTACAGATAAAATATAGAGAACAAAAATCTATGTAAGCAGAAAACTAAAAATAGCAAATGGTCTCATATTTATATCTCAGAAGTCAGAATACAAATAAACATCCTTGGTGAAAACACATCAGTGCTTCCAATTAAGGCAATATAATTGCATTCTTTGAAGTGGAACGATGAAAAATCTGACAATCCATTGTATTAATATGAGGCACAGACTTCAGAGACATATAAAATACGTTTAATCTGTGTAAGGTATCTCCTACTATATATATTTTTGCATAATATTTATGTATTGTGTGTAAACATACATATTAGATAAATAGATATCTAGATAAACATATTATGGAGCTGGATGAAATCAGATGAACTCTTGTGATGCAGTTCAGAAACCACAGCTTTTCTAACAGAAACTTGAATTCTTTCTTAAATTTAAAAGTGAATGTTTAGTAGCTGTAAAGGGTGCTAAAATGAGAGCCTTTAAGACTAAAACCCTTTACTTAGTAGCAGCAGTGTACACTTGTCCTTGCCATCACCCAGTAATGTGCTGTACCCTTGGTGGATTATATCTTTGGGCGATCTCTAAACTGAAGGCTTCTGTTGACTAAACTTCTGTTGACAGAAGTTTTGTCGACAGAGCGTGCATTCGGACTGCAGATCTGTCAGTAGAGACCTGCCAGTCCGAACCATTCTGTTGGCATCCCTGTACATCTCATTACATGAGAAAGAAGGGATGTCTCGACAGAGGTGGGGTTTCTGACATTTGGCCCCATGTGGATGAGCCAAATTTCAGAAAAGCCACTCCTGACAGAACAGTCAGCAAAAGATATGCCAATGCATTACACAATTTGTGTATCTTTTGCCGACAGTTCTCGGCAATCTAGACATAGCCCAGGTGAATTGAACAAAACCCCCATGCTTGTTCAGTATTTTATGTGATAGACGAGAGCCTCGTGGAGGGTAAATATGTGGGCAGTTGGTTCTGTGCATTTAGAGACTGAGGCTTATCCAGGATCAGCCTGCAGCAGAAGGCTAAACAAGCACCTGCTGCTAATTCAGCACCTGTGGCCAGTTAAAGCCTGTGGAACTGTTTAAAAAGTTTTCCCTCGGATGAGCAGGAGATGAAGATAGGGGATGGACAAGGAAGAAGCAAGGAGTGTGAAAGGAGAGCTCCTAGGAAGAGAGGGCTGCTGCAATCAACTGAGGAGGTACTGGGGAAGTGTCTGGTGGAAGTGGCCCAGGGAGGTACTTGCTGCATCAGGATGGCCCAGGGGGAAAGCCCCCCTAGCTGCAGCTGCCTAGGGTCCCTGGGCTGGAGCCTGGTATGTGTGGGAGGGGTCCAGGTTCCCCCCAGACGACCCCAAGCCCCAGGACTACCCTAGAAGGTAGGAGAAGACTGGGCACACCTACGGGGTCTCCTCCGCTAATTACTGTGACATGGACTGTGCTGATGATGAGAATGACTCAGTGCTGCCATAACCCAGGCCTCTGTGAGAACAGGAGGCAGAGCAGGGAAATAGTGAGCCTCTGAGGCTTCACCTAAACCTCCATGAAGTGCAGGACCCAAGGAGGACAAGCTTGGGACTCTCTCACATTTGTCAGCTCTGACATTTTAAAACTAATGTGCATGTTATTGAAGAATGATAACTGCTGTTCAGCTAATGTTGTTTGTAGCTGAATAACAGAAATAGGAAAAGAACAAGCATAATCTCCCTCTCAATTTTTTCTATTTGATGAGCTGTTCAGTGAGCTCTGAGGACAAAATCTAATGAACTTGATATGAGTGCTAATATCTCCCATGTTCACATGGAATATTTAGTTTTGATCCTAAAACTGAGGACTTTAATTTGTAAAAAGCTCTACCTCAGATGGTTATTTTATAATTTCAAGAATGCAGTCTTGAAAATCTTAAAAGATACAAAAGTACACCCATACTAAACTATTCCGTACTGATACTATTGATTTCATCACAGTCTGATACCAGTTTGCTAACAAATGAGTGATAGTTTAACCTGACTAAATATTTGACTATTTAACTCACCCCCTCCTTCAGTTTCATGTATTTGATTTATCAGTTTTTATTGCAATTTTGAGTGTGTGCGTGAGAAAGAGAGAGAGAGAGAGAGAGAGACCGCTGTACTATATAATTGACTCTGGACTGGAAATTCTGTAGATCTGAAGAAGTGGGTCTGTCCCATGAAAGCTCATCACCTAATAAACTATTTTGTTAGTCTTTAAAGTGCTACATGATGGCTGGTTTGTTTTCTTAGCATAATGACTAACATGGCTACCTCTCTGTTACTATTTAACTGCCTGACAGTTGAGGCAAGTAGTCGATGATAACTTTCAGTTTCCCATGGGAGTTGGGCTGGGATTCTGTTCTTGGCTTTCTTGTGTTGACTGCAAACTTCATGTTAGGAAGGGTGAGGAAGCTTAAGGTGGGGTTATTCCTGATTAGATGAATCATCTAAATCAGTGTTTCCCAAACTTAACACATTCACGTACCCCTTTTGGGACTTCAGCCTTATCAGCATAGCCCCTCTCCCAATGCCATCCCAGTGCTTATCTCCTGATGTTTAGTAATGTACTTTCTGCTGTGTACCCCTTGAAATCCTTTCAAGTGCCACCAGTGGTACATATACCACACTTGGGCTGCGTCTACACGTGCACGCTACTTCGAAGTAGCGGCACTAACTTCGAAATAGCGCCCGTCGCGGCTACACGCGTCGGGCGCTATTTCGAAGTTAACGTCGACGTTAGGCGGCGAGACGTCGAAGTCGCTAACCTCATGAGGGGATCGGAATAGCGCCCTACTTCGACGTTCAACGTCAAAGTAGGGACAGTGTAGACGATCCGCGTCCCGCAACGTCGAAATTGTGGGGTCCTCCATGGCAGCCATCAGCTGGGGGGTTGAGAGATGCTCTCTCTCCAGCCCGTGCGGGGCTCTGTGGTCACCGTGTGCAGCAGCCCTTAGCCCAGGGCTTCTGGCTGCTGCTGCTGCAGCGGGGGATTCATGCTGCATGCACAGGGTCTGCAACTCGTTGTCGGCTCTGTGGATCTTGTGCTGTTTAGTGCAAGTGTGTCTGGGAGGGGCCCTTTAAGGGAGCGGCTGGCTGTTGAGTCCGCCCTGTGACCCTGTCTGCAGCTGTGCCTGGCACCCTTATTTCGATGTGTGCTACTGTGCCGTGTAGACGTTCCCTCGCTGCGCCTATTTCGATGTGGTGCCGCGCAACGTCGATGTTGAACATCGACGTTGCCAGCCCTGGAGGACGTGTAGGCTACGTCTACACGTGCAGCCAACATCGAAATAGTTTATTTCGATGTTGCGACATCGAAATAGGCTATTTCGATGAATAACGTCTACACGTCCTCCAGGGCCGGCAACGTCGATGTTCAACTTCGACGTTGCTCAGCCCAACATCGAAATAGGCACAGCGAGGGAACGTCTACACGGCAAAGTAGCACACATCGAAATAAGGGAGCCAGGCACAGCTGCAGACAGGGTCACGGGGCGGACTCAACAGCAAGTCGCTCCCTTAAAGGGCCCCTCCCAGACACACTTTCATTAAACAGTGCAAGATACACAGAGCCAACAACTAGTTGCAGACCCTGTATATGCAGCACGGACCCCCAGCTGCAGCAGCAGCAGCCAGAAGCCCTGGGCTAAGGGCTGCTGCCCACGGTGACCACAGAGCCCCGCAAGGGCTGGAGAGAGAGTATCTCTCAACCCCCCAGCTGATGGCCGCCATGGAGGACCCCGCTATTTCGATGTTGCGGGACGCGGATCGTCTACACGTCCCTACTTCGATGTTGAACGTCGAAGTAGGGCGCTATTCCCATCCGCTCATGGGGTTAGCGACTTCGACGTCTCGCCGCCTAACGTCGATTTCAACTTCGAAATAGCGCCCAACACGTGTAGACGTGACGGGCGCTATTTCGAAGTTACTGCCGCTACTTCGAAGTAGCGTGCACGTGTAGACGCAGCCGTAGACGTTATTCATCGAAATAGTCTATTTCGATGTCACCACATCGAAATAGGCTACTTCGATGTAGGCTTCACGTGTAGACGTAGCCTTGGGCTACGTCTACACGTGAAGCCAACATCGAAATAGCTTATTTCGATGTAGCGACATCGAAATAGGCTATTTCGATGAATAACGTCTACACGTCCTCCAGGGCTGGCAACGTCGATGTTCAACTTCGACGTTGCACAGCACCACATCGAAATAGGCGCTGCGAGGGAACGTCTACACGCCAAAGTAGCACACATCGAAATAAGGGTGCCAGGCACAGCTGCTGACAGGGTCACAGGGCGGACTCAACAGCAAGCCGCTCCCTTAAAGGGCCCCTCCCAGACACAGTTGCACTAAACAACACAAGATACACAGAGCCTACAACTGGTTGCAGACCCTGTGCCTGCAGCATGGATCCCCAGCTGCGGCAGCAGCAGCCAGAAGCCCTGGGCTAAGGGCTGCTGCCCACGGTGACCATAGAGCCCCGCAGGGGCTGGAGAGAGAGCATCTCTCAACCCCTCAGCTGATGGCCGCCATGGCGGACCCCGCTATTTCGAAGTTGCGGGACGCACAACGACTACACGGTCCCTACTTCGACGTTGAACGTCGAAGTAGGGCGCTATTCCTATCCCCTCATGGGGTTAGCGACTTCGACGTCTCGCCGCCTAACGTCGAAGTTAACTTCGAAATAGCGCCCAGCGCGTGTAGCCGTGACAGGCGCTATTTTGAAGTTAGTGCCGCTGCTTCGAAGTAGCGTGCACGTGTAGACACGGCTTTGGGGAAACACTGATCTAAATCATTGATAAGGTCTCTGCAGTATTTAGCCCAGTTTTTCCTTTGCCTTGAACTGAGTGTAGTCATTTAGACCAGTGCAGAGTGAATGTAAAACTTACACAAGATGCTACTTTTGATCTGGAAGCATTTTAGGTGCACTCTGTACTCACCTTGTGTAGCACAGAGGACTACAGAAAACTTCAGATGGTAGAGAATCAGAGCTGGTGAGATGGATACTCAGCTGCACCCAGTATTCATTTCCAGCACCTGAAATTGGGAAGCTTTGGGCATCTTTTGTGACCTCTGAAGCCTGAGGCTGGCCAGTTTAGCATGTCATTTATTTTAGACCATTCTCTTCTTACCTGAATTCCTCTGCACATATAGGATAGGATGCTGCCAAAAATGGCTTCCTGACCAAGAGACTAGAAGAAGGCTGAATCCTCTGTGTGCTTGGGTGATTGGCATGCTTCCTGAAGCTCACTGAAAGAGTTGTCAGATAAAATAACTGATCTGTCCATTTTGTGAGAGCTAAAATGCTGGATATGAAATACTTTACTCTATCATCCAGAACTCTCAAATAACCAGCCTTTTAACCATAAGCAAAGTTTAATTACATTTTCCATAACTCCAATATAGTGAAAGTAAATACAGCAAATGCAGCAAGTTTACAGTGTACAATACTCCTGTTTTTGCTAAATAAAGTACTCTGCATACACTTTTGTTTGTTGCTCAATATCTAATTTTTTTTTCTTTTTAGTGTTGTGGATTGCTAGGTAAATCTCTCTATTACCTAGAATATTTGACTATCCAGCAGCCTCCCAGGCCTGGGGCTGCGAGATATGAAAGAGTTTACTGTACCTGGAAAAAGAATTTTAGCTCAGAAGATGAGGAACAATGGTACTTGAGTCAGAAGAGCAAGGGGCAGGGTGACTGGTCCACCTACATCTGGACATTGGGAGAAGATGAAAAAGTACATACTGTTACATTTGCACTTTCTGATCCTGCGTCTACCATTGCTGATTTCTGGCATAGTTACTATAACACCTTTTCACATTAACAGAAATTTTAGTTGGCTTTGGTAGAAATGCCAGGTGTATTTTGATTCATAAAATTCCCTGCAACACGTGCCCCATTCTAAACCTACAAAAAAGAAAAGCCACATGTGTAAGGTACTTAAGAATAATTGCACCGCATATTTGTTTGGCATGGATTTCAGTCTCTAGTCAATTGTCCTTGATTTTAGATTGCCCTGTATTTATTCCTGATCATTTCTTGCCTGTAAAATGCTCAATGTTACCATAGCTGAAATTTTGGCAGCGCAGTGAATGTTGTAATTCAACCAATATGTTCTGCAGACATCAAAAAATTCTTTCCCTTTTTATGCTTAAAAAATAACTCTAGTGCAAATTTGAGATTGGGTCTGGATTAACTGACCCAACACTGAAAACTTTTTCCCACAGAACAGATGCAGAGGAGGGGATGGGTTCCCCTAACTTTTTAGGTACCTCAACCCCGATCCTGAGAAACCTCAGTATCTATGTTGAGATGGTAATTCAGTCTCCATGGTCTTAGGCTAGTACTACCATCTGCATTTTCAGGTACTCATTGTACGTGGTGTTGTCAGTCTTTCACAATATATTTAAACACAGCTTCCTACTCTATTACATAGAATATGCATGGAGGTGGTAGCAATTGTTCCCTACTAGATTTTACAAGAGGGTTTTTCCTCGGCATCTATTGTAGTAGGAGAAAGATTACTGTATTCAGAACAAAATGAGAAGTGCTCAAATGTATCATTCACCATAATTTGTCAGGCAACATTCAGTGAATGTTTGAAAATACTTGGAAGCAAGGATCCTATTTTTTTTCTCTTCTGTGTATCACTCCCATATTCAAATGCTTCTTTGCCAACTTTGCACCAGATACTGGTGCAAATCTGGAGTTATACCAGTCCTAACTGGACTTCTCCAAATACACATAATATTGAGTAAGGTTTAAGAATCTGGCCTTTTGAATCTGAATCAATAATATGGGGGCAAGCCTCCTGCTTGTGTGGTTGAGTGGATGAGCTTGTGAACAGTAGCAAAATGTCAGAGGTCCTGTAGAATCAGATGGGATTATTACTTCGCCCTGCCGATGAAGCAGAAGAGCAGTGGCATCCAATAAGAATTCAGATTGCCACATTTGTGGTTGTCTTGCTTCCATACCCCCTGTGGCTCTAAATGAATGCCCCCGCCTCCTGCAGAGCCAGGCACCCCCAGCCAGCTCTAAATCAATGCCAGCAACTCATCAGAGCTTCTGCCACCGCTGGGGCCTCTGGGCCAGGGCTGCTGAGACCACCAGAGTGGCCAGGGACACTGGCCCCACTGCCAGTGGGGCCAACAGAGCTTCTGGGGCTGCTAGAGTAGCCTGGGCGGCCAGAGCCAGGGCCTTTGGGGCCACCGGGCCTCTGGAGCAGCTGGAGCCACCAGAGCTCCTGCTGCCCTGTGTGTGTCCCACCAAGTAGTGGGGCGCCTGCACAGAGTGGTTAGCCGGCACTCCCCATGCGCAACTCTAGGAGGAGCGTGCGGCTCCAGAGCTGGAATCACTGCACCTCACTGTCCTGTTTGCCACAGGTGGTGAGTGCCTTACCTGCCCGCAGCCAGAACCACCCTGCCACCTGACTCCTGCAGCCCCGAAGCCTGACCCCACCCCACCCCCAAACTAGGACAGCCTGAACACCTCCCTCCCCAACCCACCACCAGATTTTAACCCTCCCTCTGACTCACAGCCCCAAACTACCCCCAGCCCTTAACCCTCCCCAACCCAAGGTTCACTCACCTTTCAAAAGCAGCGCCACCTGCTGCCACTCCTTCCCCAAGTCAGGAGCCTTAGGAACTAATCAGAGACTTTTACGTGTAATTTAATAGGAATTTAGTGTCCCTGTTACGAGTTTCTGCCTACAAGCAGAAAGTTGGGAACCAATTTTGCTCATATAGCGAGGGATGAGTGTACCAGAAGCAAATTAGTTTAAAGCAACCTAGCAAAATTTATTAGGAACTTATAATTATTCCATATTAACCTGTCTGAGACAGATATTAAAAGCATATGGGCAGAACAGAGTGTCTTGGGGAAGATGTGATGTATGTATTTGTATTGCTGAAGCACCCAGGAGCTCCCTGGACCACAATTCCTTTGTGCTGAGCACTTTGTAAACACAGAGCAAAAAGACAATCACTTCCCCCAAAGGCTTTACAAGCTAAGTAAAAGATACAAGACAACAAAAGAAATAGTTGCCATGGGGTAAATTAGCTGTGTGAAAACTTCATGCACGCAAATGAAATTAGCTTTTTAATACACGTTAGGCTAAACTGAGGCCAAGTTTCAAACTTAATGGCCCAGATAAAACTGAAATCTATCTCTGTTCCCTTTGTGCCTCTGATAGGGTGTTTACTCCACACTAGCCTGAGGACTGAGGTTATGAAGTGACTAGTTAACCTGATGGGGGGATTAGGTTTTCTAAGCAGCCACTGGCTGATGATAGAGCCCAGATGAGAAGCAACAGGGGAGGCTAGTATAAAGGCAGAAGAAGTTGGCAGCAGAAAGGAGCTGTAGTGAGGAAACTGACAATCTCCCCCTGAGAATTAGAAAAAGAAGTAGGCACAAAGAGAAACTGTGGGGAGCCAGGCCTTAAAAGAATAGTTTATATAGAGCAAAAGCCTGAGTGATGGAGTAGGGGAAAGCTCATAGAAACGTCAGCAAGATGGAACTTCACAGACTTTCATTGCTGACTCCCTAAACCACAACCTGATGCAGCAGAGGGACTGGGCTTCCCTGTTAGCCACTGGAGAAGTGGTATAGTTGGGTCAGTAATATGACTAGAGTGTCAAGACTCACAGAAGGGGCAGCCAAGCCATGAGGAGAGAATGTATAGTTGCAGAGCACAATGGTTGTTGTGTACAAATGATGGAAGCGGGTGCTGGATCTAGAAGGAACTAATCCTCAGCAGTGAGTGAACCCTGTGACAAAGCTTGAGGGGGGGGAAGAGCACATCCAAAATAGTTAAACAAACTCACTCAGACTCACACACATGGATTTCTGTGAGGGCAATGGACAAGATAGAAGAAATTCTATGTGTACAAGGAGATCTTTTTTTTTTTTTTTTTAATGATGGCACATGCTGGTATGGAGTACCAGCACCTCCACAGCCCCAGCTGCGGGATCCCTCTGACTGGGAGGTGGGCCCAGCCGGACGGAGGAGACAGCCCCAGGGCCAGGAGCTAGCTGGGAGTCAGAGTCCCGCCGGCAGCTCTGGCCCTTGGAACCTGGCCAGGACCAGGGGAATCCCAGAAACCTTGGGGCTAGGAGCCGGCCAGCATGCAGATCCCTGCTGGCAGCTCCAGCCCCAGGGAGCTGGATGAGGCCAAGGGAACCCCAGTAGCTCCAGGGCTGGGAGCTGGCCAGGGAGCAGAGCCTCTCCGGCAGCTCCAGCTCTGGGGTACCGGCTGGAGCAAGGGGAAACCTGGTAGCCCTGGGGTTTGGAGCTGGCCAGGACACAAAACACTGTGTACAAGCAACTGATTTTGCTGTTATTTTTTGCAATGAACTTATAGAAAGAATGAGGTAGAAAGGGGCTATTTATTAAACCCTAGATTCGATGTTAAAAACAAAAGGTTTGGCCTTAGGGGAAAAAAATTAATACAGTACCTGACGTCTTGCATAATTCTCCTCAAGCATTTTAAATCACTGCCTTTCCCTCCTTGCTGAACAAAAAAAGTATTTACTTTCTTTTCAAAAGTACATCTATTTCTACCCTTCTTTGTATTTTTTTTAATGTTGACTTGAGTGATTAAGAACAGTGGGTTCCTCTGCTATAGTTTTTTTCAGTCTTCCTCACATACACTGAAGCTGTGTCTGCACTCGCCTCCCCCCACCTGGAAGGGTCTTCTGAAAGGGGGATTTCCTTTGGAAGGAGCCCTGTGTCATTCCAAAGGAGCCATTACACAGCAGCTTTGCTTGCAGAAGGGGATCTTCCAGAAGAAAGAGCTTGCCGGGATATGCTAATGAGGTGTGAGATATTGTTAACACATGCCTCATTAGTATCTTCCACTCCACACATTACCAAGCCCCTTCCAGAAGCAAGCGGGGAAGTGTAGATATGGCCCTAGGGTATGTCTAAACTACAGAGGTATTCCAGAATAGTTTATTCTGGAATAATGTGTCTACAGAGATGCCCCAACATAAGCAAAACTTATTCTGAAGTAATGTGTCCACACACAATAGAGTCTATTTTGGATTAGAGCACTGCTTCCAGGGGCTCTAATCCAAATATGTTGTCTACACAGCAGCTTTATTTTGAAATAAACTATTCCAGACTAGCTAATTTCAAAATAGACCTTATTCCCTGTTTACACAGCCCCTGTTTCAAAACAGGTGCTATTCCTTGTGGAATGAGGTTTGCTAAATTCAAAATAAGGCATCTGCTATTTTGAAATAATTTTAAAAAAGTAATTGTGTTGTGTGGACACTCACAGAGTAATTTGTAAATAGCAGCCGTTATTTCGAAATAACGTCATAGTGTAGACACGCTCCTAGAGCCCTGCAAATCTGCAGCTATCCACAGACCATGCTCACGGATCACGAATTGGACGTAGATACAAATTTTATATCCCCATAGGGCTGCAACTATACTCAGTTCTAGCTTCTATTTCTGGATCTTTTCAATATTATGACTACTTAGCAGTTGGTACACAGAGATGACATATTTCATTGAGCTGAAGGACCAAAATGAGATCCAAATGATACGGAAATAAAACACCTTGAAGGCCATAATAGATGGGAACCAACTCTTGCAGAAAAATCACCAGCCATGTAACTGCATTTATTTGTTCCTAACAAAGAAAAATACACATATACAACATAAATGGGCTTGACAGCAAAACAGGTGAAATAAGTAAAATCAGCTATTCCTCTTGCTGTGATCACAGCTAAGCAATTGTCTTGCAGTGCAACAGTCCTTTATTTTTCCCTGTTATAGTCTGGGCAGATGCAGAGGTCTTGGAGAAAGGCGTGACATTTATAAAGTCTTAGGCTGTGGTTACACTAGCAAGTTTTGCCCACAAAACCCCAGTTTTGTTGACAAAACTGGTGGAACGTCCACACACGATGTGTTTTGTCAACAGTTTGTTGACAAAACTCAGCACTTTTGCCATCAGCGTTCTGTCTGATAACGCTGCTGTTGACAGATTCTGTCGACAAAATGTGTGGATTCTCTGGGGAGACTTCTCTCTGCAGACAAAGCATCCACAACAATGGGAAGCACTGCCTGCTGTGCTTCTCGGTGCCTGTTTTGTCAACAGAGCAGCCAGGAAGTCTGGCCCCTCTGACAGGGCAGAGCACTCTCCCAATTGCCTTTAGTGTGTGGCCACACTCTGTCAACAGAAGTTTTGTCCGGAAAGGTCTTCCAACAATGACTTCTGTCAATAGATCTCTGTAGTGTAACTGTAGCCTTAATTTCTAACCCATTTCTTAACAGTTGTATCTTATAGGATGTTCTAAAGTTCACAAGAATCCCTCTTTTTTAATCAAAGCCACAGTTGCCTTAATCCAAGGGAACAATAAGGTTGACAATAGATGCATCAGAACATTGTCCTCCATGTAAAAGTTCATCTGAGAGCTTGTGGTGGTACCAGGACTGAGGTATCTTCCAGTGCACAATTCACACCAGTTCTGTTATCTGCCCCAATCAATTCTCTTTAAGTAGGCGGGGCAGAACTCTTTATTGATATTTTTGATAGATATTTTAAACACTTTTAGAAACTTTCATGGGTTTAAAATATTAATTTGTGACAAACTATGGGGTGTCAGGCAATGGTAGAGTCAAACTACTGTTAATGACTGTAGATGTAGTATTAAAACTGCTAAAATAGTAATGGTTAACATCAAAATACACAAAGCAAACAGCCTTAAATCAAACTAAGCCATCAAGCAGGCAAAGTGTGAAAAATGCTATTTGTACACATTTATTATCGATGAAAATATGTTAATATTGTGCATGGTGAAATCAATGTTTATTGACATTTACTGATAAAAATTTAATCCATCCAAGCATATCCTTAAGCAAGTGTCTGAATCTGCCTGAGTAAGGTTGTTTGTTTTGTTTTAAAATTGCATTTCTACCCAGGCAGTTCTTTGTCTAAAAATAAATGACCATATTTACAAAATATAGGGGAAATATTCAATGATTTACTGTTTGAAAATGCAATGTGGGGATTTTTCCACTGGTTTTGTTGATTGAGAATATTTTGACTTATCTAGAATGGCTGATTGTCCTGGGAACTATGTAATCCTGAGATATTCACTCAAGCAGAAAGGAATACTACAGATGTCCAAATTATTATAGTATTGAGAACATACTTGAAATCTGAGATCTAATTTGAACTCTTCACTCTCTGTTGCATTCTAAACTAACTGTAGCCACTCAGGAACATGTCCATAAGAGTGGACAGCCATATGGAAACATCTGGTCATTACATAGCAGGGACAGAATAAGAAAATGTTAAAACACAGGATAGAAAAATATACTTCAATATTAAGAGTGTGTGTCTGTTTACACTTATCTTTTTGAAGCAAGAGTAAAAATAGCTTCCATTGCCCATCTTTGGAACTCTCTCAGAGATATGGAAGGGCTTCTGCATGGGGAGGGACCAAAAAGATTAGAGGCCATATCTTCCATTCTATTCGGTTACTTTTATGTGATTGACTCATCCCAAAGCAGCAGGTTCAGCCAGTAGATGGTTCAGCTAGTAGATCCCAGTGTAGTTAATGGCTAGAAGTAAGGGCTGGGCCTGTGAAGATACGGGCTCTACTCTAGATTTTGGCACTGGCTTGATAAGTAACATTAGGAAAGCAAGTTTTCCCCACCATGTGCCTCAGCTTCCCTATCTGGAAAATGCAGGTAATAGTGACCTTTGTGTAAAGTGCTTTGAGCTCTGTGGATATAAAGCACTGTAGAAGAGCCTGGCAGGGCCCTTTTGGCTCCTGCCTTTACTAGGTCCATAAAGTAATTCTGAAACCCTTGGGTTAGTAACAACTGGTGCCGTTTATTCATAAGCTTTTCCCTACCACGTGTAGATGGCTTGTCACTGTCTGCAAGGTTGGAGGAAAGCACTACCTCCATTCTTTCATGCCATGCCATGCCATGCCATGCTATGCTATGCCTTGCCTTGCCTTGCCTTGCCTTTCTCCTTTCTTTCTGCTGTCTCCCTTCGTCAGTAGCCTTCTCCTGAGGCTTTTATATAGCCCCAACCTAATTAGGTGGCAGCTGTCTCTTCTTCCCCCACCTAGGGCCAGGTTATCTCCAGCCAGCTCTAATTTGTTCCCGTGACTGGGAACTGGGATGAAAGAGGGCTGGATCGACAACCCTTCACCAAGCATCCTGTCATAAACACTAGCTAATCTCTGGTAGCAGTTCTCATCCTTCCCCCTAAAGGCTGCCAGTGTGGTTCAGTCTTCTGTTCTAAAAGCTCTTCAGACTTCTCTAAACATCTGCCAGGATTAGATAGGAGCTAAACCAATGCCTAAAGTACCACTAATCATAGCCAGCTAAGCTAGAGGTGCCAGCCCAGGGAAGATCACTTGGGTATGGCTATTTATTTTTTTTTCTTATGGTGCCTGAGAATAAAACAACATCTCATAGCCCTACAAAACAACAGCTTTGAAATGTTGCAGGCCAGAAAGAAACGTACCCTGTGGAAAGGTTGCTTGAAAATCATCTGTAGCATTTTTGCACTTTGCAGCATCCTGTACTGGCCGCTATGAGAGTGGAGCAGTGTGTCTGGTGATGTATAGTAACATTAATTTCTCACAGCCTAAGAGGACTTGAAATCCAGTGGTTCAAGAGTAAGAAGAAAACTAAATTAAATTGAAGACTTTGTTGCTCATGTATCAATTACACATCATTCATTTCCTTATAATCGAGAAGGAGTTTATCCAATTATTCAAATAGTAACATTACAAACTATTAAACCATTTTATGCTGGCTTTTAATGGTAATTGGGAGTTCCTGACTGAGCAGCTTATGAGGTCTAGGGGTTAATACAGCAAATACAAATGTGGACATTTTAATTACTTATATGCTTTTTTTCTATCTGTAATAGCACAGAGGATTCAGAAGAAGGTTTTGGCACTAAGTCTGAAATGTGGACACGCTTGTCCTTATTCCTTATTGGCTTGGGGATTTTCCCAGTGTAAATCCTCTTGGATCTTGATTCTACAGCTTTTTTACAAATGTGCTATAACTGACTCCTTGTTTTGAGTCTGAATCTGGTCTTTTGTTTAGTGAGGGAAGGCAGATTAGACACACATCTGAATGATCTATTGTGCATTGAGAACTGTGTGATTGAAAAAAATATATAACAGCTGCTTAATTTATGAATCTGCACTACAGTACAAACCATTTCAGCGTGGCAAGCAGAATGCTCATCATTCATTGAGTTGGCATGGCTTCCTCATGTTGTAGTTGCAACAGGAATCTTTCATTTGGAGCTAATTTAGAGCTTTTTGAAAAGTACTGGATTGCAACCCTGGAGGCTGAAGTCTTGTACTTAGCTATAGAACAGGTGCAGCAGCAGTACTGCGAGCTTCTACCCAACTCTCCCACTAATTTCTTCAGCCCTCACAGATGGGAACACCTTCAGACTGAGAGCAGTTCTGTTTCCATGATGTGTTGTATTTGCTGAGTTAATCAACAACCGTGCCAATTTGGAAGAGGCCCAGTTTACTAGGAACTGGATTGAGACAATCAGTCCTCTTCACATAGACCACTGAGTTGCCCATAGATGGCAGTGGCATTTTTGTCACTACAGAGGGCAGGGATCTTATCTCACATTCAAAACTGAACAGAAATAGAAATAATATGCCATGAAAAACTATAGCTGTAAGACATAAGGTGGGAAGTAATTGCAGAATTGGAGAAATGACTAATGGGTTGAGCTCATTGGGAATCTTTCAGTTAGATAAGCTGTCATCAGAAAATGCCTGTTTGTTGCAACATTTCTTTGCAGAAACTTACCGGTTCTGACCCAACTTCCTTTAGGGGAGGTTTCTCGGCTCGAGGATGGAATTTCTGGAAAGAGTTAGGACTTCCCCAAATCCCCCAATTGCACAATAGCTCTGGTGGTCAAAGAAATAATCAGAGACATGGGAGGTGCCCTCTGCCCAGATTGGAACAGGGACTGTAACCTCTCTCCCGCTTCCCAGAGGGCTGCTTTGCCCATCAAGTTGTTGGCTAACAGCAATGGATCTCTTGCGTGAGCCGTATCAGAGAGGTAGTCCTGTTAGTCTGTATCTTCAAAAATAAGAAGTCCTTTGGCACCTTATAGACTAGCAGTGGGCAAAGATGGACTTCATCAGATGCAGTGAGCAGTTCCACTTCACATAAACTATTAGGACAGAGAGAGGCAGAGATTGATTCTGTAGCCATGAAGTTAGGGAACTTACCTGGGATGTGGGAGACCAGGGCCAACCTTGGGATTTATGGGGCCCTATGCGGCACAGTTAAACTGTTGTCCTTATTCCCAATGCCAACCTGGGCAAGGTGGGGCATAGGCAATTTTTTTAGAGACTTGATTTTATAATCTTCAGCAACAGTAATGAAATATTTTTAAAACAAAGTTTAAGCCAAGGATGGGAGACCTACAGTCTGTGGGGTGGATCCTGCTTGCCGCTTTCCTGGATCTGGCCCGTGAGGCTCAGTGCTCCCCTCCCACTGTCCCTGCCCCCCGAAGGGGTGTGAGCCAGGGCTGGTGATCCAGTCATGTGGGTGGTGCAATGCAGGAGCAGGGAAGGTCAGTCCTGAGCCTTAGAGGCCCAATCCAGGCAAGTCAGGGCTTGAACCAGCCCATGGAATCTGACTGGCAGGGAGAAGCACTCCCCATTGGTGTTGCCTCTTTCCCCTCAGACCCTACATCCCCTCCCACCCCCACCCTACTTCTGCATCCCCTTCCAGGCACCCCTATTTCTGCCCTGTTTCTTCACCCCCTTCCAAACACTGCCCCCAACCCCTCTCCACTTCTGCCTCGATTCTGCACTTCCACCCCACTCCTGCACCCTCCCCCTGCCTAGACCCTGCACTATGACCTCTGTCCCACACCCTCTCTCTCACCCAGATACCACAATCCCACTCCCACCTACCTCCTGCCCAGACCCTGGACCCCATTCCCATCCTGCTCCTGCACCCTCCCTCCCACACCCTCATTACCAGCCCATTCCAGCACCCAGGGCTGTCCCAAATGAGGGTGGGGCCTGGGGCAGCCCCACCCACCAGCCCCTCCCCAGCCCATTCTTGCACCGTTTAACTCCCACCCAAACCCTGCACCCCAAGCTCACACTTCCTCCTGCCTCGACCCCTCTTACGCTGTTAAGATAACTAGACCCTCCCCAGAGGAAGCAGAGTGACAGAATAGGGATAAAATCAACAAGAAGTCCTGTGGCACCTGATAGACTACTAGATATTTTGAAGCATAAGTTGTCGTGGGCAAAGACCCGCTTTCTCTGAATAGAGATAGGAAGAGTAAGTTGGCTGGACATGAAGACCCAGTGGTGACCTAAAATCTTTGGGCACTTCTCAGGTGCATAGTCCACGTCTGGGCAGGGACGGCTATGTAAGAGACCCAGCGTCAAGTCTCTTCTCTACATCTAGTAGAGCAGGAATTTGACTCTTGGTCTCACATCTTATCTGAGCATTATTTGCTATTCTGGGATGCCTCTTAGGTTTTTCCAGAGAAAAACCTTGAAATGTTTGATTCATCCCAGTGCAGAAAACATCCAGGAATCTCAAAGATTCACAGCACAGGCCAAACACCTCCTGCCCAGCTTGGCTGAGCAATCGGGTTGTCCAGCCCATGTGAACAGTCAGGTTTATGCTAACTCAAGGCCTTGAGGGTCTTGTGGGGGGCATGGAGGATCAAGCACTGGTGTACGTATCACGTTACCTCTAAGCCTCATGTATTGGGGGTTTGGGAAATGAGTCAAATACCCCCAACCCCCATTAGAGAAATCATTTTCAGTTTCCCACACAGACAGAAGCAGGCAGGTGGTCTTTCAAGAGCCCACTCTCAGGAGGTTTCCAGACTAACCGCTGAACCAAAAAAGTTTTTGATCTATACTTAATCATTGATCCTGAGAGAGTGTGTGACCATATCCTGATGACTAGGGCACCCATTTGAGACCCTGACTCAGTCTACCTGCTGCAATGACTCCTTAGTTACACAAAATTGAATGTCTTCAGCAGGAGACATTGAGACCCCTCTCACACATCGGCATGTCCCCCGCTCAGTGCTGAGACCACCCTCTCCTTTTGGGGGGAGTGGGGGATTGATCCAAGTCTCAAATCCCAGGGGAGGGCTCAAACCTACACTTAGGGCTAAAAGTTATAAAGAGGGTGGCAGCACAGGGGTGTGTGTGAAGGGTAGAAATGCACCCCCTCCCCATGTCCAGTTTCTTCCCTTTGCAGGCTTGTCCCTGAGGGATGGGGGAGTCTAAAGCTCACTCATCTGATACGAAAACAAGAAGCAGTCAAGTAGCACTTTAAAGACTAGCAAAATAGTTTATTAGGTGCCAGTCTTTAAAGTGCTACTGGACTGCTTTTTGTTTTGATAGTGTATAGACTAGCACGGCTTCCTCTCTGTTACTCATCTGATAGGAGTATTTCTTCATAGTAAAACGGTGAACCTAACAGAAAGCCTCTGAGGAAAAAAGCCTCCACTCCTGTGGGATGGTTGAGTTGTGTTACTTTTCATAGTCCCTGCAAGGGGTGGACTGTCCAAGGCTCAGCTATGATGCTACACCTCCTATGACTGGACTGGTGTGGTGAACTTCCCAGACATTAATCTTTTTTTTTTTTTTCTGATTTGTCAACCTTGATTACTGTTTTTGGTTCTCTGTGCCTTAAATATTGAGTCTGTTCTGGTCTGGCTATGGTCTGAAGAAGTGGGTCTGTCCCACGAAAGCTCACCTAATAAATTATTTTCTTAGTGGAACAGTTTGTCTGCCGGCTTCCAGGTCAAGGTAAGGTATGTAGCGAATGTTGAGGATCATACAAAGTCCATGGCCTCAATATTCAATTAGCTTAGCATAGAACTGGGAGAATTTCAGGAACGTATTGGGTGGAATTTAGATGGTTCCATGGCCCTGGGAGGAGCGAGATATCTTAGGAGACCTTGGAAGGTGAGGATTCAGACACCTGGCAGCATTAAGTGAGAAGCTGGAGTCTGGGAAGGGAAAGAACAGGAAGCTCACCCAGAGGTGCCTCGTGCCATGGCTCCTACAAGAGAGTGATCTCTACTAGAGAGACTGAGTACATGGGCCTGGCCTGAGGATCCTCCTCTACATGGAACCTGATAATACACCCCTGTAAGAAGGAACAATTTCATGACATGGGTTGTTAAGTCCAAACTGCCAAAATTCAAGTCAAGCTCAGAACTTGTCCAAGGGTAAAATTTGATATTGGGATGAGGTTTGGGCCTATCTATCATGTTTTGATTGTTGATGTTTCCAAACTGTTTTGCACCGAGTATGTTCTGAAAAGAAATGGGCATATGCAGTACTCCAACTCAGAACTGGAGAGTAAGAAGTCGTCAGCATAAAATGAGCACAACTGCATACATCCAAAAACTGCAGTTTACATAAAGGAGCTTTTTTCTTTTGTGGGGTGGGAGAGGACATGGAGGGACTAAAATCAGACTCCTTCTCGAACATAAATGAGAATTGAATTGACAAGTCCTGCAATTGTCTGGGCTGTAGTATAGTCGTGTAATTACTATTACAATAAATGTGCAAAGCCAGGATTATTAAAGAATATGTGGAGTGTATTTTTTTTTTTTTGGTGCAACAAAGACTAGTGACAGCAAGTTACTAAACCACAAATGTGTGCTTAGAGGAGGCTTGTCAATCACTCAACAGATACTGCATTTTTGCTTATGCAGAAATTTAAGTGGCTTTGTTTCGGCTGTGTAAATATAGGAAAAGTATTGCTGAGAGGCATTGTTCAAAAATGGTCAGAAATACCAGTAACTGTAAGCAGTGGATGTCTACCCTAGTACAGAGTATACATATGGTGTGCTGTATGTAATCCAATTTTACTCCCTTCCTGAGGTTCAGCTTTCTTTTATAATGGAGACCATTGTAAATTTAAGATCAATCTAAGCTTTCTCCCTAGGCGTGGCCATTCATAGAAGGACATCCCCTTCCCTGCCCACTCCCACGTCCTAGTTCTAGCTCTCTCTCCAAGTGAGATACTAACCCTAGTTGGCCCTAACAATATCCACCTGCAGGTATGACACAGCAATCATTACTCTACATCATTTTGCAAAGAGATAGTTTCTATGCAGAGAGGAAGCTTGTATTCCTAAGGATGGCCCTAAAAACTGTCACTCTCCCACTGATTGCCTTTATAAAGAGCTTCATAATTTGGAAGGTATTGTCCATCACTGCCCTTACGTTTGGTGCTCAAATAATATTTTCAGTTTAAATGATGCTCCTAGGAAAAAATCTGTCTTTTCTTTGGCATCTGTCTACATCAGCTTTTTATTATTAGACTTTTTTGCCATCTGGCCACTCTCTTTTTATTGCTCAAAAGTATGGCTGCATTTTTGGGGAAGAAGCATATTCAAAATACTCTGGGTTTTTGATAGAAAAATGTAATGAGGCTGCATATTCCTCAGGGGCTAAGAACCGTCTCATTGTTAGCATATGACAGATGTCAAAAATTCCCCAAATTGAAATTTCCAACCCTGTTTTTCTGTCAGGGTTACTAAGCACAGCAAGGCAAAGTAGGGGATAACTTATCCAATTGTATCCCATCTTCCTCAGTCTTGAATTGGCATGGCCTAGTGTGTGTTTAATGTGCAGATTCTCTATGTAACTCTTAGGAGACTATGAAAGAAAACATAATGTTAGACAGGAGACTAGTAAATGTGTTTAAAGATATGCTCTGACACATTTTTAGTATAAATTCTGATGTCCCACAGTTTGGATAAGAATAGAGATTGCACCAAAGTTGCTTGTGCTGCTCTTCAACCTTCAAAAAGAACTCAACAGTGCATCATGTTGGTCAGATTACTCTGTATGGCATATAGCCTATTTATGGCAAAATTCATCCTCCGTGCAACTCCATCAGAGTCAAAGGATGAAGTTTAGTCAACAGATTGGATCAATAATCAAAACAATTACAGGACCAAGTTTGCTTTTAGATTAGAGGGCTAGAAATGACAAAGTAGAGGGTCTGTGTCTGTCCTTGGTTGAGGAGATCACCAATAACTTAAAAGAAGGAAGTATTAGAATGGGTGTGAAGCAGAGACCCATCTTCCTCTCCCATGTTCCTAGGATACACCCCATCACTTTAACGGAGCACAAAATACAAGTGTCTATAGTGGGTGCTGTTTTTTATTGGTCTCAGGTTTGGCAGTTTTGCTTAACTTTGTTTTCTCTTCTTGTTGCTGTCCCTTGTTTCCTTTTTAAAGAAAAGCCGCTCGCTGTAGGAGATACAGCCAGGTCAGGGCATCCAGGTGATGGAGAAAAGGGTGGATATCCTGAGGCCCCTGATCTCTTAACTCCCATTAGGCATCTTGGTTGCATTTCCAAATCAAAATTTTCAGCTTTCATGAACAGATTGGTATTTTACCAAATGGCCTCAATTTTCCACACAGGAGAAATACCATGCAGAGTCCCGGATAATCTGACCATTTAGTTTAACAGGAATTTGGACTGGAATGGGTCAGACTGCTCCAGAACTGAAATGTACCTTAACAATCTTGCTTTAATGGGGCCCATGTGCTGAGGCTCCTGAAGGTCTTCTCTGGAGCAACCACGCTTAGAGGGCAGAGTAATCATGGAACATTATGTTTTCAGTGTGTGCCTCCAGTCTATCCAAACTTTTTTCTGAAGATCTCCCAAATGCACATTGGCTTTTCTGAGGAAGTCTGGGGAACTGAGATGAGCTTGCTGCTATTTTTATATCCCATCTGCTCTGGGCCTGTCCTGCTGGCTGTGTTCAGAAGCATGCAGTATGTTACGTTGCAACTGCAGCACAGAAACCTCAGAACACACATGCTTTGGGGGACAATCAGCTGATTGGAGATCTCTGAGATGGTGCCGAGTATACTCTATGAGCAAATGGTGGAAGAGGGAAAATTCACTCCTAAAGGAGAATGAGCGTCACTCATTCCAGGTGGAGGGTGGTCCAGAAAGGAAACGTGTTGTAAAGTGTAATTTTTTTAACCTGAGTGTATTCTTTAACAAGGTTTAGTAAAACAAAACCTTGAAGTAAGGCAGATATTTTAAATATCTAAATCCAAAAGGAAAATCCTTCCTGCTAGGGCAACAGATAGACCCTTTAATTTTTAAAGGCTTTTTGGTGATTTATTTTTACATTTACTGTTTAATTTTTCCTCGGCAATAGATCTATACATCTTAAAAAGTGAGAAGACAGAATGCAGCTGTGGTTCCCTATAAGTGTTCTTAATTCATTAGGTTTCTTTGTCCCTCCTTCACTCCCCATTAGTATTACATCAGTTTCTATCTCGTGCCACTAGCAAGCACAATTCCTGTTGTGCTGCTTTCCAATATCCCATTTGTTATGATGTATTATGCATGCAAATAAAATTGCAGAGGAGGAGTTACACTGAGTGACAGTTTAAAGAGGTATGCTCCGTTGGCTGTGTCATTTACAAAGAGCAGCAGAAAGAAAAGTGAAACCGAGTGATGCTCTGATGAAGGTATTAGCTTGCCAAGATATCAGAAGAAACAATGGAACTGTTTTAATCCAACCACATCATCATCTGCACACAGTTAGCTCCTGGTACCCAATGGTAATAATACTTGTATATGGTAGATTTTTCTCTAAAGTCTACCATACTGTTTGTGTACACACAACTATTTAAACTTAGTTTGTCCACACCCACCTAAGCATAAACCATTTTGCTGAAGCGTGTGCCAAGCTTAGAGATTCTGTGCCATCTTTCCAGAAAACACAGAATGAAAGATGTAATGATGAAGTGTAAATAGCAGAATAGGTAACCCCACCCACAATCTCATTAAAGAAAATATATTAAAACTTATCCACGCAAATAAGGATAAATGTTTTAAACACAATAAATTGTTTCCTAATACTGGAATTTAAAAGGACTCTCTATTAAATGGTGAGAAATATTTCGCTCTCTAGGTTTATTCTTCACTCAACAAATTGAAGTCATAGGAAAAACAGCTTTTAAAGACAAACTTTTTTTTTCTTGACATGGCTGATCATTATTATCTTCAATGCATTTTAGTACGTCTTATGTCAAATATTTTTGCATCATCTCTTTAAGGGGTGACTCCTGAACCCAACACATGCCCAGAGAAGCTAGATCAGGTGCTGGACAGATGTGATGCAGTTTAGGAAGCTGTTTCTTTCATGAGCATGCTACATATCAATGGATTCCCAGGCCCTTGCTTGAATTGCTCAGGCTATGACACCCTTCCGCAAATACCATCAAAAGTAGCTAATGCCAAACAGCATTCCAAACAGTTTGGGGGTGTTCCACTATTACCATGTGCAGTCAGCATGTTGGAAACGCTAACTTAAGCTCAGGACCCCTTCAGAGCTATGGATTTAGAGGAATGGAATGAACTCTGCTGTCTTCAGTGAG
The DNA here is from genome assembly GCF_033958435.1 of Carettochelys insculpta. Lineage (NCBI taxonomy): Eukaryota > Metazoa > Chordata > Testudines > Carettochelyidae > Carettochelys > Carettochelys insculpta. The sequence continues at coordinate 27,646,228 of NC_134145.1, read as the reverse complement.
CTGTCCTGGTGTAACCACAGTCAGGATTTGTGTGAAAACAGCACATTTTATGCTGATGTACAGTTAGGTGGATGGGTGTTGCACAGAGGAAAAAAATAGCTTCTTGTTTCACACCAGCAAGCATGTTTTGACATATGCATTCTTAACTGAGCATTGTCCTACCTAGCTGTGAGTTAAACAATACAATGCAATAAACTACAATACAGATGCAGTTCAAAGCCTTAGAGGAGGGAGAAGGAAGTAACTGCAGTAAATGGAGACTGGAAGTAAACCTGTAGGCTTATTGGATGGAGAAAGTAGTATTTTTGGGTGTTAAAGGATGCTTGGAGAACCTATCTCGTGCTGACACTTAGCCACTCCCATTCTGTCAGGCATATTTGCCCTTTTCCCCAGGTGACCTTGTACGCCCACATCTCATTCAGCCAGGCATATCAGCACCTGTTCCTACGTAGCCCTGCACCCTCATGCAGCCCACAAGAGCTGCTTCTGTCACCATGTGTCCCTATGTTCATCACTCTCGTTCAGCTCCTCGCTCACTGTTGTCACCCTGCTCGATCTCATGCCCCTGCCCCTATCTGTCCACCCCACCAGTCCTGTGTGTCCTGTTCTGTCTTCCCTCCTGCCATGTCCTTTGCCTCCTCACCTGCTCCCACAGGCAGGCTGTTCTGTGGGGGGTTTGTTTTGTTTTGTTTTCGGGGGGGGTGCCATTCATGATTCCTATAGCCCTCTATCATAGAACACGTTAGTTGTCTCTATTCCAACTTAAACAGTCCCAGACTTTTTAATCTCTCATTATATAGAAGCTGGTCCAAACTTTTAATTAGTTTTTTGTAGTCCTTCCGTGTCCCTTTTCTAGATGGGGCCATAGGGAGGCTGTTGCAAGGAGGGCAACTTCTGCCCCTTTCTACCTGGCTCCAGCCCAGAACTGGCTGCCCTCTGTCCACAACACATCAGCCTCTGGTGGACAAAAGACAAAAATGCAGTATGTTGCCTTTGTCTCCCAATATCCGTTTGCTTCCTGGTCAGAATCAGTTACTGCTTGAAAAGGTAAAAATCTACAAGGGACCTGAATCCAGTGCTTGCGCAGTAGTGTAGAATTCCCCAGGAATAACTGTAGTCACTAAATAGACATGGACAGCCTGATTCTCAATTCCCTAGTTTATTAAATATCCAGCTAGCTATTTGTATGTACAATTAAAGTTAGCTCGCTTGCTCACTTACAATAACT